>NC_143140.1:94273707-94586339 GCF_059928025.1 Delphinapterus leucas
TGGATGGTGTCGATGTCGCATAATGGTGTGAAGGTACTTAATGCCACTGAACTGTGTGCTTAAAACGGGTCAGATCGTACATTTTATGTACATTTTACCCCAGTTTTATAAAAGAGACATTTTGAGGGTGACTGTTGTTTGTGGAGGGGGTGTTCCCGTGAGCACGGGCGGTGTGCTTGGGAAGCCTCTGAGAGGTACGTGATGCATTTCCCAGTTCCCGCCAAGGCCACGGCCAAACATGGTATCCGTTCGCCATCCCGACCCTTAGATAGATCAAAATCGTTGCCTGAATTCTTGGCAGAAGTTATTATGAAAATATAGAGGAAAATTATATTTTCCTTTGTATTGTGTTTCCCTAGAAGATTCTTTACGATACAATTTTAAGTTTGCCTCTGGATCTAGTCTTTCAAAGTGAATTTTTTTTAAAAAAAAACCTATTAAATAGTGGATAAAGTGAACTTTTTAACTTTAAATCTGGTTGATTTGTTTATGTGTTTATTCCACAGATTTATTAAGCGTCTACTGTGTGCCAGGCCCCGTGCAAGGAGCTGACTGGGTGGGGAGAGCAGACGTGAGGCCCACGGGAGGCCTTTGGGCTGGGTTGAGTCAGGCGCTATGCTGGGGTCTGGCTGGGGCATGTCAGAGGTAGGTCCCAGAGGCTGGACCTGAGTGGTGGGTAGGGATTCCCAGGACAGAGACTGGAGTGTCCCAGGCAGCACACCGGCACCTGCAGGGTGTGTGCAGGGAGGGCTCAGTGGCCTCTGCTGGATTTTGGAAAGAAAAAGGTGTAGATGACCAGGATTTTGAAACAGGGATGGCATTACCTGAATAGGGAAAGAAATGCACCACTCACATGAAGATCTGGGCTCCTGAACATGTCAGACAGTTCTGAGATTTACAAGCCTCGCAGCCAGGGCTGGGTACCTGCTGTCTTACAAGAAGCGAGTCACACGGGAAAAGAAACCAAAATCTGCTACTGGTAGCAAATAGCTGTGGTTCTGAGGCCCACCGTGTGCTCTTTAATCACACTTTCATTTTGAGTCTTTTCCTTTTCTCAGAGAAAATAATTTGGAGAACACGAGAACCTTGTCACTCTACGTCTTTAAAGCAGACAACTGTCTGAGTGCAGAGCTGGTGTCTTTGACGGGAGTGACAGGACAGGGTGACCAAAACATCCTCAGAGATGGGTGTTCAGAGGATCCTGAAGCTTCCACTACAAAGCATTGTCCTTTCCACAGAATCCTTAGAAAATATGCAGAAAAGAATTACTAGAAAGAAAGAATAGTAATAAAGCTTTGACCTAGCAGAACGGCTTGACACCCAGTTCACGAGGCTCTGTGTTGAGGGTGTACTGGCGAAAAGCTGTGTCTGCAAAGGGCCCACAGACGGTTGGAGACGTAAACAAAGATCAGGGAATAAACCTATCGCTTGGAAACAGCAAAGTAACACCCACTGAATATTGTCGTGTGCCAGGCTCTGTGCCCAACAGAGTTTTATGTATTATTTGGTCTCCACAATAATCCCGTACGGTCTGTTGTTATTATCCCCATTTTATGGAGAGGAAAGTTCAGAGCGGTTCGGTGAACTGTCCCGGGTCACAAAGCAGGGAAGTGACCGAGCAGACGCTGACCCAAAGGTTCTGACCGTGGCCAGTAACCCAGGGACTCTCAGCCCTGGCTGCACAGTAATGGGGTTAATGAGGGGCCTTTGAACCTACCCATGCCTCCCAGACCGACCGAGTCAGGCCGCCCCGGGGTTAGCCGAGACATGGGGGTTTCAAGGGCTCCCGGATCCCACGGCAAGTCCAGGAGAAGGTCAGCAAGAGCCCGAGAGGCAGTAATGTTGTGAGGAGACCTCCCCGTTTCGCCAGGCAGAGCCACTGGCCGTAGCATCGTGGAGGGAGCCAGGCAGGACCGACCATGCGTGAGAAGCATTCGTGCCCAGTGTTCACCAGCAGGCCTGTCTAGACAACCACATGAGCTGGCTTTGCCCCACCTAAGGGCCCCTGATGTCTGTAGATGGGTACATGCTTTCAGGGGGTGGAATTTGCTTGTGTGGGGAGTAAAGAATCTAAATGTCACCAGCAGGAAAATGGTTAAGAAACACTTCTGGGAGGACGATTAGGTCATCAGTAATGCTTACGGGGAATTTATCATAATATGGAAAATATTTATATTAAATGTTGGATTTTTTTAAAAGGAGCATTAAAAATTGTATATGCAGTAAAATCAAAGGAAGAAAAATGGAGACATTTCTTTTCTTTGAAAGGGAAGAAACACAGCATAGAATGTTCCCATCAGAGAATTTTATTCGACCTCTTTGCATCTCATCTGGTCACATTTCCCTTCTAAGCCCTTTGAAATTCTGTTCACTAAGGAGGAAATAAAACCTGAGAAAATAGCACAATGCTGCTGATGGGACCCTCGCTCCCCTGGGGACCACTGGGCACATTATACTACGGTGTCAACAGGGTCTACATCCTTCAGAAGCACAATAGTGGGGGTCACGCCGCATTTCAAGTCTGGTTCTGGTAAAAGGAACCTACCCCGGAGGCAAACAGCTCCGGGAGAGGGTGAGGGTTTGCCCTTTTCTATTGCCTAGTGCCAGCAGTTTTAACCTTAACTATTACAGCGATCATAGGACTACCTCCTGGGAAAAGCAGAGGTCTCTCCCTGGGGGCAGTACAGGTGCAGCTCCAGGTGAGGCTGCCCGGTGTGGGCTGCATGGGACCCTGTATTACACGCAGACCCCAGGCCTCTTCTAAGCATTTTGGTGAGTCCCTTTGGGGGAGAGCACAACCGCCTTGGACAGAGTGAGAGATAAGGCAGATAGGAAGCGGACTTTCTAAATCCTTTAGTCACCGGCATGAGCTACAAATTTGGGACATAATTTAAGAAGAGTGAGAGGAAAAGATGCAGCCGTTGTTGGTGTCCGGGAGCTGTGCCCACCCTCCCTGCAGTGGCCTTGCACCCGGGCTGGTCCCTAGCTGCTGTCCTCAGGAGTTGCCATTGGGTGGAAATCACCATTTCACATGCAAACTGGTATCTCACGCTGTGTGTTTCTCCCAGCAGGCTTAAAGTACAGTGACTTTTTTTAGAGCAGGGGAAGCAGATTGAGTTCCAAAAGTACTCAGACATTCAAACTTAAAAAAGTACTAGAAGAAATTTTGAGACGTTTAGTAGGAAAGCATTCCTTATAATAAACGAGGGCACTGACTGTGTTGTCTTGGATGTAATGTGTAAAATCTGTGCAGGTGAAGCTCAAGTTTACCAATCAGTTGTGAGCTAAGAAGAACTGAGCTCAGGACACTTACACCCTGCGGAACCTGTTTTTAGACCCAAAGCCCCACTTCCCCATGTCAGTTACCACAAGTCTGTGCAGTAGGTAGAAAAAGAGCATAGGGTTTTTGCATTTTTTGCATTCAAGCATAGAAGGATAAAGTGACTTGCCAACACCAAACAGAGTCAGGACCGCGTCTGCAACACCGCCTTCCACCACCTTCACCGTCACCGGTCCACCACCTTCCACGTCACCGGTCCACCACAGCATCTTTTTCCAGCTATGACTGTGTCGTAGTTATTTAGTGATTGAACCTGCATGGGAATTGTGTAAAGGAGGCTCTGCTCGCTCATTTTGATGAACTGCTCTGCAACACAAAATAGCTGAAGGAAATCCTGGTGAACAACAGTGACACTTGCTGAAGTTGCGTTCAAGCTTGTAGTGCAGAATCTTAACTAACCATCGTGACTGCTCAGCGCCCCCCGGGTAGTTGTAGTGGACGCGAGGTGGGGAGCTGGCCATCCTCAGGAGTAAGAATCTCTGAGCTCACAGCCCGGAGCCTCTGCTTCCTGCTTTCGGGCCCTGAGGGTGAGGGTGTAGAAGAGCTTGCGGTAGGAGCGTCTGAAGGCGGGGTTCGAGAAGCAGTACACCACGGGGTTCAGCACGCCCTGCAGGTAGGTGAGGCTGCCGGTCACGTCGGCGGCGTGGACCATGGAGCTCAGGACCCCGCAGCTGAGCGCCCCTCGGAAGATGGCCAGTAGGATGCGGGCCAGGAAGCTGGGCAGAAAGCACAGAGTGAACAGCACCCCAACCATGGCCACCAGCGCCTGGGCCCTCTGCAGCTTGGGCTGCTTGTGTGGGTCTCGGAGCCGCTTCTGGAGAGTCCTGATGAGGCCAGCACTGCAGAACAGGATGAGGCCGAAGGCAAGGATAAACTGGAGGAAGGAGAGGGCTTCCTGCCAGATGAGGCTGAAGGAGGACTCCGTCCTGGGCTCAGAACTGGGGCACTCGGCCTCAGAGAGGAACACGCTTTGGTGAGTGAGGGCTGCCGTCATGAGCCAGACCAGGACCGAGATCCCCCAGGCCGCCCGCACGGACAGAAGGTTGACTTTGAGCCGCGAGTGGACCACCCGGAGGTAGCGGTCCAGGGCCACGGCGGTGAGGAAGGCGACACCCGCCCCACGGCACAGGGACCGCAGGAAGAGCATCCCTTGGCAAGACGCACGTCCCAAGCCCCAGGTCTTCTGCTGCAGGTAGAAGGCGGCGTGAAAGGGCAGGCAGGCAGCCAGCAGGAGGTCTGCTAGGACCAGGTTGAACAAGTAGACGGCATAGGGCTTCCACACCTTCAGACGGAAGAAGAAGGTCCAGAGCGCCACGGCGTTGCCCAGCGTGCCCAGGCTACACTCCAGCAGCAGCAGCAAGGCCGTGCTCACCTCCGCCGCGTAGCTGTGCGCCACCGAGCAGTTGGGTGGCAGCATGTGGCCGAGTCCCCGCCGCGGCCGAGCCTGACGCAGCGGAGCACAGGGACGCAGGCCCGAGTTCGTTCTCTTTCCCACAGAAGGACAGAAAGCACACTGACCAGCATCGAATAAAGTCAAAGGCAAACTAAAATTTGTCTGTGGAAAGAGGATCGGGGCAGAGGGAAAAAACCTCTTGCAGTTTTGTTTTGCCCTGAAAGCAGGGAAATTGTGTTTCACTTCCCACATCTGGCATTAAACTGAAGCCCTAGTGTCCTGAGAGTGTCCGCGTGAGCATGGCTCTCCATCCACAGCTGTCACTGAAGGGGCTTGAGAAGTTTGGGAAGACTTGCTGTCTATAAAGTTAAAATAATGATGGAAACAAATAGATGGTTCTCTAGTCTGCATTGTTTTCCGGTAGATCTGGTCCCGCATTCCCCTCGAAGAGGGTATGGGGTGGGGGTGGGGGGCTGGCCATTTTGTAGTTGCCCATTTTCACCTGTCCTTTCGTTTTGTTAGATTTGATTTTCTGCTGAGGAGGCTTCCCTGACCAGGGATGGAGCCCGTGCGCCCTGCAGTGGAAGCTCGGAGTCCTAACCGCTGGACTCCCGGGGAAGTCCCTGCTCAGCCTGGTTCGGGCTTTGGAATCAAACGGACTCTGGTTCTGCCTGGTCTCTCCACTTAGCAGCAATGTGGGGTGAATATGACAATAGCTACCTGCGGGGTCCTTGTAGTTGAGGTACTCTTACAGGTACAGCACTGTGCACTGTATCTGGGGCATCTCGGCTGCCAGATACATTTGCTGCAGTAATTACTAACTTCTGTCTGATGCTTAGACTTTTAACAAAACAATGCTTAGACTTTTTTTTTTTTTTTTTGCGGTACACAGGCCCCTCACTGCTGTGGCCTCTCCCGCTGCGGAGCACAGGCTCCAGATGCGCAGGCTCAGCGGCCATGGCTCACGGGCCCAGCCGCTCCGTGGCATGTGGGATCTTCCCGGACCGGGGCACGAACCCGTGTCCCGTGCATCGGCAGGCGGACTCTCAACCACTGCGCCACCAGGGAAGCCCGATGCTTAGACTTTTAACGAAACTTTTTTTTTTTTTCCCAATGTAGTAATACAATTTCGCACCCAACTGCAGTTCCGCGGTGCGTCGATGCCTTCGTTTCTGAGACCTAACTTGGAAGCTTTAAGGGGTCTCAACAGTAAGAATTACTATTTCGCTGCATGTTTTCCACGTGTCATGTGCTCTCCTGTGTTATTGCAACGAACCGAGCAACACGAGGTGCAGTAGGTACAATTTTAAGCTCTATTTTTTTTTAAATAAATGTATTTATTTATTTTTGGCTGCGTTGGGAAAGCCCTATTTTATGGATGAAGGCATGACAGCTCAGAGAGGTTAGGTCACTTGCTCCAGGTCACAGGGCAGTCAGCGGCAGGAGCAAGGTCCCCCCAGCCCAGCTGGCACCAGAGCCCAGGGTCTTGACCACGCTGCCCACCGCTTCCCTGCTGGCAGCAGCCTCACTCCTGTGTGCATGAAAAGTCCATGTCTCAGGAAGCCCACCACGACTATTGATTTACATGACATTTTGGGTCATTTGACTTGTAGTCCTTCTTGCTTTAATTTTATCAGTGTTTTCCTTCCCAACTGGGCCACCAGCCCACACGTCCCCCCATCTCTGTGTCACGCAGGTTCACCTGCCTCGTGTTTCCTAAGAAGGTGCGCTTGGAGAGTCGTCCAAGCGTCCAGAGCTGCAGAAACATCCCGACTGGTACCTCTAGTGACACCTCCCATGAACTGCATGCCTGTTATAAAGGGTTCCTTGGGGGCACACAAGGATGCGTTTGCTCCAGTTGAGGGCTGGCTGGGGACCACGTGTCTCACCTCCAGGGATGCCGTGGCACACGCACGGTAACACCAGAAAAGCTGGCACTCACTCATCTTTTCAGGGACGGGAGTTACACAAATGCAGGGAAGAAACGGATTAAATCCTTTCTCTCAACACAATGATAACTTGAGAGACGTTAAAAGCTACCCCTTAATTGCAGATTTCTGTCCACAGTACACCAAAGACTTTCTAAGTTATAAATATTCTAGCTCAATAGGTAACATAAACATTAATAATTACACATTTTCCTTTTTAAAGATAGAAAATCAAAGTTACAGAATTTTTGAAAATTCTGCTTGTCTTTATCAGCACCCTGGTGTATTTCCCTTACTTCTGAAAGACTGAATTGCCCTTTACTTCCTCTCTTTTAAAGTTATAATATTCGAGCTTTTCCCTTAGGGATCTTGTTAAATCTTTTTATCCTTAGAAACTCCATTTTCAAAAGCCATTCTATTTCTTCAGTACTCTTCCTGTTAAGGAAACTTCTCTGTTCTCACCCCAGCTGGTTTCGCTTTTTGTTCGATGTCAATAAATGAAGAATACTTGGTCAGTAAACTGTGATTCTCTTTCAAAGTTTCCCTACCCTTCAAGCCCTGTGGGAATCTACCACCCACTCGTCCACGAGGGGGCTGCCCGTCCAGTGTCACAGCTTGGGGAGCGGCTGGCTCTTCGTAACCACAAGCCTGAGAAACAGGAAAAGGAGGGCCTGTCCCTGAAACTCACACTTTGGTGGGCCGAGTACAAGTTCCCAGAGCTGAAGAGACCTGGGGCGAGCCCAGCGAAACCAGGCTGGAGGGGTATGTCTCAGGTCACTGACAGAACAACAGGGCTGCAGCTCTGCCGGGACGCGACACGGTCCCAGGGGTGCAAGTCTGGGTCAGGGGGTAGGGCCTGGTGCCTGTGGACGCAGGGTCCCGTCCTTGGAGAATCCACTCTCAGTGCCTCCTCGGCAGGTCCCCTCAAATTATTTTTCTTCCCCGGATTCCTGGCCTAATAGATCTAGAAAGAACACCGAAGGAACGTAAGATCTTCTTTGTCAACTTTACACCTATTTACTAAAAACAAACAACAAAAATTAAAATCAAACACACGCAAAGCCCTCCTATACCTTGGACACAAGTTCCATGTCTTAGAGTCTTTCATAAAGTGATAGCTAGTGACATAAGCAAAGACTTAGTGACAGGAGATCCCTGTGACGTGTCTATGATACCGATGTTCTAAATATTTCAAAACACAATGACATGAGAAGTTGTTTAAGATTACAGATTAAATGGATAAAAAAATCCACATTGTCAACTGTGCAGAGCAGCACCTAATCTTGCTTGTTTATAGAAAGTACTGGGAGGAAATTTACCAAATTTTTAGCAAGTAGCTATCTCCAAGTAATGGGATTATAAACGATTTTTTTTTTTTTTTTTACTTTAGAGCTTCCTATATATTCTATAACAGAATAGATCACTTTAATAATCAGGAAATAACTGTAGATTTTAAAATTAAGTTTTTAAACTGTGAGTTTACACACGAGAGGGAACCATTTTCTTTGGAAGCATCAGTCTGAGACTAAGGCTGGCAGTGTGCGCTGTGTGGTTAATCATGTCCAGGTGGGCATCACACCCTCCGGGTGGGAGAGAGACACACACAGAGACAGGGAGAGGGAGAGGGAGGGAATACATGTGATTAAGATGTTGTGACTGATCTCATGAAAACAAGGGTTTAAAGTCCACTAAATGCCTTTCCGACAGCTCTCACAGCCAGAGACATGATGTCGGCCCATCTCCATGTCTGGGGAAAGAAGAGCTGAGAAAGAGAGGAAGAGAGAAGAAACTGCAGGCAGTGCTGACCAGGGGAGGCTGAGGAGGGGGCGGGCAGGGGGCAGTCCCACCACCCGCCAGGGAACCCGCCCTGCAGCATCGTGTCTTCTGATCCGGGAAAATGATCAGATAAGCCACAAAAAATAGTTGTTGTGTGACACAGTTTATGCTTAAAAATATATGTGTAGGGCTTCCCTGGTGGCGCAGTGGTTGAGAGTCCGCCTGCCGATGCAGGGGACACGGGTTCGTGCCCCGGTCCAGGAAGATCCCACATGCCGCGGAGCGGCTGGGCCCGTGAGCCATGGCCGCTGAGCCTGCGCGTCCGGAGCCTGTGCTCTGCAACGGGAGAGGCCACAGCAGTGAGAGGCCCGCGTAACGCAAAAAAAAAAAAAAAAAAAAAAAGTATTTTATTGAAGTATTGAAGTAAATCAACTGATTTACAATGTTGTGTTATTTTCTGCTCCACAGCAAAGGGATTCAGTCATACATATACGCATTCTTTCTCATATTCTTTTCCATTGCGGTTTATCACAGGGTATTGCCCTGTACTGTACAGTTAGACCTTCTTTATCCGTTCTGTGTATACGAGTTTGCATCTGCTGACCCCACACTCCCAATCCATCCTCCCGCCCCACTTGGCAACCATAAGTCTGTTCTCTACATCTGTGAGTCTGTTTCTGTTTCACGGATAAGTTCATTTGGATCGTGTTTTAGAGCCCACATATAAGTCATATCGCGAGGTACTCGTCCTTCTCGGTCTGGTGGACTTCACTTAGTGTGAGCATCTCCAGGTCCACGACGTTGCTGCATAAATAAGGACTAAGATTCCACTGCTTCCCAAACGTGGTCAAGGCAGGAGGCTACTGGCCACCTCATAAACCGTTAGCAGCTACACCCTGCTTGCCTGTCTTCCAGGTTTCGAGCTCCCGCGTGTATCCTCCGTCTGAAGGGAGAAAGGGGGCCCGCGTCCTGGGGTTGCTCATGCCTGTTTCCCTGGTGAAGACACTTTCGGTGAGTTTCCCCCGAGATGTGAGGTCTCCTCCAGCAAGTGCAGAGCCCTGGAGGTGACGTCCCTTCTCCCTGCCTTTCCTCGACGTGGCACGGCCTCCAGTGACCTTCGTCTCATTTACGGCATGGAAATTTCAACAGCGGCATGAAGGTCACTGCTGAAACCTGCCTCCTGCAGGGTTCCTGGCCAGGACAGCGGGTGGCACTCAGCTGGCCACACCCCATGCCGACCCCGCCCGCTGGGATCCTGTCCCCTACGGACCGTCTCTACTCACTGGTGCTAGCTCCACAGAAGGGCGTCTGTGATTTCCTATGATGCGACAGAAGGAAAATTTTTAAATAGAAGTACAAAATATTCAAAAGCAAATTTATCACATTCTACATATTTGACTTTATTTCTTTACTACTTATTCCCTTCCACTGAACTTTCAACTTTCTAATTCTGCATCAAGATGAGATTGTTTTAATTTTCGTAACCTGAGACTACGTGGTAGTATCTAATTTAGCAAATGCTCTTGGATGCTTTTACTTCTTCTTGCAAGAGAAAGTCACAGAAACTTCTTCAACCTCTAGGCACCGTCGTGCCTGTCTCTGCGCCACACGTAGACGCTCCTGCGCTCACTTCCCTTCAAGAACTCGCTTCAGCTGTCACTTCTCAAGAGGGCCTTCGGGGACCAGCCTTCGAAAATAGCACTGCCGTCATCACCGCTCACTCACCACCACTGGGTGACCCAGGTGTGTCACCTGGATCAGACGCAGCTCCACCCCTAGGGGCAGAGAGGGACTGCGTGTGTGGCAGTGGTCCACCGATTTCTTTTTTGTTAATTAATTAATTTTTGGCTACGTTGGGTCTTCGTTGCTGCTCGCGGGCTTTCTCTAGTTGCGGCGAGCGGGGGCTACTCTTTGTTGCGGCGCGCAGGCTTCTCATTGCGGTGGCTTCTCTTGTTGCGGAGCACGGGCTGTAGGTGCGTGGGCTCAGTAGTTGTGGCACGTGGGCCCAGCAGTTGTGGCTCACGGGCTCTAGAGCGCAGGCTCAGTGGTTGTGGCGCACGGGTTTAGCTGCTCTGCGGCATGTGGGATCTTCCCGGACCAGGGCTCGAACCCGTGTCCCCTGCATTGGCAGGCAGATTCTCAACCACTGCACCACCAGGGAAGTCCCCACTGATTTCTTGAATAAACAACTGAATGAATAAATAATTACAAATTCTCAGTTTCACAAAAAATATAAGGAATGCCATATTTTGATATAAGATGATTTCTCCAGGAGCAATGAAACTAAAAAGAACACCTTTGAAAACAAGTCCTGTGCTGTCACCTTAACTTCTGTCCTCATCTTCCTCTTGTGTATCCACTCAGGAAGGTCTATGTAGGGGATTTTCATCATTTTGAGTTTGAAACTCAGTTCATTTACACCTGCCCTGAAACAAAAATGAAGAAAAACCTTAAAGGGCTTTTTTTTTTTTTAACTAGGAAGTGCATTTGCACACCGTGTGGCAGTTTAAGTACAATTACTCAACTTCTGCTGAAATTTTACTTTTGTAAGATTAAAAATTTTTCCGCAACAATAAATGATGCTCAAGGTGATTTCTTAGGCATGAAACACGTGCTATTCACATCCTAGGAACATTCTGAGGTTGCTAAATTGCCTTGACATGAACCATAAACTCAGACTGGTGCCCAGGACCCTCGCACACTGCCCCAGGCGGGGACTTCCAGCCTCTGAGACTGCTTGCAGCGTCTTCCTCTGAAATGACCTCTTTTCCTGGAAATGACATAGCTCCTTTCTATAAGGTTCCCCCTCCCAGGCCGGAGGTGAAAATCAGATGAGAGAGTGAAGAGTCAGCAAGTCTCCTGGAGAGTCAGCCCACGTGGGATACAGCAGAGGCCCCTCGGGAAGGGGAAGGGCAGGACTCTGGCCTGGGCCATTGCCTGGCTCCGGGGACTTCTGAGAATCTGTGGGGAAGTCGCTAACCGAGGCTGAGAGAGGTGGGCGGCCCTCCCAGCATGGGACTGGTGGGCGGTCCACAGCTGTGCCTGAGCTGCGGTTCCACATCCCCGGCTGCCCTTTCCAGGCGCTGGGCCTCTCCCTGCGCCTGGCCGCCTCGGGATGTTTCTCCTCCTTCCCTGACCCCGCTGCCACTCAAGTACACATTGTACTGCATTATATATCATGTCGCTCTTTACAAATGCGTGTCCTCATTGGTCTCCCTCGCTGGTATATAAATCGCTTAAAGCTGGGAAGTATTAGAAGAATTATAAGTATTTGTAGTCTCAGCACAGAATGAGCAACACAATACCTTCTGGATTTTTCTGAATAAAAAAGAATTTAATTTTGCCCAAAAGATGTCTGCCCCACGGCTCTCAAAGCCCACTTACCTGCCCTTTGTCCCTTCCCACCGGCAGGATTCTGCCCCCTCCTCTGGGCCCACGCCACCTCAGACTTGCTTTGTGGAGCACGTTACAGCCATTTGTGTCCCTGGAGACCCTCTTGGTCAGTCTTATGGCCCTGGCGTCCCTCTGCCTGGAGTGATGGAGACCCTCGGCTCTTCAACGTTTGGATTGCATTCAGTCAGATGTCTCCCACCAGCTACGGGGTGCACCAGAGTTAAACTTTGGTAACGTTTGTCACGGACATTGTTTACCCTATTTACCCTGTGTGGTGACCACCCAGCACACAGTAGGCCTCTGCCTGTTTTCTGGATTGGCAGTGGGTCGGAGTAGGAAACTCAGCTGCAGAGCTGGAGGGGCAGGTGGGACAGCGAGGGGGCTGAGGAGACAGCAGCAGAGGGGAGGGGCTGGGGGCAAAGACCTTCAAACGGTGGCACTGGGGCTCCTCACGTCCTTGGAACCTCCCACAGACCTACATTAAATGTAAACCCTCCCAAACCTGGTTTTCTTTAAGGACGTTTCCCTCGCCTCAGAATTTCATCGATGGAATGCGTGTTTCCCTGTGTGTGTCCACCAGTGAATCCTTGTGGATCTCATGGCCGCAGGTTAAAATCTCCACTCGGGTCCCTGATCACATTCCAGGGTGGTAGGTGGAGGGAAACAGAAACCCCACAGAACTGGAGATTGGAAGGAAAGAACTAGCCTCTAATTAAGGGCTGCTCCATACAGTATAAAAACATCCTGAGGGCAGACATGGACGGAGCATCATAGGAGAATGACCCGCTTTTGAATTCCTAGATAAGAGGCTTTACCTCCCAAAGCAGCCTGGTGGGGAGGCTTGTGGTTTTTTGTTTTATTTTTGTAGGGAACTGGGGGAGAAGAGGTGAAGGAGCATTGCGCTGAGAGTCGGACTGATGTTCTAACAGAAATAACAAGCGGGCCACTGAACCAGAGGAAGGTGGGCCAGGAGCATCACCTGTGGCTGGACCATGGCCCGGGGAACTTAGGTGAATGACCGGCCCAGGACCGCCCGCCCCACCCGCCAGGGGGCGCCGTGCACCCGTCGTGCCCGCTCCCGCAGCCCGGGTGATGCGGCACAGCCCGCCCGGTCCCCACGGCACCGGACACGCACTCCTCTCCCACCTGCTGCCCCTCCAGGGTGCTGAGCCCCGGCGGGAGGAAAGGACAAACTAACCGACTGCTGCTCCAGACCCAGGTTCCTCCAGCTGTGGGATCTGCCCACGTTCCCGCCCTCACGCTGGGGAGGGGACAGACAAGGGGACAGATTATTATCCCGGGAGGAGCCTCAAGGGCCGGCGAGGAAGAAAGGGCAGAACCCTCTGGGGAAGCCATGGAAGGGCACCTGAGCCAGCCAGGCTGCTGCCTGGGGGAGGTTAGGGCAGTTTTAAAAGACTTCCCCTAAGGAAAGACATCTAAGGGGAATTTTGAGCACTAATGTAGGCCAGGAGTGGAGGAAGAAAGGAACTTTAATAAAGCCAGCAATACCCGCTGAGATGCAGAGATGATTATATTTGTAAGTAATACACACATAAACTTGTATTGGGGGAAGTGTATATTATATCTCGGGGAGAAAAGGGATGGTGGGGGAAAGGACGAGAGAGGACCGAATCCTGGAGGGTCCTGTAAACCAGGCTAAGCCGCTGGATTTCACCCTGAAAGAAAAGGACCACGGCTGGTGGTTTGTGGGCAGGGGAAGCAGCACGTGACTCCGGCAGTTTGGAAGGTTGTTGTTGGCTCATGAAGCACCAGAGACCAAGGAGAGAGGGGCTGGAAGCTTTCGCAGAAGCAAAACCCACAGGGGCTTGCGACCGAGGGAGGTGATGCTGGAAGCAGAGGAGTGTCTGGGGCCTGGCGGGAGAGAGCCGAGAGCCGAGGCCCAGCCCCGCCGGAGCTCACGAGTATTGTCTGCCCGTGGCTGAGTTGGGGGGCAGGGATCCGCAGGGGAGGCCTGGCCCCCGGAGTGGGTGGCTGGAGGCCGGGGGGAGCAAACTGCTGCAGCAGCAGAGAAATGACACGATTTTAAAACCGGGGGAGCCTCACACCGGCTACACTTTCAAACACTTGGGGAGCTTTTAAAAATGCTGATGCCTGGGCTCCACGCCAGGCTGGACCCCTGGGTCAGAGGTCGGGAGAGACAAACCCAAACGGCCCCCAACCGTGAGGATGAAATGAGCTAACACACGCAGAAGGCTCATGGCTGGTCAAGGGCTCAGCAAGGTGGTGGTGACGGCCCTGTGGGGGGCAACCGCGTCGCCTGGGCTGGGGGCGCCTCTGCAGCTCACGAGACGCCCCCCCTAACAGGCTGCTTTACCCAGACGCTTAGCTGAGCATCTGGAGGCCAGCAGATGAAGCACCACCGTGAATGTGTCCCAGCTGGTCTGCCTGCAGAGCCTCACCTCCCCATGGCACGTGAGGGGGGAGACTTGCCCTTGAGCAGAGACGAAGCCCTGGAGACATACCAGGAAGCTTGGGCCCCGTGAGCCGGAGTGGAGGTAATTTGATGGAGCAGTTGGAAGCACGTGGGGAGGTGGGAAATGGGAGATGAACACAGGTGATGGGCAGGAGGGAGGCCTGGAGAGGGCCGTGGGGCTGGGAGAGGGGGAGGTTCTGAGACCAGGTCTGGAGGGGGCTGGAGGGGGCTCAGGGATGCAGAGGAAAGCTGCGACCCCGGCCTGGAAAGGGACTCGGGAAGAAACACCATCCTCGTTTTTGATCTGAACGTGAAACTGGAAAGGATTGACAAACACCTTAGTCCTTTTTAACCCTCACATTCTATGTGATTTATTTTGTCTTCATCTCTGACTAGTAAACTGGCTTGTATACTTTACTCCCTGACTATGTAAACCCTGTTGGAGCGGTGCTAGTGCGTTCTGGGTGGGGCTGAGGGTGTGGGTCACCTAAGGCCCAAAGCCTGGCCTTGAGTAGAACCTTCCAGGCTCCTGGAGGGCTCAGTGGGAAGTGACTGACCTTATTCACTGAAAGCCGCCCTCCTGGCCCTGCAGCACCCCTGGCCCTACCTGTCCATGGAATCACCGTCCGGCAGAAGTCCCTGAGCTACTGTCAATGGTCACCAGGACCAACCAGCCAGAACATAGCCAGCATCCATGGGCTTGTCCACATTCCTCACCTGCGACCCACATGAATACTCCTTTACATCTTAGGACCTCGGAAACTATTCTCTCAGGACCTAGAAAGTTATTCTCTTTGGAAACGCTGGCAAGCCTCCTTGTATTAGATAATGATCGTTAGGCCATCTGTGCTCTTTTTTATCGCCTGGGCTGCCAGGAAACTCAGCACTCGTTTTAGACAATGACCGTGAGTCCGGGAGCATAAGCCTAGATGACTGCCATGCTCACTTTCTCCTTATTATTATATGCTTTTAACTTTGCTATATCTACATTTAACATTTTATTTTAGATATACCTTTAATTTTTAGGAAATTTTTAACAACATATTGTGATATGCTTTCATACATTATATTTTTAAAAACCTTGCCCTCATTAATTACTCTGAGCAAGTAGTAAGATTATACCTTTGTTCTTGAGCCCTGGGAGGTGGGTCAAGAGATTTACGATTGTTGGATCCAATCCAGTCGAGGCTTGTAATAACTCCACCGGCGTTCAGAGATAGACAAAACCGTTGCATTTTAACCTTGGTCTGGGGTGTTCATTCTCTTCACTCCACTGTGTGCAGCCCTTCACAGTGTTTTATAATAACACACTGTCTTCTTAAAAAAAATTCGAAGCATTTTATTTTTTTACATATACATATTCCCTCTCTCTCTCTTTCTCTCTCTCTCTCTCTCTACTCTTTTTCAGATTCTTTTCCCTTATAGCTTATTATAAAATATTGAGTATATTTCCCTGTGCTCTACAATAGGTCCTTGTTGTTTATTTTATATATAGTAGTCTATGTTAATCCCAAACTCCTAATTTATCTCCCCTGCCCCTTTCCCCTTTTAATAACACACTGTCTTACTTTTTTTTTTTTTTTTGCGGTACACGGGCCTCTCACTGTTCTGGCCTCTCTCGTTGCGGAGCACAGGCTCCGGACGCACAGGCCCAGCGGCCATGGCCCACGGGCCCAGCCGCTCCGCGGCATGTGGGATCCTCCCAGACCGGGGCACGAACCCACGTCCCCTGCATTGGCAGGCGGACTCTCAACCACTGCGCCACCAGGGAAGCCCACACACTGTCTTAATGATTCCTTATGAAGCAGGAAGAGTCCCATTTTGCAAATGGAACAGTAAGAGCAAGATTAAGTCACTTGCTTTCTGCCACCATTCAGCCTTCCCAGAGCAACGCTGACATGACGCAGGGGCCCCACTGCTCACCCTCCCCACCCGCTCCTGCCCAGGTGGAGACAAGAGCCCTGAGGACTCTGCCTCTCGGCCCCGTCGTTCCAGGGCACCTGGGCATACGCCCAAGTTCAAAGGATGAAGAGGAAAGAAACGGCCCGAATGCCGTAGGCAGCCTTCTAGGAGGGCCAGAGTGCCGGCCCCGCAGCCGGTTGGCAGGTGGGAAAGTGTTATCCAGCTGGGAAGCTTCGGCAGCCCTGGCGGCGGCCCTCCAGACGCCCAGGCCTGCGTCCAGCTGGACCTGACGCCCTCCCGTCGCCGGAGGGGCTTGTGCTCCTGGCACAGTTTTCTTTGGGCAGCAGCAGCAGCAAACAGAACAAGGTGCTCAGCCATCTGTTCAGAGCCTGGTGACGCCTCGGCCTCGAGTGCGCTCTTCAGGCAGCGGGATCTGTCTCAGGGCCACGCGGAGATGCCCTCCGCTTGGCTTCTCTGCCTGGAACTGGGAGACGGGGCAGCCTTGGGCCGGACATTCAAGTCCGGGCCTCTCTGCCCACATCCCCCTCATTTCTGGGTGTCTGCTGGATCTCTGCAGGCAGAGTGCCCCCAGCACCAGCACCCAGGCTCAGGAGGACTGAGCACTCCCAGCAAGGGTACTGAGCGTCTCGTGGCTGCCTTCTAAGCCAGGTCAGCCCATCCTCGGGGCGCAGGCAGCTGCTCAACAGCACGCAGCCCTGCGTCAGGTCACACCAGTGCTGTCAGTCGCTGAGGGCGCCTCCCCGGCCTCCGAAAAATTAAAATAAATCAAGGAAACCCAGGACTGCCTGGGGGGCCCCTGTCTCCGGGCTCTGATGCTGGGACACTGTTGGACAGCGTGCATCCCTGCAGGACCCTCAGCCTAGGGCATACTCCTGGAGCCACTGTGTCTCGGGGCCAAGGTCTGAGGGATTCCTGAGTAAGCCAGGGCACCTCAGGTTCAGATGCTCTGAGCTAAGGGAGCACCCAAAGCCCAGCTCCGAATCAGGCCGTGGTCAGCCTGATCTGCAGGCAGGGCCCACGTGGCTTATGTACAGAGTCTCAGCGCTGCAGGTCGGCGGGTGGTCCGTGCTATCCAGCCCTTGTCGAGGGCCTTCTGCAGAGATGCTCACTGAGCTTTGACTCGCTGTGAAATGACTTGAGCTCCGCATTGGGGGAATGCAAAGGGGTCAGGCCTCCTGCAAACAGACACAGCGCAAGGTGGCCAGCAAGACTGGCAGAAAAGGGGAAACGGTGCTATGAGATTTCGAGAACGTAAAGCGTCAGTGGTGTTAAGAAGACTATAGTCGTGGTCCGTTCAGACCGTGAACTTGAGAGCCCTCAGAAGGAGCTGGGCTGTGGGATGGAGGGGGTCGGTCCTGGGCGGAGGGGAGGGTCTGGCGCCGGCAGAAAGGACTGGAAGTTGGGAGCCGTGAAAGGCAGGCAGGACGTGATGGGGAGCAGCTGTGTGTGTGTGTGGCCTGGAGGAGACCGGCCGGAGGACGGAGGGGAAGCACAGCACCTGAGCTGTCTGACGGACGGGTGGGGCAAGAGGGTGCCACACGGACAGGACGGCCCAGCCTGGACGGCGGCGTTTGCAGAGCGCAGCCAGTCCCGGAGCTGGGGGTCCTGGGTGAATCCCAGCGGGGGCAGGTGGCATCTGAGAGGCCTCATGTGTCTACTCACAGCAGCCGAAATGTTTATTTATTTGATTAACACCTGTCTTCTCTCTTGGCTGAAGCTGAAAGCTGCAGGAAGGAAGGACAGCGTGTGTATTGGCTCAGCTTTGCATCTGGGGCATCTGGGGCTCGGTTGGTACTGAGTGAGTGAGTGAACCAACGACTGAGGGAGGGCCAGGCTTTGGCTGGAAGCTCGTGGACAGGCCAAGGATGGGTTCATCCTTCTTTGAATTATTGCTACATTTTCTTCACTCAACAAACCTCCATTAGGCACCCACTAGTATTACATAGTGGACACTGGGAGGCTTGAGGTCCAGCAGGGGGAGATGCTCATACAAAAGACCGAGGTCAGAAAGTGTGTGTTCATGGGCCACGAGCATAGCCCAGACAAGCTCGATGGATAGGGGCTGAGGGCAGGAGAGCGTTCAAGGTCGACGAGGCAGGTGAGCAAAGCCCTAGAGGCAAGAGTGCCCCTGAGAGCGGCCAGGTGGCTTCCTGGAGGGCGCTGGGCTGGGCTGAAGGATGCACCTCGGAAACACTGGCCACAGGGGGGTGGTTTTTAAACAGCGGTCTGACAGGTCCATGAAAGGAGAAAAGAGGAAACACGGGGAACACTGTCTGAGAGGTGCCAGAGGGTTGGGATGCCTCAGAAAGAAAGCGGGGCTCAAAGAAGGGCTGTGACCGCGTTACCAGGTGTTCCCGAGCCGTCAGAGATGGTGAGGAAGGAGCAAGACAGAGGGACATAGGTACTGCTGGTGAGTGGGCAGAAGGCATGTGACCGGCATGCCCCACCTCCAGGCTCATCGTGTTATCAGCCTCACATGTCGTATCCTTTTGGAGATTACTTCTATACATTCTTTTTTTAAAAAAAAATATTTTAGCCAGGACATGGAAGCAACCTAAGTGTCCATCAACAGATGAATGGATAAAGAAGATGTGGCCCATATATACAATGGAATATTACTCAGCCATAAAAAGAAACGAAATTGAGTTATTTGTAGTCAGGTGGATGGACCTAGAGTCTGTCATACAGAGTGAAGTAAGTCAGAAAGAGAAAAACAAATACCGTATACTAACACATATATATGGAATCTAAGGGGAAAAAAAAATGTCATGAAGTACCTAGGGGTAAGATGGGAATAAAGACACAGACCTACTAGAGCATGGACTTGAGGATATGGGGAGGGGGAAGGGTAAGCTGGGACAAAGTGAGAGAGAGGCATGGACATATGTACACTACCAAACGTAAAATAGATAGCTAGTGGGAAGCAGCCGCATAGCACAGGGAGATCAGCTCGGTGCTTTGTGACCACCTAGAGGGGTGGGATAGGGAGGATGGGAGGGAGGGAGACGCAAGAGGGAAGAGATATGGGGACATATGTATATGTATAACTGATTCACTTCGTTATAAAGCAGAAACTAACACACCACTGTAAAGCAAGTATACTCCAATAAAGATGTTAAAAAATTTTATTTATCTATCATTTATTTTTACTTGCATTGGGTCTTTGTTGCTGTGTGCAGGCTTTCTCCAGCTGTGGCGAGTGCGGGCTACTCTTCGTTGCGGTGCGCGGGCTTCTCATTGCGGTGGCTTCTCTTGTTGCGGAGCACGGGCTCTGGACACGCGAACTTCAGTAGTTATGGCACGCAGGCTCAGTAGTGGTGGCTCGCGGGCTCTAGAGCGCAGGCTCAGTAGTTGTGGCACACGGGCTTAGTTGCTCCGTGGCATGTGAGATCTTCTCAGACCAGGGCTCGAACCCATGCCCCTTGCATTGGCAGGCGGATTCTTAACCACTGCGCCACCAGGGAAGCCCTGGAAATTACTTTTGTCTGTTGTCTCCAATGGTCTACAACAGGGTAATGTGATGACTTGTGTGTGTGTGTTGTGTCCAAAGTATGTGGACAAGAGTCAAGTCCATAATGTAATTGCATTTATTTAGAAACTCATACTCTATAAGTTTCAAGAGACATAAACCCTAGTCTGGCTTTGTCACTTACTGACTCTCAGAGGTAGTCACTGACTTGCCTGGACCTCAGTTTACCTGTTTGTAAAATGATGGTGTTGGGCTGCAATTTTTTTTTTTGGTGGTACGCGTGCCTCTCACTGCTGTGGCCTCTCCCGTTGTGGAGCACAGGCTCCAGACGCGCAGGCTCAGCGGCCACGGCTCACGGGCCTAGCCGCTCTGCGGCATGTGGGATCCTCCCGGACCGGGGCACGAATTCATATCCCCTGCCTCGGCAGGCGGACTCTCAACAACTGCGCCACCAGCGAAGCCCCGGGCTGCATTTTTTAAGCAGCCTCCCAGTTCTTAACAACAGCAACAAAAACAAGCATCAGCTGTTACCCATGATTCTAGGCAAGTTCCGAGTGGCTGATCGTAGCCTGAGTTTGTATCTTTCACGTATACTCTGGATCTCTATGGATGAGAGGGTGGACTGAAAAATTTGATAAAATAGAAAAAAAAAATTCACATAAAAAATGAAATGTTGAAGTAGTCGTAAAGAATCAACTATAAACTCTGAGGCATCTTCAGGTAAAACTCTCCCGCTGATACGCTCTGGGTTCATCCACCATGGGGTTTGTTGCTTCACGTTTTTGTCTTTGTTACTCCTTCCTCAGCTGGTTTTGTCTGCTCTTCGGTGAGCAGCCTGGCCACCTTCTTGGACCCCAGATACTCGACAGTTCCATATGCCGCCATGGCCAGACTCAGGACGCCCAGGAGGACGTAGAGTTTGACGCTGACACACAGAAACATGCTGTATCCGAACGCGATGACGAAGCCCAGGGCTTCCCACAGGCGGTAACTGGCAAAGGCGGCCTCCTTGTTCTTCTCAAACAGGACCCCGAAAAGAGCTGCAGGGGGGAGACGGGTGAAAATGTGGCTGTAAAACCTCAAACGACCTTTCTGATCATTACCGAAAATATGCAACTTCCCCACGGCCCAGTTTTCCCAATAAAACCAGGACCTTCCTTTGTAAAAACTGGAATTATTTCACGCTGTGGATGATAGCAAGTCAGGTGATGTTCTCTAGCAGTGAAGAGCCATCATATATACAAGAAACAGAACAGATGAAAGTTAGCACTGTAGGGGACGTGGCCCAAGCCCGAGCTTTGCAGGTAAGAAAAGCAAGGCCGAGAGGTGGGACCCGTGTAGGTGAAGGCGAGAAGGGGGAAGGCCATTCATTCCTGCACTTAGGGGAAGTGCACAGTACATAAGTTATTCAACCGTGGGGTTTTTGGTGCCTGCCGCAGGGCAAGGGGATTACCACTGTGTGGGCCTTTCCTTCCCCTCCTGGAGACTTTAGGGGTAAGAGCGTTCAGCCAGGTGAAGCCTCCAAGTGAGACTGCCCCACACCGAGTTCTTGATGAAGGGACTCAAACCCCCTTGGGTGTTTTTTTTTTTTTTTTACATCTTTATTGGAGTATAATTGCTTTACAATCGTGTGTTAGTTTCTGCTTTATAACAAAGTGAATCAGTTATACATATACATATGTTCCCATGTCTCTTCCCTCTTGTGTCTCCCTCCCATCCTCCCTATCCTACCCCTCTAGGTGGTCACAAAGCACCGAGCTGATCTCCCTGTGCTATGCGGCTGCTTCCCACTAGCTATCTATTTTACGCTTGGTAGTGTATATATGTCCATGCCACTCTCTTTGCCACAGCTTACCCTTCCCCCTCCCCATATCCTCAAGTCCATTCTCTAGTAGGTCTGTGTCTTTATTCCTGTCTTACCCCTAGGTACTTCATGACATTTTTTTTTTCTTAGATTCCATATATATGTGTTAGCATATGGTATTTGTCTTTCTCTTTCTGCCCTTGGGTGGTTGTCTGAAGGTTTGGGAGAGAAATGACCTGAGTCTGTGATAGGGGCTGAACTGTGTCCCTCAAATCCACATGTGCTAGTTCTGGCCCCCAGGACCTCAGAGTGTGACTGTATTTGGAGTTGGGCCTGTAGAGAGGTGATCAAGTTAAAGGAGATCATCAGGGTGGGTCCTAATCCCGTGTGACTATATGAGAGGTGTCCATATAAGAAGAGGAGGTCAGGACACAGACATGCACAGCGGGACGGCCACATGAGGACACGGGGAGAAAATGGCCGAGTACATGCCCAGGAGAGAGGCCTCAGGGGAACAGCCCTGCCACACCGGGATCTCAGACCTCAAGTCTCCATTTCTGCTGTATTTTGTCATGGCAGCCTTAGCAAACTAGTACAGTCTGATAATGCTTCTAGGTGAAGGTAAATGATTTTCTGTTCCTGTTTGCAGTGTGGTAAAGTTTCGCCGAACGGGAATCAACCCCATCCCCAGGACGTGAGCGAGGCAGCAGTGTGTCTGGAAGGTGGACACTTAGGAAGGGAAAGTTTTCAACAAGGGGACCTGCCTGAGCATCCCGGCCGATGTCCTGCTGCACTGCCCGGAGCTGCCTGGTCACCACGCCTACCATTTTGTCTGATGGACTTGCCCTGCGTCCCCCTGTCCTCTGCTAGGCCGTGGGTTCCCTGAGGCAGGAACCCATCTTATCTGGAATGATAATTCCAGCGCAACCCAGCGTCAGCGAAAATCCTTATTGAATGACTGAGTGGACCCATGGGTGGATGGTGACTCATGAAGTGGCAAAATGCTGAGCCCGGTCCTGCAGTGTCAGCACACCCCTGTGGGTCAGCACGTCCTGCGGGTCAGCACACCTCTCAAAGGATAAACAGTAACCCAAGTAAACGGTGGGCAGTCCTGGGGGGAGAGCTGCTCCTTCCTTTTCTCCCCTTCCCCTTACAACCCAAAAGCCCACGCTGGTGAGGCAGTCCAGGTAACAAAGGACACGTGACCACACACAGCACGGCACGGGCCAAGGCACCCCCTTTGCATGTGGGTCAGATAATGTATGAACCAAAATGTCAAGCGTGGACTCCAGAGCGGGGGGGATGGGCAGACAGCCCCGAGCCCAGCGGGACCAGACAGAATCTGCACCCGGAGTCCTGCATTCCCAGAGGCAGCACAGTCCGCAGGGCGGCGGGCATGTCCTCAGAACTGTCCCGCCTACAGGGCGGGCAGCTGTGGTGGGGAGAGCTGATGGCAGAACTTTCATGCACATATTCATTTTTCAGCTTTCATTCTGTTCCTTTAACTTTGCCCCTTTCCTTCTACCCCTCCCCTTCTCCCCCCGCGTTTAGAACAGGAGAGGGGAGGCTTGTAGGGGGGAGGGGCCCCTCCAGCACTGGGGGGAAAGGTCTGAGGGCAGCAGCAAGGTCTCCTGCAGCCCTGCCTGGAAATGTCAGTGCCCAGGAGACGCCCCTTGGCATTTGGTTACTCAGATGTCCATCTGCACAGGAACCGCTCAGGGTGGGGGTCCATCGGGCAGATATAAGACATGACATAAGATACACATTTTAAACAACACATGCCTATTTGGGAAAACTGGAGGCTGTCTGGAACATTCAGAAGGAGGTGTGCTTCTTGTGTGGAGTCTGCAAAGCGCCCTCTCTAACGGAAGTGAACGCACAAAGAGAACCTAATAACCACACCCTGGCACTTAACTTCTGAGATTACTTAAAGGTCTCTTGTCTTTCTTCTGAGGGTGACTCTAAAATAGGACCTAAAAACAAGATGCTAGAGAAGAAAATCCAAGGTGAGGCACTGTGGCTACAAGCGGTGGATTATGTCCCGTTCTCCGGCGAAAAGGTCCAGCTGCTTCCTTAGCGGGTTGCGGTACCTGACAAACACACCCTGATGTTTTGAAAATCCAATAACACAGCCAACTCTAGCTTTAAGTCAACGTTTTTGGTCTATAGGTTGGGGTCTTTAGGCGAGTTCAAGGTTAGGTTTAGGTCGTGACAATTATAGACCACTGTGCTCCAGGATAAGGGGACCCACTGCCCACTCTCTCCTGGGCAAGTTCTGGTTCAAGTCCAGTTCAGCCTTTTAAGTGGCTATGGGATCCTCAACTTCCTGAGGTTTTCCCATAAACTTAAACTTTCTGGGCCCTCAGAGCCTTAAATGCCAAATGAAGAACTTGCCATTCTGTGAGTCTGATTCTGAACTGTGACCCTGGTGAGGGGATCCACCCTCAGGGAAGAGAGGTCGAGTGGCTGTGAGCTCACAGCCTCGCGTGCAGAACAGCTCAGCAGTTTGGGAGGCAGGAGGGGCCCTCACCGGGATGACCTGGAACCCAGAAGTCTGTGGGAAGCTGGCTATGCCTCTGGATGAATGACAGAGACGGAAGAAGACGTGTGACAGCTGGACAAGAGGGAAGGACCCCTCCCTTGCCCCCTCCTCAGATGGCTGTGTCCAGGAGAGGCTGGATCACGGCTGGCAGAAGGCTGATGTCAGCAGCCGGAATTGCCGTCTAAGAAAACGCAGAGAAAGGGAGTCTGGGGGACTCCGTTTGCCCCCACTTGGGAATATGGCCCAGCCTGAGGAGGAGAGGGCAGAGCCAGTCATAACTAAAGTCAGGCTTTTGGGGAAATTACTCATGATCTGTTTCCTATTTTAATCCAAACGTAAAGAAGACAGCACATTAATTGTGTCAAATTCCAACCGTTAAGGACACGGAGGGCAGAAGGGAAAGACATGAAAAAGAGAAGTATTCTCAAAGCAATAGTTCAACAATTCTGAAATTACATGTGAGCTAGGATTGAACAAATAAGCAATGTGGTATACAGAGTGGAAACTGGGTTTCTCACGGTCAAAGAAAGAAGTTACAGATCAGCAGTGGGATAGGGGGTGAGAAGGGGGTGCTAGAATGAGCCTGTGTGCTGGGACGTCAGTGTGAGTTCAGCCTTATTTTATAGATAGATATAGATAGATAGATATGCAGATACAGAAATAAATAGATGTGTGTGTATATATATGGGCCAGTAAGCATATGCCCATCTCCTCACTCTGTCCACTGAGAGTGCCTAGAAACGGTGTCATCTCAGTAGCAATGAGCACACCCAGCGCTCAGATCTCACTTCCTAATACCATTCTCCAATAAAACACACCCAGGCTTCTTGGAGAAATGGCTAATCTAGGGCTGGCACAGGAGTTACCAGATGAGCCTAGACTATTCTGGAGTGCCTAACAGTGAGGAAGTACTAAAAAAAACCAAAAATAGGTAGTGGTGGGGGGGGGGGGGCGAGTCGAAAGGACACAGGTGCCAATGGGAAAGACCCCAGTCGCCAAAGTTGGAACAATTAGAGCAAAGGAGTAAGTAACGTAGCATTGGATTGTAACCCAAAGGATACCATAAATACATGAGCCCATACTGATGTAGACAAACTTTTGAGTAAATAGCTAAATAAACTGGGGAGGAGGGACAAATGTTCGTCCTAGAAGAACTATACCTAATGCACCTACACACTCCTCTTCCAGGAGGTGAGGGGTAATTACTTCCCCCTGAATTGTAGCCTTGGTGACTGGCTTCCAAAGAACTGACAGTGGAAGGGAAGAGTAGCCCTCTGTGTGGGAGGAGCCAGACCCTGGCTTGACCAGCGATCAAGGTCCACAGCATCAATGACCTGTTATGTGCTGTTCTGTACCCGATCAATGTGATGAGAAAGGCACTTCACTCTGGGGTCTTCCTCCCCAAAACCCTTAGCTCTAGCCTAATCATGAGAAAACATCAGATGAACCTAAATTAAGGGACAGTCCACAAAACACCTGATCAGTATTCTCCCAAAGTCAAGGTCATCAAAAACAAAGAAAAATGAGAAATTGGCACAGACCAGACAAAGGAGATGGGATGGCTACATGTAACGTGGTGCCTGCCTGGGATCCGGGAGCACACAGAGGATGGTGCGAGGGAAACCTGGAGAAATTTGAGTAAAGTCTGAAGCTTCGTTATGCACCAATATTAATTTCTTGGTTTTGACAAATGTACTGCAGTTTTGTAAGATGTTCGAGTTAAGGCAAACAGAGTGAACAGTATATGGGAACTCTGTACTGTCTTGGCAACTTTTCTGTCGATCTAAGATTATTCCAAAAGAAAAAGGAAGAGAAAAGCCTGCTTGCAGCCTGACCTGGGAAAGGCACCAGGTGGAAGTGACCGGATGCTGACCCCTGTCGTCGGATGGCAGGATGTGAATGAGTCTTGTTTGTTTGGAAAAGACAGGATACATGAACTGGACATGTAAGAGAAGACAGGTTTTTTGAGTTTATCAACATGAAAACAGCCCCATTGGTGGCTGACAGGGCAAAAGAGTATTTTTAGGCCAGACATTCTGAATCTCAAGTGCAGGCATTGGCTCACAAGGGTTGCCATGGCAACGGTACCCCCTTTCGTGAACTGTCAGGGCGGATAAACAGAAAGCCGTCCAGATCACGGGCTCCAACGGCCGGAGGGATCCCCGGAGCCCAGTGGGAACATGGGCAGTGAGAAGCACGGTTCTGCCCCAGGATGGGGGGGCCTGGATGCTTCCCGCCCCTGATTTGCCTCTAAACTGGAGAACTGAAACAATCAGTTTGTAAACTGAGAGGTGATGACTGAAAAGGAGGGTTAAATTGTACTGACTTGTATCCAGTCTCATTAACTAGGAAAGTATGTGGCTCACAGATCTTCTTAGAAGAGAGACACGTTCAGGGAGAATAGGATTAGAAATCCAACTTGCTATTGAAAAAGCAAAAATGAGAGAGAGCTGATCTTGGGAGGTGGCAAAAGCTACACAAAATGTCCAGTTTTTGAAAATACAGAGACGGTATGGATGGACCACGCTGCAGGGTGGTGAGCCCGAGAGAACCTGGTGGAGCCAGCCTGCAGGGAACTCAGTCATTAAAGCATCCCTCCTAGGGCTTCCCTGGTGGCGCAGTGGTTGAGAGTCCGCCTGCCGATACAGGGGACACGGGTTCGTGCCCCGGTCCGGGAGGATCCCACATGCCGCGGAGCGGCTGGGCCTGTGAGCTATGGCCGCTGAGTCTGGAGCCTGTGCTCCGCAACGGGAGAGGCCACAACAGTGAGAGGCCTGTGTACCGCAAAAAAAAAAAAAAAAAAAAAAATTCCTCCTAGCCAAGATGATCGCCAGTATAGACACCAAAAGAAATTCTCAAATCGTACACGAAAACAACAATCTTCCCCAGCAACTGATTTTTCCTTGAAACAAATTACTTTTGATCTGAACAAAAAGACAGAAATAATTCATTTTAAATTAGCATTCCTTATTCAAGGAGGTCTTTATCCAAGTTATTCACTGGACCTCATGTAACTCTGCACAATTTTGACAGGCTCTGCCTGAGGGTCTCTCATGTCCGTGGAAAGAAAAGGAGAGTTAAAGCAATTACTCCTATATCTCAGGGAGAAAGAAAACCAAACATTTTATTTGCAATCATTTGAAACACCTAAGGAATTATTGTATGGACTATTGCATGGCTGCTGACTTCTAATGTGTAAATACGGTAAAAAATTCAAGTGAACTCAGAGATGACAGCTAATTAGAAAGCAAGACGGCAGAAGCATTTGGACTGTTCAGTAAAATAGTGGGGGTCTTTCACACCTCCTCTGGGATGTTGAAAGCAATTCTCTCCTGACGCTCCCTGGGGAAAATGCCTAAGATTCCTAAGGGGGAAGTTGTGACCTGCACTTGTTTAGAAGTCTGCACTGCCAAGAAAAGCTAGCGTGGTGTCTGTGTACCTTTCCCCTACCGATTAAGTATTTCTTCTGTTGAGCAACATTGCAGCCCAGCCTGAGACTAGTTTGTCATTGCTTCCACCAACTGACCTCTGTCCAAACACACCAGATTATGGCACCGAGCCTCACACACCTTTGTCACCTGGTTCAGAAGTTCAGGAGAGCCTCCTGCCAGGATTGTGAAACCCAAACCCCTTGGTTCCAACAGCACGGGGTTTGTTCAGTGATGCTTTCAGCTGTTTCATGAGCCAGCAACAGATAAGATAGTAAGGAGAGGCCGTCCTGGAGTATTGAGTCCGCCATGGGTGAGGTCACGTGTACCTGTTCTCTTTAGGTGTAGGGACAGCGGCCAGGCCTCCTGTCCCTGGAAACGCTGGCCTGTGGCTTGTTTGTAGATTGGCCTGACCCAGTTTCCAGTCCCGGGTGTTTCCCTGATAAGGGCTGAATGGTGGGTGGTGTTTCCAAAGGAAGAGGCTCTCTTCTGAGCCAAATTCACCTCTGGGGCCCTGGGCTCACGCATCTGCAGGATGCCGGCTGTGTAGACGGCTCACGTCCTGGGGCCTCCGACACCCTCCCGCCCGGGGCCAGGGCCGTAGGTGGTTCGGGAAACTCAGGGCCAAGGGTTCCCGCCCTCAGCCCTCGTCCCATTAGGTCACCCAGAACGCAAGCCGCCCTCCGTGTCCTCCATGGGCCACCCGCCAGCCCCCTTCTCCCCTCTCTCCCGTGGTCTCCCCCCCAGACCCAGTCAGCTACGGCTCATCCCTTGGCAGGACACACCGCCAACCCGCCAACCCAGGGCGCCTCTTGACACGCGGGGAGCCTGCGTCCACAGGAGGCCTCCCTGGGCCTCGGCTGGACGTCTCCTCCTGGGCTGCGGCCACTCCCTTCCCACCCGCCATGGGCGGCCCGGACTCCCACCCACTGCAGCCTAGGGAAGAGCTCCCTGCACCACAGTCTGAACCCTGGGCCTCCAGCCTAGGCCTGGCTCCGGCCGTCCAGCTCCCCACGCACTCGGGGCTGCTGGGACCTCTTCCCCTGATGCCCCCCGCCTGCCTCTCCCGTGTCCCTCACGTCCGCAGCCTGGCCTCCGAGGCCTTTGTTGAACGTCTGGTGGCCGCCGTGTCGGGGTGCAGGGCCCCGCAGGGTGCCGGACAGCACCGGCCACGCACACCGCTCTCAGCGGCCTGAGGGCAGCTCTCCAGTTCCCCTGCGCTGGCCGGGGCCCCCCTGCCCTCAGCGGCTCTGCCCGCCTCGCCTCTCACCCGCCCTCTTTGCAACATCAGCCGAGGCTGCGGCTGGACCTCCGGCCGGAGTCCCGCTCTGCCCCAGGCCCAGGCCGGTGGCCGCGCTTCTGCAGGGGGCGGCGCGCTGAGGCTGATGCCGCCCGGCTGGCCTACATTGGCGAACGAATCCTCGCAGGACTGACGGCAGGCTCGCGGTGAAGACCGTCTGTTAGGTCGTCGCTAGCTGTGGCTCCTCTAGGAAGCCACGTGTCTCAGGTGTGAATTAACTCCTTTCCTCGTGGTGACAAAGGGGCCGTATCCTTCCTTCTGACTGCCTTCCTCTGTGTTCCAAAGAAAGGGCACCCCTCCCCTCCCGGCCAGGGGCCTCCCTCCCCCACCTTCTCGGCCTCCTTTTCTGGCCCCTCCCCTCACAGCCCTTCAGTCTGAATCTAAAATCCTACGAGAGGGACTTCCCTGGCGGTCCAGTAGCGAGGACTCAGCACTCTCACTACGGCGGCCCAGGTTCAATCCCTGGCCAGGGAGCGAAGACCCCGCGTGCCGTGCGGCGCAGCCTGAAATAATCGTAAGTGATACGCGCCCCAAACAGCCCCTTTTCAGTGCTGGGTCCCCCCGCCGGAGCCCTCTCTGTGTCGTGTTCAAGCTCAAGCCAGGCCCCTCAGCTGATGTGTCCAGGTCTGTGGGCTCCCTGCCACCTTCAGCCTGGGGATCCCGATGCCCAGCCTGGCCCGGGGACCACTGAGTCCCTGCGTCCAGAAGCTCCGCCCCTCGGCCTCCTTCCCAGCCTCCGCCCCTGCCCTCCACCTCCCGGCGGGTCCGCAGGGTCCCCTGAGCCACGGCAGCAGTGACCCTGCCGGCCCCGCCCCTGCCCTCCACCTCCCGGCGGGTCCGCACGGTCCCCTGAGCCACGGCAGCAGTGACCCTGCCGGCCCCGCCCCAAACGCCTGCTGCTTCCACACCAGCGCTGAGTGAAAGTGGGCCCTTCAGCGGTACGTCGGCCCTACATCGGGCCAGCCAGCCTCTCCTCTCAGTGTCTGAAACCCCAAGGCGACGGCCTCTGGGAGGGGCGAGGTCGTGGGGTGTGGCCCTCAGGGAGGGGTCAGTGCCCTTGCGAAGGGGCCCCAGATTGGCCCCTCGCCCCTGCCTCTACATGAGGACACGGCAAGAGAGAGCCTCTGTGAACCAGCCCTCCAGACGCCGAATCTGCGATGCCTTCACCCTGGACGTCCAGCCCCAGAGCTCTGAGCAGTAAATGCCTGCTGTTTACAAGCCCCCCAGTCTGTGGAGTCCTGTTGCGGCACTAAAGCGACAAAGACGGCTCCCTCCCGGCCTCCCCACCTCCCTGACTCCGCTGCTTGGAGGATTATCCGACAGGAGCCCACTTGGGCGTGGCCCCCACGATGAAGCCTCCGCTGACCCTCCCGCCCTTAACTCCGTTCTCCCGAAAACTGACACCCTCCCCCCCACCAGCCCTAGAGCCACTGCAGGGACGTTGTCACGGTAACCTGTAAGCGCTTCCGCCTGTCCCCAACCTCAGCTGAGAGCGGCTGTCCTGTTCAGACCAGCTCTTCCGGGGGAAGCCACGAAGGACCCATCGCTTCAGGAGAGAAAGTTGCACACTTCATGTACATCATGGGTCTGAGTAGACGCTCAGAGAAAGCACTGCAAATCCCCAGTGTGGAACTGGAGCCCTCCCACCTGTGTGGTCCCCGCTCCACTGCCCTTATTGCACATGTCACCACACCCCCCTGGGGGGCCCTCCACCCACCACGTGTCCCCCCATGACTGGCCAAGGCGGGGCCACCTGAGCAGGAATGGCTCTGTGCCGGGCACTCACCATTGTTCTGTGTCTGCCAGACGGCGTCAGCCGCGCCCCAGAGGCCCGGAAATACGAAGAACAAAGGCAGCTGGCGGGGGTGAGGCTTCCACAGCAGGAGGCCGGTGATGCAAGACAGGTGGATCAGGGCACCTGTGAGCGGGGAAAGGACTTCTCTCAGATACGCTGTGCTACAGGACGAGTCTTCTGATCATTTGCTTCAGGCAGGAATGATGTTTCCTAAAATAATCCAGACTGATTTCTTCAGGTGGGTTTTGACGTGGCACACGGAGACTGCAGGTGAAATGCAGGGCACGCCTGGCAGGTGTGCGATTCCATCCACCTCTGGCCTCCACATCATCGGGTGGGGGGCCTGGGGGTGACACACCTCTGTGTCTTAGAGGAAAGTGTCGCCTTGCTGGGCAGAGGGGTCCCCAGATTATGGGGGTTCAGAGTGGGAGAGAGAAGGGCTTCTTCATTAGGAGCGAGTGGTGGGACCCCTGCTTCTCACTGAGTAGGGGGCATGAAGAGGGGATGGGAAGGGGTGCCCCCAGCGGGGGAGCTGGGGCTTCCAAACAGGACAAGGAGGGAGAGGCTGGGGGAGAACTTCCTCATTCCTCCTGACTTCATCATAATGAATCCTAAGCCCTGGCCTCGTGATTCTGCAGACACTGTGATGTCCCTCGAATGTGGGAACAGAGCAGCTTATGACCCTCAGGGACTGCCAAGGAGCAGAAACAGCAGGTGCATCCTGGGTTCTCCGAGGCTGTGTGACCTTAGGCAAGTTACTATGCTTCTCTGTTCTCTCCTCAATATAAAGCAAATTACTTGGCCCCCAGTGAGCACTGACCAATGGTTAATGTGTTCCCTCCCTCTTGCTGCATCACCACAGACCCTTTGGGCCTTGACTGGGCCACCAGGTAGCTGTCTCCTTAACACCCTCATTTCTCCTTATTCACGCTGTCTCCGATCTTTCTTCCTCCCTCAAGAAAAATAGAAGGTGATGCCCGTTTAGAAGACCAGCTTCATCCCCCACGTGAACACAGATCTCCTCCTTCTGGAAGGCTCCCTGTCTCCTGCCTGACCCCATGGCCCCCACTGCGGGTGTGGGCCCCGTTTCTGTGCCTCCACCAAACCCCATCCTTACCCCAACCCTGGCCCTCATCACACACGCTCTAATCGCCTGCAGTGGAGCCAGACCTGCCCCAGGAGTGTGTCCACTGTGCGTCCACGGTCCACCTACCTAGCGCGAAGAGAGCGGTCCTGCCCGTGTACTGGGCCAGCTTCCCATACAGCACGGAGCACAGTGCGTTGACAGCTGAGAAGCAGATCATCACGTAGCCCACGAACTGGATCCCCAGGGCGCAGGTGATGTAGGACTGGAGGAGAAGCACAGGCCAGTCACCGGCACTGCCTCAGGTCTGCTCCAGGGCTGAGCTCTGAAGTTGCAGTTTGGGGGTTCACTTTGATCCGGGAATACAGCCCATGCTAAAACGCTTTCTGCCCTGTGACCGCTGGCCCGCTAAGCTGGCCCGCGAAGCTGGCCTCCAGCTCCCAGGGTGGAGAACACCTGTGCTTGTAAGGAAAACCCTCCTCTGAGTAAGAACTAACAGGGAACGCTCTGGATGGCTGCCTGGCAAACTTCTCCCCGCGTGTCTGTACCATATGTTATTTATACAGGGGCGAATTTGAACTCTTCTTGCTGGTGTGGGTCATTTCCCATCCTGCTTATAAGACAGCTGGGTGAGGACAGAGCCAGGGAATGAACAGGCAGAACTCAGGGGATTTTTAGGGCCTTGAAACTCCTCTGAACGATACCATAATGATGGTTTCATGTCATTATGCATCTGTCCAAACCCTGAGAATGTAGAGCACCAAGAACGAGCCCTCAGATAGGCTGTGGACTCGGGGTGATGACGATGTATCCATGTAGGTTCCTCAGTTGTAACAAACGGACCCTCTGGAGGCGGGCAGCGGGCGAGGATGTGCCCGTGTGGGGGCAGAGGGTGTGAGGGAACTCTGTCCTTTCTGCTCAGTTTTGCTGTGAACCTAAAACTGCTCTAAGAAAATAAAGTCTTAATAAAAAAGAAGAAGATGGAAGGAACAGGAAGGGAATCTCCATAGAGGTGAGAAGATGTGCTCCTGCCACGACTCGGGGGCAGGGTTGGGGACAGACAGGAGACTGGCTAGGAGGCCCCTTGCATCTGGATAGCGGGAGGACTGTTTGTTATTCTGTCTTCATTCTTTGAAACTCCAAGACCCCAACAGGACTGTCCTAAGAGTAGGGCTGCCAAAGAAACTCTTGGGTGTCCAAATACTCAGGACCATACTTACACTGAGAGATATTTGTGGTTTATCTGAAATTCAGATTTTTACCCTGCCTTTTATCTGGCCCATTTGGCAAGCCTTCCCGGGAGGGAGCTGGGGTGGGGATGGAACATGGAAGCAACCTGCTGATGTCCATCAACAGAGGAATGGATAAAGAAGATGTGGTGCATATATACAATGGAATATTACTCAGCCATTAAAAAGAATGAAATCATGCCATTTGCAGCAACATGGATGGACCTAGAGATGATCATACTAAGTGAAGTAAGTCAGACAGAGAAAGACAAACATCATATGATATCACTTATATGTGGAATTAAAAAAAAATGATACCTCTGAACTTATTTACAAAACGAACTCAAAGACTTAGAAAAAAATCTTATGGTTACCAAAGGGAAAAGGTGGGGGGATAAACTAGGAGTCTGGGATCGACATGTACACACGGCTATGTTTAAAATAGAAAACCCGGGCTTCCCTGGTGGCGCAGTGGTTGAGAGTCCGCCTGCCGATGCAGGGGACACGGGTTCGTGCCCCGGTCCGGGAAGATCCCACATGCCGTGGAGCAGCTGCACCCGTGGGCCATGGCCGCTGAGCCTGCGCGTCTGGAGCCTGTGCTCCGCAATGGGAGAGGCCGCAACAGTGAGAGGCCCGCGTACCACCAAAAAAAAAAAAAAAAATAAATAGAAAACCCACAAGGACCTACTGTATAGCACAGGCAACTCTGCTCAATATTCTGTAATAACCTAAATGGGAAACGAATTTGAAAAAGAATAGATACGTGTATATGTATAACTGAATCACTTTGCTGTACACCTGAAACTAACACAACATTGTAAATCAACTATATTCCAATATAAAATAAAAAATTTTTAAAAACTAGGTAATAAGGAATTTCAGTGTTATTTGTGGATTTCATGGTTTTCCCTATTTTTCACTCTAAAATGAGGACACAGGGTGAGATGCAGGCAAGTAAGTGTCCCTGCGATGACTCCGGAGCAGCTTTGGTCCTTTCCCTGAAAACACATCTCAAGTGAGGGGTGTTCCCAGGTGGGCTGATGTCCTAACCACACGGCGGCTCTCCTGGGGCCGGGAAGGACCCAGCGCAGCCCCGGACCCCGTGCCGGCCCCGCCGGCCTCGTGTCCTACCCGCGTGTAGTCGCCGGCCAGGAAGGCTTGCTGGAACCCGCTGTACAGCGGCAGCAGGACCAGGAGGCAGAGGCGCTTGTCTCTGAACAGCTTGACCGTCGACAGCAAAGTGGACCAGAACGGTGACGCTTGCTTCTCTCCCTCACTTTTCTGCTGAGCGTCTTTTACGGGCTCCAGAAACACGGCGGTGAGCAGGATCCCCAGGAAGCCGCTCCCTGAAAGGACAGGGGAGGGGGGGACAGGGCTAGAGCGGCACCGCGCACGCGCGGACTCATCTCCTCACCTCCTCCTCCTCTCGAAACGGAGGGTCGGTTTCAGATCCACATTTCAGGTGACGGAGGCAGGCTGAGCCCCTGACCCCTGTTGTGGACTCGGAGGCCACACACGTTGCCTCGATCCTCGTGTGCTGGTTCTGTGGCTGTCGGGCTGTCTCACCCACAGAGCAGGTGATGGGAAACACAGACACCTGGGGAGAGACCCCCGAGGTCCTCAGGGCCCTTAACCATGCACCATTTCTCTCGTCAGAATCCTCAAAGTAATTTCTACCAACAGCTAGGCTCCCTTCTCAGGGTTATGGGTCCCGCCAGGAAAGTTACCATTGGCTTCTCTTCATGTTCATCCCAAATCTCTTCATCCAAACGTCCTGTGGTAGGAGCTGCATGTATTAGGGTATCTCCCAACCCCAGTGGGATGATGCGTTTGGAGAAAGGAAAGGAGCTCTTTGCATACTGAGATGGGAAGTTTCCCCCCAAGACAAATGGCTGAAAGGAAAAGCCAGGTGCAGAGCTGGGAGTCTACTGTGCTCCCATTTGATTTGGATAAGGAGGGGCATAAAGACATATTTGTTTAGACGTGCGGTAGGTGTGTCTAAGAATTAAAGACTATGTGGGTTGTCTACGGCGGCGGGAAAGCTGGGTGGCGGTGAGAGGGGGATTTTCCCTTTTACAATATTTGTATTTGGGACCACGTGAGCAGGGGATCTATCACAAAATGACTCAAGACAACTATTCCTTTCACCCTTGAGGGGATATCCTGTACTTTCATGATTCCAGAAGGTAATGACGAGATCTCTTTCTCTGCCATGAACCCACCTTCCTGTCTCTCGAGGGAGAACAAATGTCTGTTTAATCTTCCTGTTCTTTACGTGGACACCTTTTCGCTCCCTCACTGAGGCTGAGGGCCCTTTGTCATTTCCTATGTCTCTACTGTTCTTCCATCTACAATGATAATGATACACATGGTTTGGGATCCACAGATGAATTCAGGACCGGTGGTGGTCTTTCCTCTCCCTGGTGGGATCGGGGACACTTCAGAACAGTTTTTATCGCTTATTGCTGGCTTTGACCCATCACGCTTTAAAGAGGATTTGAGCCACTTTGTGTCTTTACTGGTCCCCAACCTTGTCTGCTATTCTTCCATCTCTTGTAGCCACAGACGCCCAAGGCAGCAGGCTCGCCCCTCACTGTGGTGTAGCTGCCTGAGCCGTACTGAAACGGTGAGGCTTACCAAGTCAGCCCTCCTCCAAATTGCCTGAGAAATGGTAAAACCAGTCCCCCCACGCATCCCAGAAAAGTCCGTAGTTAATAAATACATTTCCATGCTGAGGAGTACCACTTTACATCTAAGCTTTATCTCTGTAATTCAGCTACTTTTCCTCTTGGCTAAGCATTGGTCCCCTCCCCCATTTCATGGTAACTCAACCTTGTGACCAAGTTTATTAGGCCGGACTCTTGTCCGCAGACATTTCACAATGGCACTGACGTCCTCTGGGGTCATGATTCCCACTTAACTGTCAAAGCAAGTCAGCGCACGCAGGCGCTCCTCCAAACCGGCACATCAGCTGGCTGTGAACACCCACCACTTGCCACAGCTCCTTCCCCGGCCTGAGCTCGGAGCAGCCCCAGGACACAGCTTCCCCGGGACAGGGGCTGAGATGCAGCGGCGGTGGCCGGGGGTAGGACTAGAAGCCACATGTTCACCAGGACACAGACGTGTGTCCAGAGGGTCCCTTGGTCCAGGGCCATCTGCAGGGGCGTGGACTGGGCGATTGCTGGTGGCAGGGCTAATACGCTGCCTCGTGAGGACAGAGCCCAGGAGTCCTAGAAAATTACTCCAGGGAGATGGTACTCTCTTTGCGTTGGTCTCTTTTTCTCCTTTCTTATTTTAGTTCTGTTTTTTATAATTTTCTTTTGTCTTTGTGGTAACATGGCCTTGCTTGAAGGAAGAAGGGTGTGAAGCCCTGCGAACCAGGATCCAGATACTAAGAGAGTTTCCCCGTATGACGTCTGCAAGGTCCCTGCTTTACATAAACGTCTGGACTTAGGCGGCTGGATTCTCTGTGAACCAGGACCTCTGTGGAAGGTCCCTAACCGCCCAGGGGACTCACTGTTCTGCCCTCACATCAGGCTGAACGTTTCCCAAACAGAAGGTCGGCCCATCCGCTCCCATATCCCGTGTCCGGTCTTGCTAGTTGTCGCTTTAACTCTCTTGAGCCGCCCCTCCCTCGCTCTGCACACCGTCCTCACTCCCCTTCGTCTTCTGGGTCACTGTGTCGCCCCTGCACTGGTTTCTCTGTCCGCAGTTTTTCTCACACCCACACTAAACTAACACGAGAATCTGTCTACAAGACAAATAAATGCGCATCCAGACTCAAGGCCACCGCTGGTCACGCCTGTCTCTCGCTCCTCTGCCCCCTCCAGGCCCCTGTCCTCCAGCCACTCTGGCTCCCTCTGGGGCTTCTCCGCCTTTAGTGTTGTTCACGTCCCCTTCTCTGCCTGGTAAACTCCTACTCACCCTTCAACACCTGGCTTGGGTACCACCACCATCAAAGCTGCCCTAGAACGCAACTTCCCCAGAAGATGTAACTACATGTCAACTGGGAACTTTGTTCAAAACATGTGTCCTATCAAATATTGGTTAGTTGAAGGCACATCTGGACTCTAAGGTCACTGAAAGTCAGGGTCTTGTTGGGCTGGTTTCTGGGCCACAGAAGTTCTAGCACATTGCTCGGCGTCTGCCAGCACTCGCTCTGCCTTGTAGCATAAAGGGCTCACTTGGCACCTCTGACTTGGAAGCAACCTCGAAAGAGACCGGCGTGTTGGTGGCAGCTTATCTCACAGGCGAGACAAACTGACCATGCACATGGCCTCTGACCTTTGATTCCCAGTGGAGTCCTGCACTCAGTCCCACCAACTGCGATACCTATCAGACTCTTGGTCTTTAAGAAGGACACAGTCCAAGACCTTTACAGATTCTAGAATTCAAGAATGACAGGGCTGCCCTGGTGGCGCAGTGGTTGAGAGTCCGCCCGCCGATGCAGGGGACACAGGTTCGTGCCCCGGTCCGGGAAGATCCCACATGCGGCTGGGCCCGTGAGCCATGGCCGCTGCGCCTGCGTGTCCGGAGCCTGTGCTCCGCGACAGGAGAGGCCGCAACAGTGAGAGGCCCGCGTACCGCAAAAAAAAAAAAAAAAAGAATGACAAAGAATACCCTTAAATTTTCTTCAAATGGTGACAACAACAACAAAACTAGTCTAAGGGTCAAAGTGGTGACACATCCGTAAGAGCAAAGTCATCTAGAAAGCTATTAACATAAACATTTTCCATTCAAATGAGCGTCTAACGATAAGAACCATAGGGGTTCACTCCCTCGGGCAACCATCTTTCATGAACTTCCAATGTCCTGTGCCTTCCGCTGCCCTGTGACCAGCAGTGGGAGCCCCAAGGCCTCGCCAATGCCCGGGGGTGGGTGCCGGGGAGACCCGTGCCCAAACCCAGCCTCTCAGCAGAAACCGTTCAAATGTACTCCTTGGAAAAAGGTGATAACACCGGGATTTGGGACTCCCTAAACCCACCTGGACGTACTTAGAACACAAATAGCCAACCCACCAAGGCCGTGGTCCACTTGATGGGGCCGCCATCGCTCCGCACGGCCATTCAGCACTTGAAACGTGGCTGCTGTGAGCTCAGAACAGTAATTTTACTTTCGTTAATTAGAATTTAAGCAAGTGCACGTAATGGCTACTGGCCTGGATGGTGCAGACGTGAAGTGCTTCTATCACCACAGGAGACCTCGGTCAGCAGAGGCTGGTGCATTCGGTCTCATGTGGAAAAGGCTGAGTACAACCCAGCTGAACGCGTTTTGTGGGGCTTTTGCAGGTGAAGAGAGACTATTCATACTTTGAGCAGGTGGTCTTTTCAACCCAGGAAGGCGATGGGCTCACTTTGCCTGGGTTTCTGGTGCCGAGCACGTACCCGTGTAGATGCCCAGCAGGGTGTAGATCAGCTCCTGGGAGGGACGGTTGGTGCTGTTGGTGGACGCCGTGGCCATGAGGCAGTCACTGGCCCCGCAGTGCAGTAGCTGCTTCTCCGGGATGGCCCCTGTGAAGGAGGAAGCAAAGAGGTGCTTTGAGGACACAGGTAACTTGACAGGAGACGGTACACAAGGAAGAAAACGCCCAGGGAAAAGGAGCCTGGACACGCAGAGGACAAGACATCACCATAGGCCAGAGTCACGAGACAAGGGCTCGTTTGACCCAGTGTCCCAGAATGCTTTTCCCATTGGGCACGTGTCTGGGTACTTGATTTTAAGACACTCTGGACCAATGTGCAATAAATGTCGGTGACTTGTTACATTACATTCTTGACGTAATTGAACCTCGTCCCCTTTTCGGAATTAATTCAGAACTAGAGTACATTAGACTGGGTGTCAGGCCCACTGGGTTCTCTCTCAGATTCATCTGGAACCAGTCCCATGACCTCCGGCAGGTTATTGCATACCTTCTCTGAATGTTACTTTCTCCTCCATTAAAAGAATAAAATTTGAACGATCAATGACCCTCAGCAGGCCTACATCAGAATCTCGGGAGAGAGACGATGGATGTCATGGAGGAAAGAACACTCAGTGTTTCATTGTTTCCATCAAACAGATTTTATCACATAAAATGCCGCAAAATCCCCTTGGCCGGTGAGATGCGCAGCTCGTCGGAGGAGAAGGCAGTGTGGAGGCTGGAAGCCTAGAAGGGTTGAGAAAACTTGCAGTGTTCTCTCAGTGCCTTCCAGCCCTCACATTCTGTGTCCTATGATCGGGCAGGGACTGAAGCTCGCTTGTCTATATGTCTTTAAAAGTAAACCCGTTCGCTCCTTCACCACAGTCATGTCAGAGACTGAACCTTCACCCCAGCTTCTGTTGGCTGATTGCGGACGGTTTCTCCAATACTGAGTAACGATTGATATCTGTCCATCGTAAAGGTTCCCTTCTGTGGATGCACTTAGCAAGTGATGACATCACATGGGCAAAAAGGGGAGACGGATTTTTTATTACTGTTTCCCAAACGTGGGACTTTACATGGGTTAACAGGATCAGGGCTGAGAGAGAGAGACATGATCCTGATAAGAGCAGGAGAGTTAGAACATTTTCCCCCATTCGTACATTTCCTGTGAGAATTGAAGGTATTTATTTCCTCTGTCCTTTTGGTCCAAGTCCTCAGACATCAAAGGGGGCAGGCATAAGGCAGATCCACACTTTGCAGCCCTGTCTGAGTGTGGTCGGGCAGATGAATCAAAGCACCAGTCACCAAACGTTCAAGTCTGTTAAGTGATAAGTGGTCCTTTGTGTAACAAGGAAAACGCTGGTGAATGGATCAATTCAGGGGCAAAATAAATCCATGGGACCCGTTCTTAGTCTAGAAGGATAGTAAAGGACTCCATGAACCCGAGTTCCACAGTTGAGTGGTGGCCCTAAGTTTCCCCAGGGCACCTCGGGCTCCCCTGTGCTCAGGGGAGGCCAGGGTTGGAATCGCTGGGGCACCCGTGGACCAGACGGACCCTTAGACCCGACCAGACTGCCTGGGGAAGAGCCGGGGGCCAGGTGACCCTGAGGCACAGGGAGCCTGAGAGCCATGCCTTGCGGCCTCACGGGACCACCTGCTCAAGTCCTGAATGAGGATGTGTGTAGAGGGACCAGGGGCCCTCCACGGTCACCACTTCCTTCCTGTTACCTTGAGCGGGCGTCTGGCCAAACACCAGAGACGAGATCAGGTTGCCAATCACACCAGACGACTGGTATATGAGGAAGAAGATGCCAAAATACTGGCTGACCACGTCTCTGCGAACCTTTCCTCTCTTCTCTGCGTGCGTGTTTCCCATGATGGTGAGGTAGGTGCCCTGCGCGGACCACAGCGGGGCCGCTCCAAGTCCCAGCAGGATGGAAGTGGGGATCAGTGTGTACCTGAGAAATGAAACGCGGGCATGGGGTGCCTCGGGCTCTCCGCTCTTCCCTCCATTCGGGGAGAAGGAAGCTCCTTGCCTGGCCCAGTGAAGCACTGCCGTGTCATTGGTGGTGCTCTGCTTGACAGAGTCGCCCCTTAGCCTCAGATGAACGCAAAAATCTGTGTCTTTTCTCGTTCAGCATCATTTGTAAGAGTGAAATTCGGTGCCAGTGCAGTTTCTTTGTGTTTGGACGTAGCTACAATGAGCTGGGGTTACAAATGAGGCTGGGCGGGTTCTAGGTATTTCTAACGGCAGTACGTTAGAAACGATTTATTATCTATCAATCTATCTATCTATCTACCTACCTATCCATCTAGCTGTCGCTCTCCTCCATGAGGATTCTGTATGAGAACTCTACAGTAACAAGAAAAAGAATAACGTGAAGCCATCCTATCACTACATCCTGGATGGCAGTGGGGTGTCCCTCAAAGAGATGCTTGATAAGTGTATGCCTGGCAACAAGGGCACGTGGCCCTTGCCCTCAGAGTTTGGTCCCCGAGGGTCCCTTTCCGTCAGGGCGCAGGTAGAGCTCAGGCCGGCCTGGGGCACTGGCTCCAGCCCTGCTGCGTCCACTCCCTGTGATGGGGTGAGGGTGTGGGGTTTGGTCCACAGGTCACATTCTGCTAAGTCCCCCTGAAATTCACCCTCCACATCTTAGGCAGATTCTCCCCTCGTTGCTGGGCCATAAAAGTGCCCTGGCCCAGGAGGGAAGCTGGAGGCCTCAGGAGAGGCCAGGATGGGCAGTCGGGGGAGCATGGGCCCAGCAGAGGGGACAGAGACATCTTGGTGGGAAAACATGGGAAGAAGGCCACACTACCGTCCTGTCCCAGAAGCCGAGAGGGGAATTTCGGGAAGCATCTGAACGTGGGCGTACCAGCTGGCGTAGAAGTTGCCCAGGGTGAAGGACACGTAGCAGCACATGGCGATGACGATGGTCCACTTGCAGCCGAGCTTCTTAATGAGGATGGGCGGCAGGAACATGGAGGACAGCAGCATCCCGCCATAGAGCGTGCTGAGCGCCGCCACCCCCAGGCCCTCCTCGCTGTACAGGCTGCTCTGTGGGGACAAGGTCAGCCCGGTCAGGGGCCCGGCTGCCAGGGCTAGGTGGTCTGGGTCATCTCCAGGTCCTGGAGACCCCCAGCAACAGGCTGCCTGGGCGGGCGGCCTGTCCTCCAGCTGAGGGATGGGAGGGGAGGAGACTGCGGTGATCTCTGGTCAAGGGGAATCAGCAAGTGGAGACGAGGGGGAAGCAGCCAGTGTGGCCCACCTGGGGCAGAGGGGCCCTCACGCTTCCTGCTTCCCACAGCCCCTGCCTCATCCCTGAGAAGGCGGGGTGCCAGGGCAGCCGGGGGCCGCGCGCATCTCCAGGCTCCTCCTTGGAGACCAAGGTTCCCGCTAGGCCTGAGGTGGAGCCAGCAGCTCCAGCTTAACGCTGTGTAGACACAATGCACACTTTCCTTGTTTTTGTCATTCCTCACTTGGTGCCTAGCATAGCGTGGTGTGAAGCGAACAAAAGGTCAAATAGGTAACCAGAGCCAGCTCAGGCCAAGGCAATGGCAGCGGTGACTTCTGGCTTTTGCCGTGAAAGAAAAACCTATTAGCATAATTGCTTCCTCCATTTATTTCACTTGTAAAGGGAAAGGAGGGGGAGGAGAAGGGGGGAGGAGGGAGGGAGAGGAGGGGGAGGGGGAGGGGATGGAGGGGGAGGAGGGAGGGGAGGGGGAGGGGAGGAGGAGGGGGATGGGGAGGAGTGGAGGGAGAGAGAGGAGGGGGAGGGGGAGGGGGAGGGGGAGGGGAGGAGGAGGGGATGGGGAGGAGTGGAGGGAGAGAGGGGAGGGGAAGGGGGAGGGGGAGGGGAGGGGGGAGGGGAGGGGAGGGGAGGGGGAGGGGGAGGGGAGGGGAGGGGGAGTAGACGCTGGGGAGGGGAGGAGGGGAGGGGTAGAGGAGGGGGCGGGGTAGAAGACTAGTGCTTCCCTTCGCAGCCAGACCTTCCTTCACAAGGGTCCATCTGTGTGTTTCCTTCGCTTCCGCATCCAGCTCAGCCCGACCCTGTGGTCACCGTGCAGGGGGTCCCCGCTGTGCCCCACACAACTGACCAGACACCAGAGAAGAAAACTTCGCACACAGGGTCTCTTCCCTTGCAGACGCCAGAGCCCCAAACTCAGCAAACCAGCACCTTAGAGCGTCGGCAAAGTGCAAACACCGGAATGAGAGCTGTCATGCTCCTTCTCCTTTGTGGCTGAGACAGGTGTTACTACCTCCACGGGGGAAAGAAACACGCGGCATAGGATCATACACTCAGCTAATTAGTCCAGATGACCCCAAAGCCAGGACTGTAACGCCTGGACTATTACCATTCCTTCCTGCCTGGTCCCCCAGCAAGACGACAGAAGATCCCACCCATCAGCCGGGGGCCTCTCTGAAGCCCTCCCCGCCCATCCCTTTCCTGTTCTCCTGGAGACTCCAAACCCCATAGGCTGTGTTCTCACCCCAGGATTTCCTCTCCCTTTCCACCCCTCAACACACTCTGACCGCCTTCATCCTCTTTCCAGATGGTGCCCTTTCTTCAAGTGCATGCCAAGGGTCTCCAAGGGTCTTGAGCGCACGGAACGTTCTGCTTTTTCTGAATCTCTCCCAGTGCCTTGCCCCAAACAGGTACTTAGTCATGTTTGCTGATTAATTGAAACAGAACAAGAACATCTGGTCCCATGAAAATTCTAAAGTCTGGTTGGAAGACAAAAGTTGAACAGTCTGCCTGAAGTGGGGTTATCTGGAACTCTGCTCCTAACTCCAGTTGCTAGGAGTGTGGAATGTGGGAACTGCTTCAGCCGGGGCCCTTTGTTTTCTTAATACTTGCGTATTAAGGTCTCATGTATTAGTGACCTTGCCTCTCTGTGTGCTAATGAGAGGCTGGCAGCACTGCTCTGCTCTGGAATTTCCTTTCCACCCACAGCCCTGCTGCCAGTCGGTGGCGAGGTACATTTGTTACTTATAATGGAGTTCCGCTGCCCACCGCTGGAAAGGAAGGCAGATTTCAATCTCCAAAGTGGGAACCAAATTTCGAAACCAAATGTCTTTTTTTGTTTTAAGTGAATGACCATGTTCAAATACCTGTCTCTCCACGCGTTAGGAGAGCCAGCCTGCAAAATCCATGCCCGAGGAGAAGCCCATGGGAGTGACCTGTATGTAAACAACGAGGACGGTCGCTCAACTCACTCAGCAAGTCAATCGACTGCAAGCACTGGCCGACAGAGGCTTATGTGTGGCTCCTGGGATACAAAAGGGAAAGACACCAGCCACCAGCCACCACGCAGGAGCGGGTGATGGACAGGACTGCCAGGGCCAGTGACGCCTCCAACAGGCCACTTGCAGTGGGACAGTGAGTCCTGCAGGGGGAAGCTCAGGGACCGAGCTCCTGAGGGGGCACGAAGTCCAGTCCAGAGGCGTCAGAAGACTTTCTGGAAGGAGTTAAGGCCTCGCGAGACCTGCAGGGTGCGGAGGTGACCAGGGAAAGGTCGGGAGGTGTGGGTGAGGAGGGACGTTTAGGGGACGTGTTTACAGAGGCCCCATCCTGAGAGGAAAGGCCCCAAGGAGGTCTTTGGGGTCTTTGGCCACAGCTGTTGAGCTCTTCTGGTGAGGTGAGGCTGGACAGCCAGCCAGACTAGACCAACAGGAGCCCCAGATGCCATACTGGGGAATGGATTGGATCCACTGGATCCAGTGCTGAGCGCTGCCTGAGGCAGGGGATACGGTGATGGACGGGGTGGCGAGGGCCTGGCCTCATGGAGCTCACAGGCACTGTGTGGTGTGTGCCTGAGGACCTGGCGTGCACACAGGGGTGCCTCACCCAGATGTGGGGCCCAGGGCACAGGGAAGGGGGAGAAGCAAGTGTGATGTATACACTGAGATCTGAATAACAAATAAGAGATCGTCTGCTGTGGGGAAGGCGGTGTAGATGCATGTCTGCGTCCTGGGCAAGTGCACAACCGAATCCAGGCCAGGGCTGGCACTCTGGGGATGCCTATGACCACCTTTGCTGCCTCGCTGGGGCCTGAGAAAGAAGCCAAGCAGATGAAAGCAGAAGAAAGTGATGGAGACCGGCAAGCCCCTTCAACGTGGCTGGGCTCCAGCCGTCCCTAGGGCCACACCCATCCCTGTCCTTACCTGCTGTTCCCGAAGCCAGTCCTGACTGATAGTTAAACCATGTTTACATGCCCTGGAGCAGTGGGCAAGGAAATAGGGCCAGATAAGGGCGGGACGGAGCAGTGGTAAGTGGCGGGTGGGATAGTTCCCCGGCAGGGTGGGAGGGCTGGTTCTCTAACATCTCCGGTCTTCTGGAGGGGAAGAGGCCACACCAGTGACAGCAGTGCCCAGTGACAGCAGTGTCCAGCCCAGGAGCCCTGCGGAATGTGGAGGCCAGTGTGGCTCCCCCTCAGCTGCGCTGCTCTCTCCACGCAGACGCCACTCCGAGAGTTTCCTGAGTGAGGCTTCCACGTGTGTGTGGCCTCAGCGTCCCACAGCCATAGCCTGAGAGAAGGGACTTCTGGCAGCTCCTAGGGTCCCCCCACTCCCTCCCCTGGCTTCCAAGGGGGCCAGTTTGCCGTCATTCAGCGGCAGCTGTCAGATCACAACTGCTTCCTGAGAATTCGGACCCCATCAGTCACGCCCGAGCCCAGGGGAGCTGCCCCACCTGCTGACAGCAGGACTTCCCCCGGTGGGGCAAGCTTCTGTAGGGACAGCGTCACTGACGGGTCCATGGTCTTGCTACGTTCTCCTTCCAGAAAGCACACACTACATTCAACGTGAGCTCAAGGCAGCATGACACAACAGGTGTTTCACACACATTAGCATTTTACAACATCACAACGTTCTGAGCAATGTCTACAAAGTCATGGAGTATCCTGGCAAGAAAGAGGGCTGTGCTTCCCCTTCAACTTGATTCTGGGAATCACCATGGGCTATAATTTCATTCTCTGTGACCTTAATCAGAAAAAAGACTGAACAGGGGTTCACGGAGGAAAACATGTACTTGGAATTCAGGGCTGAATCTGAGCTACCTCGCCAACCTACAAGTCCAAAGGGTTTGTACTGTAACAATGAAGACGGAAAATTTGAATCTCTCCTCTCTTGTCCTGCACCTCCAATTCTGAGCCCCCTGCACATGCTTTTCTTGTTCAGCTCTGTGCACACAGTAGGTGCCAACTTCTTGTCGCTGACTGACAGACCTTCCAGGACCACACTAACTCGTCATCAGAAACCTTGCAGATGCTTCTCTGTGTGGCAGCCACCAGGCCACAGAGCACGAAGCTGGTGAAGAAAGCACAAGGGCGTGATGACAGGCTGCTTCCTGACCAGCCCTGGGGCTTCCTTGCCGTTTCATTCACAGTTAAAGATCAGACTTAAAATGGAACTTCCCCGGGGGAAGATCTAGCAGGAATCTATGTGGTATCAGGACCTCTGATGAATTCTCATTACTGCCCCTGACCACAAATTCACAGTGATTCGTCTTGTGTCTCCTTTTACCCACGCAAAGGCAAAGTGGATTTTATCACTAACCCAAGACCAGCTCTCCTTGTCTGAGGGTCAAACACCTCCAGTTGTGCCATCCTGCTGAACTGGGAGTTGGGGCTGCACATAAAAACCACTGTTTGTTTTAGAGGATTTTGGAGGGTGAAACCCCACGTTCCTCGCTGTCTGTGCCACGGGAATTCTTGGAGTCCCAGAGACAGTCAAAAGGTAAGATCACACCTACCTGCAAAGTCTGCAGACCCCAGTAGGCAGTAAAGAGAAGCAGAAATCCAAAGGAAAGCACCAGAATGTTCTTCAGGCTTCTTTCCATCGTGCTGCCCGAAAGCTTCAAGCACCAGGAGATTTGTAGTTCCCTAAAAGAAACCAATCAGGGCCCAGGAAAAGCAGTCAGTACCTAGAAGTCACACGTTCTGTCTTGGAGTCTGAGTTAGACGTGTATCAGTCACTAAGGCTGCTGAGCTTTAATGAACTTGACAGTCACTGAAGCACCCGGGGCTGTTACTCATTCACCTTCTCTGGAACCCACAGTAATCACTTTCTAACTGGGCAAAAGTTAGGACTCTTATCAGCTCATATGGACTGGAACATTTTTCTACTAATTTCTGATAGATATGGTCCTTAGAGGAAAGTGGTGATTTTCATATTATATATATTATATAATCGCATATATTATATAATTATATATATTACATAGTATTACGTGTATATACACACACACACACACATACATATAAATGGTACCTTCCTCATTAAGAGAAATTGTCAATGGTGCAGAACTTGGAATGTACTTCAGTCTTAAAGAACAAAGTATAAACGTCAGCTTCAAGAGCTATAGTTCAACTTCTGAAAAAGAGTTAACATGATCAGAAGATCCAAGGACCAAAGTATTAGTACATCAAAGACTATGATTTTACAACACTGCAATAATTTTAAAAAATTATATAACACTTTATAAGTTGCAAAGCACTTTTACATGCTGTCCTCTGACAGTGCTGTGATACTTATCATTAGAATTTAGACCCATTACCAGACAGGAAGCAGCTTCAGAAGACTCTGGAGGTTTTGGATTGCAGGTTTAGAGCAGTGCTGTCCAAGAGAACTTTCTGCACTACCCAATACAGTAGCCACTAGCTACACGTGGCTTTTGAGCGCTTGAAACGTGGCTAATGCAACTGAGGAACTGGATGCGCAATTGCACTTAATTTTAATTGATTACCTGTGGCCAGTGGCTATCGTACTGGACAGGACCAGTCTAGAGTTTAAACATACCCCACATCTCACAGCCAATAAGCAAGCGAAATCATTTGTCTTTCCAATTGTTAGTTCAGTTGCTTTATTCCATTGTTGGTAAAATTTGGAGTTTGGGGATTGTTTCCAAAGTTCTGTGAAATCAGTTATTTTCATCTAGTTGGGATCAATAAGGCAAACCTTACAGTGTAGGTAAATGTCACAGGGGGTGGTGACACAGCTCAGGGAAGCAAACCTTTTACCATTTGAACAGCACGATACATACAGTTCTTGCCCTTGCAGCTTAACTTATTCCTATGAAAATCACATTTTGGGGAAAATAAGAGTTTTGGGGATTGACTAAACATGTATTTTCACACTTAACAGAGACATGTGAGCAGCGCAGTCTAGGAAAAGGGATGATAACCCTGGACACGAATGAGATCTGGAAGTTCTAACCCTAATCCTGTAACTTCTTAGCTGGACCATCTCAGGTGGATTGCGTGACTTTCCAAACCTCAGTCTCCTCTTGAAAAAGGAGGGTTGCAAAATTTCAAGAAGATAACCATTGGGAAAGCCCTTGGAACAGCCCTGGCACATAGAAATCACCAGTGAATGTAAATCAGCTAAGATGACGTTAACTCTCAGTGAAATTATCAGTGGGGACGATATTTAAAGAAATGTCATACTTAGCATAGCATATGCACTTTTCTCACCAGTCTTGTTATCAGTTATCTGAGTTCCTTTTTGTTTTTCAGCGGCACTCCAGCTTACTTCAATTTTGACCTGTCTTTACCCACAGATGACTTACATTTTGATATCAGAAGACCTTCCTGAGGTTTTCTTCTGCTACTCACTGTTCAAAGTTACCAGACAATCTTCTGGATTTTCTAACTGGTTCCAGTGTGCAGCTCCCAGTAGCCGCTGATCCAGCCCTTTCCACAGTCAACCAGTATCTCCTGAGGAGCTCTGAGCTTGTGCAAAGGAACGTCGGAGGTCTGCTTCTGGTCTCTTCCACCCCTGTCCCATCCCTCTAACTGTCCTTCTTCTAATCAGGAATCAATCACTAAAATAATTGCTTTAATCATGTTTGTTTTTTCAGTCTCCCCCTCTGTTTTTCCCCTTTATTTTAAGAGGGATATTTTAGATGAACAAGTGGTTTTCAGTCAACCTCGCTCTCTAGCAAGACAAAATGTTTCTTTTCTCCCCTCCAGTTTTATTGAGAGATAATTGACATAAATCACTGTATATGCTTAAGGCGTACAGTTTGATTTACCTGTGCAGTATTGTTGGGTGATCCACCACAATAGGTTCAGTTTACATCCATCTTCTCTTAGAGATCCAATAAAAAGAAAAGAAAAGAGAAAAGAAAAAAGGAGAAAAAGTTTCCTTGTGATAAGAACTCTTAGGATTTACCCCCTTAATAACATTCCTGCATATTAAAGAGAAGTGCCAACTGTAGTCATGTCATACACTATGTAACTAGTACTTATTTATCTTATAAATGGACGTTTGTACCTTTAGACCACCTTCCTCCAATCCCCCCTCCCTCCTCCCTCTACCTCTGGTAACCATAAGTTTGATCTCTTTATCTATGAGTTTGATTTTTAATTTTTTTTTAAAGATTCCCAACATAAGTGAGCTCATACAGTATTTCTCTTTCTCTGCCTGACTTAACTTCACTTAGTATAATGCCCTCAAGGTCCATCCATGTGGTCGCAAAGCACAGGATTTCCTCGTTTTTTACAATAATAAAAAACGGAATAATATTATGTTGTGTGTATATATATATATATATATATATATATATACCACAACTTTATTCATTCATCTGTTGATAAACACTTATATTGTTTCCATGTCTTGGCTATTGTAAATAACGCTGCTATGAGCCTGGGGGGTGCAGATATCTTTTTATCTTTATTTTAATTAATTAATCAATTAGTTAATACTTAATTTTTTGGCTGCGTTGGGTCTTCCTAGCTGCACGGGCTTTCTCTAGTTGCGGCGAAGGGGGGCTGCTCTTTGTTGCGGTGCGTGTGGATGGCTCATTGTGATGGCTTCTCTTGTTGCAGAGCGCGGGCTCTAGGCGCGCGGGCTTCAGTAGTTTTGGCACACGGGCTTAGTTGCTCCGCAGCATGTGAGATCTTCCCAGACCAGGGATCAAACCCGTGTCCCCTGCATTGGCAGGCGGATTCTTAACCACTGCACCACCAGGGAAGCCCCCCAGATATCTTTTTAAGTTAGTATTTTCATTTTCTTGGTATAAATACCCAGAAGTGGAATTGCTAGACCAAATGATAGTTCTGTTTTTAATTTTTTGAGAAGCCCCCATACTGTTTTCCATAGTGGCTGCACCAATCTACATACCCACGGACAGTGTGTGAAGGTTCCCTTTTCTCTATATTCTCGCCAGCATGTCCTGTCTTTCTGATGATGGCAGTTCTAACAGGTGTGAGGTGATACCACACTGTGGTTTTAATTTGCATTTCCTTAACAATTAGCAATGTTGAACATCTTTCCATGTACCTGTTGGTCTTTCATATATCTTCTCAGAAGAAATGTTCAGGTCTTTTGCCCATTTTTTAATTGGGTTATTTTATTTATTTTTTGCTATTGAGTTATATGAGTTCTTTATATATTTTGAATATTATCCCCTTATCAGATATATCATTTGCAAATATGTTTTTCCCATTCTGTAAGCTGTCTTTTCACTTTGTTGATGATTTCTTTTCCTGTGAAGAAGCTTTTTAGTTTAATGTAGCCCCACTTGTTTATTTTTTATTTTGTTGCTTGTGCTTTAGGTGACATATCCAAAAAATCATTGCCAAGGTCCACATCTGTGAGAATTTTCCTATGTTTTCTTCTAGGAGTCCTGTAGTTTCAGAACTTACATTAAAGTTTTTAATCCATTTTGAGTTAATTTTTCTGAGTGGTGTAAAGTATAGGTCCTGTTTCATTCTTTTACATGTGAATATCCAATGGTCCCAGCACCAACGATGGAGTATTCTTGATTCCCTTGTCAAATATTAGTTGACTGTGTATGATTAGGTTTATTCCTGGGCTCTTGATTCTGTTCCATTGTCTAACTTTCTGTTATTATGTCAGTACCACACTATTTTGATGACTATAGCTTTATAGTATAGCTTGAAATCAGGAAGTGTGATGTCTCTTGCTTTGTTCTTCTTTCTCAGGATTTCTTTGGCTACTTAGGGTCTTTTGTGGTTCCATATAAATTTTAGGAGTGTTTTTTCTACTTCTATAAAAAATGTCATTGGAATCTTGATGGAGATTGCATTGAAGCTACAGGCAGCTTTTGATAGTACTGACATTTTAACAATGGTAATTCTTCCAATCCATGAACACAGAATACCTTTCCATTTATTGGTGTCTTTAATTTCTTTCATCAGTGTCTTGTAGTTATCAGAGTAGAAATCCTTCGCCTTCTTAGTTAGATTTGTTCCCAAGTATTTTATTGTTTTTGATGCTATTATGAGATCAATTTCTTTATTTCTTTTTCAGAAAATTTGTTGTTACTGTATAGAAACACTACTGATTTTTATATGATATATGTTTGTATCCTGCAACTTTACTTAATTCATTAATTTGACTTTTTGGTTGAGTCTTTAGAATTTTCTATGTATAAAATCATGTCACCTGCAAAGAGGGACAATTTTACTTTTCTCTTTACAATTTTGATACCTTTTATTTCTTTTTCTTGCCTGATTGACCTGGCTAGGACTTCCAGTACTATGTTGAATAAGAATGGTAAGAGTAGTCTTGTCTTGTTTCTGATCTTAGAGGAAAAGCTTTCAGCCTTTCACCATTGAGTACGATGTTAGCTGTGAGCTTGTCATATATGGTTTTTATTATATTGGGATATGTTCCTTCTATGCCTAATGTGTTAAGAGTTTTTATCATGAATGGATGTTAAACTTTGTCAAATGCTTTTTCCGCACCTATTAAGATGACCATATGATTCTTCTCTTGCATTCTTTTAATGTGATGTGTCACACTGATTTGGGTATATTGATCCATCCTTGCATCCTAGGGATAAATCCCAGCTGATCATGGTGAATGATCCTTTTAAGTGTTGCTGAATTTGGCTTGATATTATTTTATTGAGAAGTTTTGCATCTATACTCATCAGGGATATTGGCTTATGGTTTTCTTTTCTAGTAGTCTTCTTTTCTGGTATAGGTATCAGCATAATGCTGGTCTTGTAAAATGAGTTTAGGAGTGTTTCCTCCTCTTTGACTTTTTGAAAGAGTTTTAGGAAAGTCCTGCTCTTATGGTCTATTTCTGGACATGGCATCTGTTCGAGCTCTGAGGATGGGGATTGTGGGTGTGGTGTCACTGGCTGAGAAAAGTGGGGTAGGACTTGTGTTTCCTACCTAAGTGAGATCGTAGAGCGGGCTCCACAGTTGCCTGGATTTCCTGGTCAGAACTGGATACTGTATCCATTAGTAGATGGGGCCATGAAAAACCTTCCCTCCCTGGCAGGGTGTCAGGACAAGACCCAGGGTCTGTATAGCATGTTGTTTGGGGACCCAAGTCAGGTCTGAGTGTGCACTGAATTCTCTGGTCTGGGAGGCCACTGGCTCTGCTCTTCAGGCAGGGGAAGCCACAGGCTGTGCTCTGTGTCCAAGTCCCACTGTACGTGGGGCTGTTGAATGGGTTTTGCGGCTCCCATGTGCTCCGGGTGTGTTCTCTGGTCAGACAGGCTGAAGGCTGTATTTAGCGATGAACAGGGCTGTGGGTTAGATTTCCTGCCCAGGCATGGTGGGAGAAGCAGCTCTACGGCCAGGGAAGCTCTATGTTTCCTTAACTGAAGCTGACCTGCATCCCAAGCTCTCTGATCAAACAGTCACTGACATTGCTGTGCAAACCATGAGCTCCCCCTACCTCTCAGCTCAAGCACAGCTGGGCCACACAGCTTCCAGGAGTCCTTGCCAGCCCTTCTGGTCAGATGCGGCTGGAAATCAGTCTGCACAGAGGGCAGGGCTGTGACTCATCTCCTTGCCTGGACCTGAGCAAATAGAGCTCTTAGGTCAGTAAAACTCCTGTTTGAGGATCTAAAGCAGGCAGATCTGCACCCAGCAAAGTGACCCACAATGCTGGGGGCAGGGGGAGGTTGCTCTGCCTACCATGGGTTCTCTTTTCCCACTGGGGATCCAGGGGCTCGGGGGCTCAGGGACGCCTCTCCACGTGGTGCTGTGCCAGCCTGGGGGAGGGTAATGCGGTCAGCCTGTGGCCGCTTTCTTACCCGGCAACGCGATCTCTCTTGGTCCCTGGGGTCAGGGGCGCTGCCGGCTCAGCCCAGAGTTCTAGGGTTCTCTCAGAGCTGTCTTGTTCTCGAATGTTGTTAGTTGCCCTTCTTGTGAGGGGAGTGAAGTCGGGAACGACCTATGTCAAACCATCTTGGCGACATCACTCTCCCAAAATACTTCTTAGAAGAAACGTCCACCAGGACTGCTCCCAAACTGTTACTGTGATGAGGATAGTAATGTGACACTTTCCTCATAATCAAAGGGACCCAGTGGGGACAAGGGTGTCCCCACTGACTCACACTCCTGCAAACACGTGGTTGGGATGGGAAGACCATGGGAATTTCCAGGACCCTGGAAGGTGTCTTGACCTCTCAGTCAATTTCTGCACCATCGGTGATGTGTCCCCAGAGCCGTGAACCCCAGGCCAGGGCAGCCCTCAAGTGGCCAAAGAGATGGGGATGAACGACTCAAAAGACGCCAATAATCATTTCACTCTTAATATTAACGTCAATACCATATCACTCTGAGGACAAAAGATGATTTTGTAGACCTGCTTAAATTTTCATGATCACTTATTGGATAGCAAAGTGATGGAATGTTCTAGAGAACAGGGGACAGCTGATGTGGGGCGTGATTCTACCAGCCACTAGGTGTCACTGTTCTGTTACCCGAGTTCACCAGAAGCCGCGTCGCATGGATTTGAGAGCTAAAGAATCACATTTAAAATCAGCAAACTTCCTGCTAAGAAGCTAAAGATTACTCCTAATTTAAGGGAGTCCCATCAACGGTTTGCTCTTTTAAAGAAATTACTTATGTAAGAAAATTAATATCACCTTTCCTGACATTTAAATCTGACATCTTTCTTAATGAAAGCAGTGCCAAATGAATTCATATTTGTCCTATACATTAATTAAACTTTCACCTACATAAAGATGAAAAATGTATAGGTAGGGCATGGGACAAATCATTGCCTCAGTTAGGAATTCTTACACTTTGGAAATAAATGTACTCAGTGCTTTGTTTTTAAGGAAAAAAAAAAAAAGAAAAGCGATTTATGTTAGCATGACTCTGGCTTGAGAAAGTGTCTTCTCATAGCAAGTCTTCCAAAGCGGCTAAAGCCTCGGAGCGGCAGCCTCGCCTGCTGTCCTCTGCGTTGAGACGGGGCGGGGACAAAGACGCTGGAGCTGGGCGGGGGTTCTTCTGGGCCGAGCCCTCCCTCTGTCAGCACCCTTTAGTTCATTCCCATCACTTATCAGAGACAGCAGAGACCCTGAGGGAAACTCAGCTGAAGCAGGGCCACAAAAAGACATGAAACAGTCCAGCTATTATACTTGCACCCTCACAACACTCACACGTGGTATCAGCCCCCAGCCCTCTCAAGATTCTGGGTCTTCTCTGCCCTTGGGGTCCTGAGCACCCATTTCCACCTGAGACATTTGAGAGGCTTAACTCTGCAGCCAGAACCTTCCAGGGGAAGCTGCAGAGCCCCCTGCCCTGCGGCATCTGGTGAGGTCACACGCCCTCTGTTGAACTGAGACAGAAGGGGAAGGGGCAGGGCACAACCTTAAAAGAATGACATAGCCATTGAGGACGACATAAACTGGTTAGAACTAAGTACGCCCAAGATGGCAGAAGATTCAACTTCCAGTGGACCTTGAGCCTCAGCAGACGCTCATGGTAACATATCAGCTAAATGACGCGCCCACTGGTGCCATCACAGTTCCCAGGCCGACCACAGGAGGCCAAAAAGTGGGCGGTGGCCCAGTTCCTGGAAAGCCCCTCCCCTCCCCCAAAGAGTTGGCGTAACCCTCCCTCCCACTCATTAGCCCATGAAATTGCTCAGCTCGTGGAAACTAAGCACCCCACACCTCGGGGCGCGCTAGCCTTTTCAGAGGGACCACATCCCGTCTATGGAACGGGTGTCTCTCTCAGTAAACATGCTTTCACTTGACTATGGCTTGATCTTGAGTTCTTTCCTGCTTGAAGCCAAGGACCCTCACTTGGCAGCCCGTCCCAGGGACTCCCCTGAGACCTGGGACGTGACCATCCTCTCGTGCCCCATTTTCCTGCAGCATCTTTGCAAAGGAAGAGGAAGCAGGTGGTCTTCTCTCCCTCCCCATTTTTCCTTTGGTTACAAAAAGTAGCTCACTAAGTTCTTGGGGCACAGCCCTCTCACCTACCCGTTGATGTCCCTCGCAACCGTCCTGTGTTAATAGATCCACTTCTTGCCTATCACTTTGCCTCTCGCTGAGTTCTTTCTGTGCTGGGACATGAAGAACCTGAGCTTCATTTAGAGCCTGAGCTGAGTTGTGTGGTTTCGGTTAGAAGATTGTGGGTTCGAGTCCCAGCTGAGGTGCGACCGGGTTCAAGGCCCCTCCTACCTAAGGCAGAGGCTGTGGGTCCGAGTCCATCCGAAGGAGTGCGGTTTCAGAACCCGGTGGAGGCGGCCAGCAGGCCACAGCGGCCACGCCTTTCACCCGCCCCGTCAGCCGTGCAAAGTGGAATGAGTCAGAGGGGGCGATCTTCACCGCCCCCTGCCCTGTGGTATTCAGAGGGATGATGGTGGCTCCTGGGGTAGAACGAACACACTCGTGCGTGCCCAGACGCACACACACGTGCTGTGCACACAGGTGCACACACGCATGCACACCTTTCCTTTCCCGAAGGCATAACCTTCTCCCTTTCCAATGGGCCCTCTGCTGCCTTAGACAGAGAACTGCTTCCACAGTCATTGCGCGTGGCCTGTTGGGTGCCCACCTGTGCCAGGTGCCCCTCCCGGTGCTGGGGCTCCACACGGAAGGGATGGCGAGGGCTCCTGTACTAGCGGACGAACACGAAATAGACAGCGAAGCAAAGAGAAGAATCAGACGAATTCAGGGGAGGTATGTGTCATCCCCCAAATAAAGCAGGTCATCTGATAGAAAGTCTGGGGAGGTGGTCCTATTCGGTTCCCAGCCCCACATCTCCACAAAGTGGCAGAATACCCTCAAGCCACTGATACAGCCGCTCAGCTCCCCAGATGAAAACCTAGACAGAGTTCTCTCCACGGCAACCGAAAGTTCTGCAGCTCACAGCCCGGCGCGGTGAGCCCAGCACATCGGAGCAGGCAGCTCCAACGAGGCCCGGCAGAGCGCTGAGTAGCTAAGGAATCTGAGGCCATAATTTGGACAGCCGAGGGCCAAATGCACATGGGCCCACGACGCCCGATGGGGGCAAAAGTGATGACTATGCTGTAGTTTTCGATCGATTATATTTTCTGTACGGGCAAAGGCACAGCGATGTAGCGTTACGTTGGTAAATTGCCAAAGACAATTTTGTGCCTTTGTGTCCACCACACACAAACATCTATAAAATTTGAATTTTGTCCCCAAACCAAATAATGCCAAATAATTTGACCTAGTTCTGTGACCTCCTTAAGTCCCAGTCACCATCCTAGCGCGCGGCTTCTCAGTCTTGGAGAGCTTCCGAACGCTGAGATGTTTCCCTGGTTTGCTTTTGGTTGCGGGGAAATAACTCCTTTCGATAGGATGTTGGGGAATCACGTGGTCACACCTATTGTCGCTCCAGCAAGTGGCAGGAGCTGTTTGTAAATTACAGGTGCCCTGACAGCTGCTGACCTGGGAACTACTTTGGAAAAGTAGTTGGCAAGATGTAGAGAGAGAGAGACTGGAAGAGGACTTGGTGTGATTAAATGAGAACATTTTGTAAAGACCTCTATTGAAAACGATTGCGTGGGTTCTGAAGAAAAATGGTAGGAAATCATTTTAATGAAAAAGATCATCTACATCTGTGTGTATGCATGTAAGAATATATACATATGGACATGCATCTATACAGGCACATGCATACCTACATGCAATGAGTCTGTAAGTAGATTCACATCAAACCCGTCTCTGGAGAACAGAACCTGTGGGGCTGGAGAAGCTCCAAGAGGTGTGGGAGGAGACAGAGCAGTAGCATCCTCTCTCTCTCCTTCCCTCGGCCACTCGTTTATTGATAGATTCAGCACAGGACGCTTGGTTCTGGGAAGGGTACCGTTAGCCAGGCTGCCATCGGAGACACCGCCAGCAGTGGGCAACAGAAGCCAGACCGACCCCCGGAAATTCGGGAGTCCCTGTGCAGGTCTGGGTTTAGAAGTGGTTTTCAGACAATGGATGGGCACCACCTCATTTCAAAAGAGGGCTCATCCTTCATAGCTCTTCTCTCAAGTGAAGTAAATTCTTGCGATTTTTGATTGATTTTGCGACACTGGGCGTTTTGTGCTTTATTCAAAGATCAATTAGATACTGATTTCACAAGGAATTGGATTTACCTTTAGGTCAGTGAAGCTTCCAAACAAGACCCCCGCCCTGTTCCAGGATAGAATTCCCAACATTCCTAGTCCCAGATGTGCAGACCTGGGTCAGCATCCTGGCTTCAGAAGATAAGAACTGAAGTATGATTTTATTTTTTTTGGAATTTTATTTTATTTTATTTTTAAACAGCAGGTTCTTATTAGTTACCCATTTTATACATATTAGTGTATATATGAAGTACGATTTTTTTTTAAAGTGAAAAAGAACACAGAATGGGAGAAAATACTTGTAAATGATGTATCTAATAAGGTTCTAGTATCAAGAATATATAAAGACTCTTACAACTCAACAATAAAAAGACAATAAAACGAAAAACTAGACATTTACTTAAAAAAGACATTTATCCAAACGGTCAATAAGCATATAAAAAGATGGGCAAGGTCATTAGTCATTAGGGTAAATGCAAATCAAAACCACAGCGCTTAAGAAACAATGTGTATACTTTTTAGTACAGAGTGGTATCTATATATATATATTTTTCTCTATTAGATGAAGCTAGTTTAGTGCACTTCTCAAAATATCTATGTTTTTGATTATTTTTTGTCTTCTTGACCTGTTAGTAATTGAGAGAAATAAGACTGAATCTCACACTATGATGGTGAATTTACCTGTTACTCCCTTTGTGAGCCATCAGTTTTGCTTTAAATATTCTAAAGCCTATTTTATTTCTTTTTTCCCTTTTTTTTTCAAGACGGTTTGTACTTTTTGACTGCTTTCATTTAATTCCCCCTTCCTCCCATCCTTTACCCCTGGTAACAACAAATCTGATCTCTTTTTCTATGATTTTGTTTGTTTGTTTGTTTTTTGAAGTATACTTGATCTACAACCCTATGTTAATTCCTGGTGCACAACATAGTAATTCGATATTTCTATATATTACAAAATAATCACCATTATAAGTCTAGTTACCATCTGTCACCAATCAAAGATATTACATAATCAATGACTATACTCCCCACACTGTACATTTCATACATGATTCATTTATTTTAATACCTGGAAGTTTTGTCCCTCTTAATCTCTCTCACCTATTATTATTATTTTATTATTATTATTATTATTATTGGCCGTACCATGGCTTGCAGGATCTTAGTTCCCTGACCAGGGATTGAACCCGAGCTCCCCGCAGTGGAAGTGCTGAGTCCTAACCACTGGACCGCCAGGGAACTCCCTCTCTCGCCTATTTTTTTCCCTCCCCCAATCTCTCTGCCCTGTTTGTTCTCTGTATCTATGACTGTTTCTGTTATGTTTATTTGTTTTGTTTTTTAGATTCCACGTATAAGTAAAATCATGTGGTATTTGTCTTTCTCTGCCTGACTTATTTTACTTAATAAAGCCTATTTCTTTATAAGTTTAGATTTGTTATATCTTCTTATTGAGTTGACTCTTTTTTAAAAAAGATTTTTTATTTTATTTTTGGCTGCATTGGGTCTTCGTTGCTGTGCGCAGGCTTTCTCTAGTTGCCGCGAGTGGAGGCTACTCTTCCTTGTGGTGTGCGGGCTTCTCATTGTGGTGGCTTTCTCTTATTGCGGAGCACAGGCTCTAGGCATGCAGGCTTCAGTAGTTGCGGCATGCAGGCTCAACAGTTGTGGCTCGCGGGCTCTAGAGTGCAGGCTCAGTAGTTGTGGCTTAGTTGTTCCACGGCATGTGAGATCTTCCCGGACCAGGGCTCGAACCGGTGTCCCCTGCACTGGCAGGCAGATTCTTAACTACTGTGCCACCAGGGAAGTCCCTGAGTTGAATCTTTATAATTATTTAGTGACCCTATTTATTCAATAATGCTCTTGCTTGTCTTAAAGAATTTTTGATACAGATATAATAATGATAAATTTCTAAAGATTGCTATTTGCTTAACATATACTTTTCCATACTTTTATTTGCAACTTTTTCATATTCTTATAATTTAGGTGTGTCTCAAGATACAGCTGAATTTTTAAAGAATCTAATCTGAAAAATTCACCTATTCACTTGAAGTTTAGTTCAATAATATTGTGACTATTGAAATATTTAAACTTATCTTTGTCAATACTATTTGTGTTTTTTCTTTGTCCTAATTTTTTACTCTTTTTGTTCTCCTATAGAGTTTCTTTTTATTCGGTTGACTTTATACTTGTTTTCGTGCTCCATTTTCTCTCTATTTTAGAGATTAAGTACTCTTTTCCTACTCCTTGACTTTTAAATACACATATGTAACTAACCTCAAGTTAATTAATGTCTTAACCCTTCCATTTGAATAATAAGAATTTAAGAGAATCCTTCCCAATTTATATGTTGCTGTCTTGTAGTATATTAGCTATTTTAAATTTAATTTCCCAAATTAAACTTCAATTTCTATGGACAATATTAATTTACATTTATTTGTATGCTCAACAATGTCTTTACTCATTATTCCTTCTTATGTGTCAGACCGTTCTACTGGATAACTTTCCCTTTTTTGAAGTTTATTATATAGAATTTCCTTTAGTGAGTTCTTCTTGGGTGGTAAAACCTCCCAGTTTTTTGTTTGTTTGTTTTAATCTTAAACTGTAATTATGGCACTGTTATTTTAAAAGATGGGCATATAATTCTAGGTCAGCCCTTTGAACTTTGAAGATCTTCTAGATGCCTGTGGTTCAGAAGTTCACATCAGTCTAGTGCCATTCATTCGTGGGTGATCTGAGTTTTCTCTCTGGCTGCTTTTAAGAGCTTCTTTTGGTCTCCTCTCTTCTGTCTTGCATTAAGCCAGGATTTCTAAGCAGTGTAACGCAGCTCCAGATGTGGAATACCTCTAGATGGCTCTGAAAGCAAATGCAAATCCTATCATCTCTCATCTAGTTTCCTAGAGGCCCATTATTTTTTCAAAATGTCACTTGCTTTTCCATAAGTGCCCTTCCCTCCCTATAAAGTTGGGTCTGGAGACCTCAGGTTCCAACCATTGCTGTGAGTTACTCATCTCCAGGTGCTCCCACGTGTAAGTGCAATGCACACCTTAAACTTTAAACTTCTGTCATTTGTCTCTTGTTAATCTGCCTTTTGTGAGCCTAATTTACAGGGCCCCTGCAGACAACCTAAGAAGGTATTTTTCTTCTCTACACTGCTCTCTTGTCCGCACTTTGCTCTCTGTAAAGCCCATACTCTGAACTAGCTGGCTGCCCTTCCTTTCTCTTTGTCTTTATTGAGCACGTGTCATGCCTTCCTACCTGCCTTCCCTCCTACCCACCTCTCTCTGCCTGGCGAACTTTCTTTTAGAATTTAAGTCCTTGCAGAAAAATTACCTCGTCTCAAAGTCTTCTCCAATTCTTCCAGCCAGAGTAGGTACTATGCGTTCTGTTCTCCCAGCATATTTGTTATAATGGTGTGTCTGTTATGCTATTCAGTGAACTGTAATTGAGTTTTTCATTGAACATTGCCCTCTCCCTTCACTGAACACTTAGCACACGCCATCCTCTGTAATAAAAACTCTACATACGTGAATTCATTTAACACTCAGTCTGTCATCACTCTCATTTGTGCGGCACTTTATGTTTTGCCAAACACTTTATACTATTCATTTTGTACGAATGATACTGTGATGGACACAGGTAGTGCTATGCCCTTAAATTTAAGGTAGAGGAACTGACTCTGCCCCTCACATCAAAGTCATGCCTTTCCCAGCACATCACATAGCCTGTACAGTTTCTGAGTTTCTTTTATTGGCCTTCAGATACCCTTGGAGTTTCAACTTTCAAATCACAGACTGGCTTCTAATTAACTACACAAGTGCAATCTGGTGCAAAATTAGAATTTAGTTTTCTTTTGTTAAAAGAGCACAATTTTCTTAGACTATTGTTCTGCTCTTGATAAGAGAGTGTGAAAAGTTTTTCTTTACCTTTTGGGTGATCTGCCTGGAAAGCAAAGATTTTGTGTCCTACCAAAACTTCCTGTGCTTCGTGTCTTTATCAGGTCTTTGCTTGGGAGAACTGAGTCTTCTCAATATTAAAAGAGCTAAATTTTATTCACAATTATGTAAACTTCTGTATTTGCCTTTAAAATCTCCCATTGTCCTTTGTTTCAACAGACAATTAAGCATTATTTCATAATGATCTGTGATCTTATTTGATCAAATGTTCAAATCTGTTGACATTTTTGACAACTTCCCCAAATCAAAGTTTGAATGGAATCTTTTTGACCTCAAACTAACTTTGAAATTTCCCAGAGGGACCCTGCTAAAAGATACGTGAAGTTAAACAAAACTAAAAGACAATCTACAGGATGGGAGAAAATATTTGCAAACGACGCCACCAGCATGGATTAATCTCCAAAGTATACAAGCAGCTCATGCAGCTCAATATCAAAAACCAAACAACCCAGTCAAAATGGGCGGAAGATCTAAATAGACATTTCTCCAAAGAAGACATACAGATGGCCAACAAACACATGAAAGGATGCTCACCACCGCTAATTATTAGAGAAACGCAAATCAAAACTACAGTGAGGTGCCACTTCATACCGGCCAGAATGGCCATCATCAAAAAGTCTACAAACAATAAATGCTGGAGAGGGTGTGGAGAAAAGGAAACCCTCCTACACTGTTGGTGGGAATGTAAATTGGTAGAGCCCCTATGGAGAACAGTATGGAGGTTCCTTAAAAACTAGTAATAGAACTACCATACGACCCAGCAATCCCACTCCTGGACATATATCCAGAGAAAACCATAATTTGAAAAAATACATGCACCCCAATGTTCATTGCAGCACTATTTACAATAGCCAGGACATGGAAGCAACCTAAGTGTCCATAGACAGACGAATGGATAAAATATGGTATATATATACAGTGGAAAAGCCATAAAAAGAATGGAACAATGCCATTTGCAGGAACATGGAAGTACCCTGAAATGATCATACTAAGGGAAATAAGCCAGACAGAAAAGACAAATATCGTATGACATAGCTTATATATGGAATCTGAAAAATATTGGGTTGGCCAAAAAGTTCATTTGGGTTTTCCATATGTTATGGAAAAACCCGAATGAACTTTTTGGCCAGCACAATAGATAAAAAGGAATTTATTTACAAAAATAGAAATTGACTCACAGACATAGAAAACAAACTTATGGTTACAAAAGGGGATGGGGGGAGGGATAAATTAGGAGTTTGGGGTTAACGTATACACACCACTATATATGAAATAGATAATCAACAAGGACCTACTGTAGAGCACAGGGAACTCTACTCAATGTCTTGTAACAGCCTATAACGGAAGAGAATGTAAAAAAAAGAATGTATATATATATATATATATATATATATATATATATATATATTTATAACTGAATCACTTTGCTATACATCCGAAACTAACACAACATTGTAAATCAACTATATTTCAATACAAATTTTTTTAAAAGATACATGAAGTTAATCTGGTATGTGAGATTATGTGGGAAGTATCAAATAGAAACTAATGATAAACCTTCTTAGTTTACATGTGTATAAATATTTCTCAGTAATATGGGTATCCAGAAACTGTTTGAACTTCATAGAAATTTGTCAATACCCCCATTGTCCAGTTATTATCTGAAACTGTTGTATGGCACAGAAATAACTAACTTTTCTTAGCAAATGCACTCTCCTCAAATCTCTAACCATGGTGATTTTTTTTTTTTTGCGGTACGCGGGCCTCTCACTGTTGTGGCCTCTCCCGTTGCGGAGCACAGGCTCCAGACGCGCAGGCTCAGCAGGCTCATGCCTTGTTCCTCACATGCCCGAAGGGGTCAGCCGTCACAGGTGACAATCCCTGACCCCTGAGGGCAGGAACTGCGGGAAGGAAAGGACACACACGTGCACACATGCACATGCCGACTGAACATCGGCACTTGCCGTCTGCCTCTACAATGATCAAATCTCAAGGTGCTGTGACCGCTGGCCTTCAGCACCCCCTGCAAGGAGTGACCAGCAGAAACCTTCTGCAAGAATGTGTGCTTGATTGCCTGTACCCACCTTCACCAAAATCACACATACACTGACCTTCCCCGCTGCCTCTTTGGAGCAGTTCCTCAGAGCTGTCTGAAGTGCTGTCTCCCGGGCTATAGTCCACATTTTGCCCCAAATAAACCCTAACTCACAACTCTCACGCTGTGTATTTTTTTCATCGACATGTACACACACATGCGTGCACACACACGTGCACATACATGCGTGCACACACTCACACACACACACAGTTTCTCTTTGCAAACTGTGTAGCCGTCCTCAGCCCCACCTCTGCATGGGGAAGCCGCAGACCCGCAAGCTCCCTTCACTTTCTCTGCCAAACGCTGGTCCTGTCTCCCCCCTACCCCTTGCCCTTGGCTGCCTGCCCCCCTTGGAAACCTCCCAAGTCTGCCATTTCTGGGAAGCAAGTCACCGGTATTCTGGTCTGCAGCCCGCAAGACTCTCTTTCCCCTCATGTGAGAGGTGAATTGTTAGTGGGGTTTCTAAGGCCTCCAGGGCATGGCTTTTGCCCCACGAGGTGAGGAAGCCCGTGGATCTGTCCGTCGTGGGGATGGATGGCCGGCAGACAGCCCTTCCCCTTGGCCGTCCTGTCTGAGATTTCAGGGCTGATTAGGGCCACAGGCCAGCGGTTGGGTCTGGGGACTGTGTGTTTTGAAATCACATTGATTGGGGAGAAGAAGTGGGATTTTGTCCCGTGCCAGCTCCTCGGGTGAGTCATCACCTCTGATGGCAGATACAAGACAGCAGCAGACGTGACTCCGCTGAGACGGTGTCAGGCCACTGGCCTCGGGGCTCCCCCCCGCCCCTGTGCACGGAGGTCAGAGGTGTGAGTGTAAGGGTGTCATGTGAAGCAGACAGCCAGTGCCTGGTTCACTGCGGTGGCTTGTGGGAGAGCCTCGTGAGTGTGTGTGTGTGTGCACGCGTGTGAGACACAGGTGGTGTGTAATGTACGAGCTGCATTTCCTATGGTCCATTTTGCCCCTGCTTCTGGGGACCCTAGTTGGGCCCGGTGGTGCCCTTGGTAAAGGAGCTTCCCGCCCAGGCCAAGCCCTTTAATCACCTTCTTCTGACTCAGAGCATCTCAGAGTCCATTTGGAAGGGGCGCTTGCAGCTCCTTCTTTGCTCTGATCTCTGAAACAGGCCCCAATTCCATCTGCTCTGCACTCCCCATGTGAGGAATATTATCCAGCCATGACAAAGAAAGAACTCCTGTCGTTTGCATGGATGGACCAGAGGGTGTCTGGTGAAATGAGCCAGACACAGAAAGGCAAACACTGCCTGGCTTACCTGTGTTGCATCAAAAGCCGTCCAGCTGCCGGGCCAGACCAGGGCGGTTGTCACCAGCGGCTGGGGCAGGGAATGGGGAGATGTCGGTCGAAGGACGCAAACCTCCACTTAAGAGGTAAGGACGTCCTGGGATCAGGTGCCAGCATGGGGCCTGTAGTTAGTAATAGGTTTCTGTGCGCTTGCAATTTGCTCAGAGGGCAGGTTTAAGAGTTCTCATTGTCACCGGTGGCTGTGTGGGGTGTGGATGTGCCAGTGAACTTGGTGCTAGGCAGTTCCCGCGCATTCCTACTCAAAACACCATGTGTACACCTCACATATGTAAGTTTCATTTGTCACTTACACCCCAATCAAGCTGGGCAAAAGAAATGAACGTTTTTAAAAAGGTGGGCCCTGCTCTGTGGGTGCCCCCAGGGCCGGGACTTAGGGACATGCTGGTGTCTGGCACCCAGAGACAGGCTGCGGGGCCGACCTCAGGACCAGGACTCCGCCGGCCCTGGCGGGGCCCCTGCTTCCTGCCTGGAGCCTGTGCTCGGCGCATTTCTGCCTGGGCGTGCAGCTGCCAGACACATAATTATGAGCTCTTAGGGAGTGATACCAGCCTGGTTCCTACTGGGAGCGACTCCGTCATCCTGACAATTGTGGGACCGGAGCCCTCTTGGTATTAGGTGTCGGTGTGATAGACAGACACGTTTGTCCCGGTGTCCTGATTTTGATCCCCTTGGTGTACCAGATGAAGCTGGCGGGGTGGAGGGAATGTTACTTGGCAAGAATGACAACAGCAGATGGCAGAAGACAGGGCGTAGCCCGCTGCAGAGTCATGGCGCTGCCCTCACTGTATATCATGGGCAGTTGTGAGGACTTTTGTGCCACACAAATGAGCAAAGGGATGGAGACGTTTCAGAGAAAGGCAGCGAAGATAATCAGAGAGGCGAGAGCCTGTCTTAAAAGAGGCCAGACAGATGCTTGATAAATATTTGGTTTGTCAAATATTTGGGGGTGGTCAAGGCACACCCCCAAATTTCATGTCCTGTGATCTTGGCGTGAACACAGCAAGGCAGGCAGTGTTATTTCTCGCTCTGTGTAGACAAGAAAACCAGGGCTTGGAGGTGGGGTAACAGGCCTGTGTTTCTCAGAATAGTCCTAGCTGACCCGACACGTAAACCCCCGATTCTGTAGCTTAATCTCAGAAAGTTAATTTTTGCTTAGAAAACATTGGGTGGGTAAGTGACCTTTTCCGTGGTTGCGCTGGGTCCCTCCGTGTTCCCACCCTTCCGTCCCTGAAGTCCTCCCCATTCAGCCAGAGGAGGAGTAGGGAGAGAGGCCCTGCCTCGGTCAGAAGCATCCAGAGACAGGGCTCGTCTGCCCCCTCCTCATGGGCCAGAATCAGCCGCGTGGCCTCGCCTGCCAGGTGGGGAAGCTGGAATGGTCCTGGGCTCAGAAAACCCCGCCAGGCCGTCAGGGCCGCCGCCAGCCTTGCTCAGCGGAGTCCAAGCCGGGCTTTCTCTCACACTTTTCCAAACCCCAGGGCCTCCCAACAAAGTGGGGAGAATTCAAGAATGAAAAAGAAGATGCCCGTGGAAGGGAAGGAAGGCAGGTGGCTCCTCCATCCTTAATTCTTAGTTAGGGACCAGGAACCTCACCAGACAAACCTGCCTCCTGTCTCTCCCCATCCGGCCCCTCCCGCAGGAGCAGGCATCCCATCGCACACTCATCAGGCCCTTTGGTGAGGCGTCATCTAAAAACCACGGGGGCAGAACAGGAGGTGGCAGTAAATGAAAAGATAGTTTTCCTAACTTAGCAGAAAAACCTGAAAGAGAAAAGAATATAAAGCCGCTTTCTGAAAGAGAGCAATAAATAACTGCATCACATCTTCAAAGCGGCAGCTTTCAAAAAACACACAGTGGCCAGGAAGGCCTTCCTTTGATCTTGGGATTCCCAGGAGTGGCCAGGGTTCCCTTCACGCCACACATACAAGGGCTCAGACGCATTCAGCTCTCCAAGAGGACCCTGGAAAGCTGCAGTTGTAGGTTTGAAAATGTCTGTTTCTCTTCCTTCCTTCCTTCAATTCTTTTCCTTTGCTTTTCTTGAAAAGAAAAGGATAGAATGGGAGCAATTGCTTGACTGACTAAAGCAAAGCGAGCCACTGCTCCGTGTTACTCTCCCAGTTAATTTGGAGGAAACGGTATTCGCCAGAGCCCCAGGGATTGTCTTTGTCTCCCGATTTTGTGGGCTGCAGAAGGAGGAGGCCATGCTTCCCTCCCTCTTTGCTGTGTCCCCGGGAAGCTGTGGGGAAGGAGGGGGGTGTGTGTGAACAGCTTCGGGACCCCCCAGGTCAACTTCAGTGTCTTCCTGGGGCTTGAATCCAGCACGAGGCTCTGCAGGGTCGCGCCAGCATTGGGACATCAGTGGTGGGAAGTGAAGGAGAATCCCCGCAGGCCACGTTCTAGCCTCTGAGTTCACTCACTTAGCAGCGTGGACCCAGAGAAAGGAGACTCCGAAGGCAGGGCCCCTACCGCTGGCTGTGGTCCAGGGACAGCCAGGAAGCCTCCGGCCTGAGGTTAGGGACACACAATTCCCTCCCCTGCCAAGGGCCTGAGCCTGGGGCGATTCCCTCAGGGCCTGATGGTCACCGCTTTAATCCCATGCCTGGATCAAAAATCATTATTTCAGGCTTAGTAAGTCTGGGCTCAGCTTATTAACATGGCATTTTTGTTGTGAAAGGCAGAATCCAGTAGCCATCTGTGAGCTGTAATTTCAGGGGCACCAGAAAATTCCCCACTTATTCCTGAATCTTTCTTTGTCATGTCTTCTGAAATCTCCCCACTAGACACAGATTATCTTAAGACCTTTAAGCACTTCAGTCTTTAAGAGCCTTGATGAAAAATGCCCACACCCCGGGAACAGTAACCCCGAGAACCCCTATTCATAAACGCAGTTTTATTTGATCAGACAGCACACCTCCCCCGCCGCAGCGAACATGTGTGAGGCTTCGTTATGATCTGCAAATGGAATTCACAGATAGCACAGCCTTTTTAAAAAGCAATATAAGGCCCTCACCTTTATATGAAGGAGAAGTAAAAAGAAAGCAATTGTGATGGTAAATTTTGTCACCTTGATTGGCACAGGGCGCCGGATGAGACAGGACTCTGGACGTGTGTGAGGGTGTTTCCGGGCGAGATGAGCATTTGAATCTGTGGACTCAGTAAAGCAGGTCGCCCTGCCCAGTGTGGGTGGGCAGCGTCCCGTCTGCTGAGGCCCCAGTGGGACAAAAGGTGCAGGGAGGAGAATCCCCCTGTTTTTCCTGCTTCACTGATGCGCTGGACTGTCTCATTCATCTTCTCCTGCCCTCCGGCTGGGATTTACACCATCAGCTCTGCTGGTTCTCAAGCTTTCAGACCGAGACTGAATCACACCACCTGCTCTCCTGGTCTCAACTTGCAGACGGCATGTGTGGGGCTTCTCAGCCTCCATAGCCTCGTGAACCAATTCCTTTCATAAATATATGTATTATATATATATATATATATATATATATATATATATATATATATAATTGGTTCTGTTCCTCTGCAGGACCCTGACGAATACAGTAATTTAATAACATAACATGTATTTTGGTGTCTGAGTGCTTGGGTGCCGCAGCCGAGAAGATAACGATGATGTCTGCTGCTGGCTAACCGCTCACTAATGTTAGGATCCCCATGGATGCAGTCAAGATGCAGACTGACACCAAGAAGCCCAGAGTGAATCGATTAACACAAGTTATTGAGAATTTCAAGCAAAGCCAACTGCGATCTGCCTGCACGTCAGAGGGTTGTGTGTTCCAGGTAAATTCAGTGCTTGTTGAGACTTGGCCTGAAGACGGGTGTTAACAGTAAAGCAGGCCTAGACTGTGTTCCTGTGATGAGAAGTAGGTTTTCCCCCTGCAGGAAGGTCCCCTTCCTTTCAGGGTGTTTAGCACCCTGCTGCCAGCCCCTGAGGGTCAGTTGTCTTGGTGATAACGGAGACAACACGATGACATGTTGAGAATGTCCCCTAGGGGGCGATGTCACACAGGTTGAGAAGCGCTGTGATGAGTACCATATGATGATAGGATGGTTGTCAAGAGAAAAGAATGAGGGAGGAGCAGAGGTCAGCTTGGGAGGCTGGGGAGGGGAGACTGTGCTTCAGAGGAAGGTGGGCGGACGCCTCAGGGGGACGTGGGGTTAAGGGTCCCATGCATCATGTTATGGAAGCTACGCCCTAGTTAAGCTCCTGACATCAAAGGGAGTGATTGCAGGGCGATACCCACTGCACACTGGAACCCGTGACTGAGATGGACCTGCATGTACGCCCTCCTCTCTCCATCTGCCCACACAGCATCCAAATTGCCAATCTGGCACCTGGAAAACTCCTGATGAGGGGAGTTTTCATGTTAAACAGTATTTTAAGGTTCAGGGAGAAACGGCAGGAGAGGTCTGTCCAGCCCTCTATTGGGAGATGTAAGGGACCTGGAATCATGTCCGGGGCAGGCCTGCGTTCAGACCCCTGAGGAGACCAATCCCTTTCCTTCAGTCTTCAGGATGAGGTTCTCTTTCAAACACCTGCGAGACCAAAAGCATTAATTAGCTTCATCTCTTCCAAAGACTCAAATAGAATGTTACAGCAGGCTATAGATGCCAGCTACTTTCAAATTCTAATTTCAAAATACGAAAACTGAGACCATAAAGAACAAAAGTAGGGAACTAGCAGTTTTAATAAAAATCTACCAAGCATCAGGTGTTTTCTATACACTTCTCTATCCCATTTAATCATCAAAATTTCCCTTCTGTAGGGACCAGGGGAGTTAAGTAACTTCTCCAGAGGTCACAGCTCAGGGAACTGTCCGCCGGTAGAAGAGCATATGCTAGACTGTTGACTTCTCAGTGCTGTTTATATTAGTTCCTATTTCCTGGAGTTAAAAGAGATATTTAACAAGAAATAAGAATGTATTTTCTGGCAGAGAATCTTACCTACTTTGCTATTGATATTTTGCCACAGAGTAGCAGTGAAGTTTGCGCTCCACTCATTACATTAAAACAAGTAAACTGTTGGCTTGTCTTCACTTAGTTTTGCAACAAGCATAGAGGCAGCTTGGCAGAGGTGAGGTCTTGCTGAGGGCTCCCCCTTCCTCATCCAGGGGAGGGGGACCGAGCAGCAAGCCCACTCCCTGAGGCTGCCCCACCGCCAGGGCTGACATGCTCAGAGAGGTCAGCAAGTAAGCTTCCCCAGGCTCAGTGTCCAGTGCAGAGACCCCTCCAATCACTACCACCTGTATGCTGATCTTTGAAGTGGGGTTTCAAGCTGTGTTCCAGAAAGCCAGATTTGACCTGAAAAAAAAAAAAAGGCTAATTCAGAAGCAGATTCTTATAACCAACCTGGGAGTCTACTGGGGTCATTGCTAAGAGAACAAGCAGAAAAGCGTTTGGATGATAAATGTTGTCATTGTTTGAAACTTGGTAGCATCAGAAGTAACTTCAAATGCTTGAACTGTGTTCTTGTTGAAAAGTAAAGTTGGATGGGAAAAGTGGGAGTCCCCTTTTTGGTAACAGAGCCTGTAGGGAAAGAGCTGCTGGGACCACACTGCCTTCTGGTGAAAGTGTATCTCTATTGCAGGCAAAATGTCCAGGTCATAAATAGTCCCTTGAGGGACAAACTTGTGAGTTTCTTGCTACACTAGAGAAAAATGACCATGCCGGTACTTTACTCAGACATAAACATGAAATATTACTCAGGAATATTACTCCAGTGTAAAAAATGAAATGTTGCCATTTGCAACAACATGAGTGGATCTAGAGAGAATTATGCTCATTGAAATAAGTCAGAGAGAGAAAGACAGCTACCATATGGTCTCACTTATAGGTGGCATCTAAGAATCAAACAAACAAAACAAAAACAGACTCAAAGTTGCCGAGAACAAATGGGTGGCCACCAGAGGGGTGGGTGGGGGGTGAAGTAGGTGAAGGAGACTAAGAGGAACAAACCTCCAATAACATTGTAATAACTTTGTATGGGGACAGAAGTTTACTAGATTTATTGTGGTGGTCATTTCAAAATGTGTGTGAATGTCAAATCACTATGAACTATACCTGAAACTAACGTAATATTGTATGCCAACTATAACTCAATAATAAAAAATAGCACTATATATCAGAACCCCAGAATATTAAAAAAGGCACACTTCTATCATTATTGCTATAAAGCTTTTTTAGATAAATGTAAGTATTTGATAGTTATTTAAAACTCCTCAATGATCATGCCCTCTTTGGATGACTCTTTGAAGCGGATTACAAACTTAAATTTGAGAAATATTAAGGAAGAGAATTATTAACAGGAAAAAAATCTTAACCTGATGGGTGTCATTATCTTCTAGTTAAAGGGTCTACTCCTGAAATTTTGGGCAAGATCTGAAGGAAGACACAGTGAGGAAGATGGGAATGTGGAAGGTGCTAAAAGTGCCCGGTGCTTGTGTGTATTGTACCAGCTCTGCCTGTTTACCCTAGTTCTGGCTCTCACTGTCCAATTCTGGAATCTCTAAAATAATACAAAGTGAAGAAGATTCACAGATGTATTAAGTAATATGTACCTACCCAAGGGAAAGAAACATCTTATTTTCTGGCCAATTTTCAAGTAACTAAAGTATCAGAAACCTGCATGTATTAGTTGACACTCACTCTTTTCCACACCCTCGTGCTCACCCGCGGGGTCAGGGAAGATGGGACGAGGCACACCTCTCCCCTTTCTGTATTAGTCACCTGCTACTGCGTGACAAATTACCCCAAATTTTGCAGCTTAAATAAATCAATGCTTACCGTCTCAGTGTTGGTGGGTGAGGAATTTGGAAGTGGCTTGGTGTGTGGCTCAGAGTCTCCACTGACGTTGCAGTCAAGGTGTCGGCCGGGGCCCCTTCACCCGAAGGTGCAACAGGGGCTGGAGGGTCCACTTCCAAGATGGTGCCTCACATGGCTTCCATTCCTCACACACGGGCCTCCCCATCGGGACGCTTGGGTATCTTCATGACATGGCACTGGCCTGCCCCCGAGTGAGCGTTCCCAGAAAGAGCGAGGAGGAAGCCACGTGCCTTTGTGATCAGTCAGGGGACAGATATGCAGTCACCTCCGCCTATTCCACATGTGAAACGCAAACCACCAAGTGCAGCTCACACCAAGAGGCGCGAACATGCTTTAAAACCAACACCTTTCTTGAGAACTCTGCTATAGAATTTCTGGTTTTTTTTCATTCTTAGTGTAATTACTTCTTAGAGAAAATGAATGAGACCTGGCTCTACCACAGGAATTTATGCACTTGGCTTCTTTCCATTTCATGAATAAGCCAGGTTAGGGGATTAGGAACTAGACCTTGAGGCTACAGGTCTCATGGCTAAGATTTCCCAGGCTTTGACATGCTGAGAATTGTTTTCAGGAAGGGAATATCCCTAGAGTCCTTGTTGATCAATTTGGGGTATTTTGGGGTCTTTGTCTCATAGCATTCTCAATACTTATGGAAAGATTGGTTTGGTTACTTTGGAATAGAGGCCGATTCACTTTCCACATATTTACAGTTCCTATAACTGTATCTGAATGTCAAAGCTCACGCAGCCCACGCCCATAAGCTGTGGTTTACTTTAGGAAATGGGCCTGAGTAGTATAGCTTGATTTCTAATTCCCAACCTTAAAACAATTCTCATAACCATCAAAATGATATGATTGATTCTAGAAAGAGAGACAACTGGGCCTGAGGTTTACCCACTGGAGCCTCTGCCATTTTTGGGGGGGGGAGTCGTTCTTGGAGTCGCAATTGATCTGAGTCTATAATCATGCCCTATAAATTAATCAATCATTTGATAACGTACGGAATTGTACAAATGTATTGAGCGGCTTTGGCAAAGAATGTGTACTCATAAAATACCCTATCTGCTCCACTTACATTTACCACAATCCTATTCATATAGATAATTGCACACCTTCCAGCAAAAAATAAAATTATACCTCAGCACATTTGCTAACCCGCCAAAGACAACATATGGCTCTCCTTAAAATGATGGGACCAGGGCATAGCCACATCTGAAAGGCAAACGTAAAAGCCAATTGAGTTGGAATTTGAACAATTAAAGCTTTCTGGTTTCTTTAAACAACATAAAAATATAAGAGGCTAATTATTTCAAGTAATTAGCACATCCGAAATCAAGTGCAAGGGCAGCTTGTACAGAGCCCAGAAGAAACTGTGTGATCAAGGAACTGAGAAAATGCCGTCATGTTCTGCGTTGGTCCCGCTGACCCCACATAGGAAGTGACGCTGAGGCATCTCCTCGAGCACCACACCTGCTCACTACCTTTACCCGCAGTTCACTGCTTCCAAAGTAACCTGGTCCCAACGTGCTTTAGGATCCGTTTTCAGTTTTTAAAGTTGTATTTTTGGCTTCCTCTCTGAAGCTGGAAATTTACCTGGTGAATGGATGGGTCAGATCTTACTCATCAACCAGAATGTCCGTACACTTAAAGGCATGTTCAAGGTTGTTTACCATTAGCAGTACAACAGAAAATGTCCTTGACATGTATGAGGAATTCAGCCGGAGAGACACAGGATGGAACGGCAGGAGAGGAGGGGAGGGGAAGGGAGGCCTGCAGGAGAGCTGTGTAATCACGCAGGCAGGGAGTGCGCACCCCATGTCCACAGTGTCCTCTGATCAGAGACGTGCGACCCTGTCTCTCAGTCAAGAGCAAGGAGAACGCAGACAAAGGCGGAGTTCAGGGCCGGAAGCAGAGCATCAAATGGCAGAAACACCTTCCCCCCTTGGGCCTGGACACCAGGGTATCAGCATGGCCCTTGGGAGACAAACATGTTAATAACTTCCTCGAGCCTGCTGTGTTTCAAGGTTAATGTCTCTTGACAGATGCCTTGATCCTTTCCTAAAGGATTATAGCAAGAAGAAGAGCAATGTGGGTATTAAGGCACCAGCACCTCAAACACCTTTTGTTGGCTTCCAATTTGTACCTTTTAATGAAGGCGCACGTTGAAGTGTTTGGTTCTCTGTTTTTACTACCATCCTGCCCTGGGGATTTAGGTGGGTCTGTGGTATATGCAAACCCATATTTCTACCCTGCGGTTCATGGCCCTGTGACCCCCTCCTCTGAGATACCTAGCAGTTAAGTGACTCACAAGATACATCAGGCAGGGTCCCAAGGGACCACAGATGGGAATAAGCCAGTGCTGTTGGCATGAGCTTTGTCAACCTGACTTGGCCTTCTAGAATCCATAAGCCTGGATAGGCTAGCCTGTTCGGTGTGAATGAAAGTGGCCCAGGTTACATAGCTGAAAGAGTGCAATAACCAAAGAGCACTGACCTAGGAGCCAAGAGGCCTGGTTGTCACAGGAACGATGATGTGAGCTTGAACAAACCACTCACCTCTGTGAGACTCAGTTTCCTCCTCTGTGAAATAGGGACATTATCACTTTTCCAGGTGTGGGAGGTTGGATAATTAGTCCCTATTCTTCTGTCACCTATAAAAGAGCTTTAGACCTCATGAATTTGCAGGGCCTCCCAGGAGGGTCTGACTATGTGTCCTGGCCCACTGGTATTGGGCATGGCCATGGGGCTTGCCTGCCAGGGATGTGGGCAGACGTGTCAATGTGCCAGATTTAGGAGGAGGCTTCAGGGGTCCCCATTGTCTCGAGCTCTAGCATGAAAGGAACACACCCCGGTCAGCTGCTGTCCTTCAGCTGGAGCCCCAGAATAGCAGGTGGAACAGAAAGAAATTAAACCCACAGCTTGGAGCCAAGCTACCCAGACAACCAGCTGAGCCCACTGTAGACCAATTGAGCCACTGGTGACCTAGACACTCATGAGAGTGAAAAACAATGTTTGTTCTTGGAAACCACTGAGTTTTGGGATGGCTTGTTACCCAGCATTACTATGACAATTGTTGACTAATATACCCACATATTTGTTGTTTCTCCTAAAGCAATGAATGTAAAAATGCTTTGTAATCTGCTTTAAAAAAAGATACGCATCTGGTATGAAGCGTCTATAAAGGCAGAAACTTTTGTTACTATACCTAGAAGAGTTCCTGGTACAAAACAATAATTCAATAAATACAGTATTGATTGAGTTGAAGAATGGATGGATTGTTTGATAGAAAATATATGTGTATTAACATTGGCACTTCTACCATAGGCACTGTTTTCTTGGATTTAAGTAATTCATTTCTGTTAATATAAATACCCCTGAGAAAGATAAATTGTTTTTCATAACACTTCAATTTGAGGGTGTTCGATGCTAGTTACCTGTAGTGATTATCGAAACTGTAGAAAACCAGAGGTGAAGAGCCAGGGTCTAAAAGTGGATTTCCTACTTTGACCCATGGATAACTTGTTTACTTTGACAAAACTTTGGGAGTTTTGCTAAAACTAGCATTCTGCCCCCAAAACATGTCTTTCATAAAGTACAGGCACACAGATACAGACCCAAACATGTACACTAATATTGTCCTGTATACATTTGTTGATACATAGGCTATATTTGTGAGTGTATGTCTATCCACCTGCCTATCTATCTATCTATCTATCTTCTATCTCTCTATGCAGAGATTTGTTGGAACCACCAGGGAACTCATGTGCTCTGGGAGGCTAGAAACAGAACTGTGAGGGGATTATTCCAATTGCTCTGAATCTAAGTGCAAAATGTATGTGTTTCAAGGAGACGGGACCCAGAAATATGGGCTAGAAGCTTTGCTTCTCTCATTGGTGGTGGGATCTTGGGCAAAGCATAAAATAAGGTAGTTTGGTTAGATAAACCCCAGATTCTCTGAAATTTATTCTCTGTAGCTTTTAAAGGGAAAAGAAGGTATGTTTACCTGAATCACTTGGTGATCGCGCTGGGTTAGCGCACAGTTCCTGGCTAAAGAGTCATCTGGAAATGTTTAATTTCCCAGTCTGCTGTCAGGATGGCTGTCACATCTACATCCCTCTCTCATCCCACTGCCCTGGTGCCTGGTGTAGTGGTAACATGGTTTATTCAAGCATATTCATCCCTCCCTCATCCCGCTGCCCTGGTGCCTGGGGTAGTGGTAACACGGTTTATTCAAGCATATTCATCCCTCCCTCACCCCACTGCCCTGGTGCCTGGGGTAGTGGTAACACGGTTTATTCAAGCACATTTGCTGAGAAACCTGCAGTTCTCAGACAGCACGTTGTTTAAGTGATTAAGAGAGATTTGCACTCAGCATAAGAACCCGAGTGACGCACATGCAGACACATTACATCGCTTCTGGCTCTGGGTGTCTGTTTTGTTTTCTTTTTCCTGCTATTTTTTATGATGGTCAAAAGTTTCTCTAAATCTGGATGTTCCTGGGGCCAAATGCTGCCATCTGGATGCCTTTTGCAAACTCCCATTAACCTTTACCACATGACAAACGGTGTCTGCACTGACTCAGTCACTCTCCAAAGGCGGACAGGTGGAGGCCCAACTCCTCAGGGCTGTTTGCGACGATCCAGGGGCTGTTTGTCCCCTCTCTGGGCCAACAACGACGGTTTGGAGACCTCCCCAGTGGGGTTCCTGCCCTGACTCAATCCCACCCCACTCCTGAAAACCCATGTTTATGTATATTTCAGTATGGAGCCCCGGGCCACTCATTCTAGCTGTCCTCTCGTCGAGAATCCCTGTGTCACTGTTAGTGGCAGATAGGACAACATGACCCAAGCGCAGGCCCAGGGTTTGTGATGAAGACTGGGCTGTAGGATATCCTCTTGTACCAGAACTTGCCCCGAAACCGTGAGCTCCAGAGCCCTCCCTGCCCCGGCCTGTACACTGGTCCTCACCTGGGCAGCTGAGCCCGCCACGCCAGCTGCACTTTCTGAATTCTGGGAGCAAATATTGTCTGTGTCATTGGCCAGACACTGTGTTTTGGGGGCACGAGAACACATGGTTTGCATTCAAAAGCTCTGCTGAGGGCTTCCCTGGTGGCGCAGTGGTTGGGAGTCCGCCTGCCGATGCAGAGGACATGGGTTCATGCCCCGGTCCGGGAAGATCCCACATGCCGCGGAGCGGCTGGGCCCGTGAGCCATGGCCGCTGAGCCTGTGCATCCGGAGCCCGTGCTCTGCAACGGGAGAAGCCACGACAGTGAGAGGCCCACGTACCGCAAAAAAAAAAAAGCTCTGCTGAAGTGTGGTCACAAGAGAGACATTTGTTGTTCAGGTCTTGTTCTCATTCTGTGGGTCTTCAAACAATCCCCAGGGCATCGCCTCTCTGCAGATGGGGAAATGGTGGCCACGAGGTTAAGTGACCGACAGGAGGTGCATGTGGCATCAGCACAGACCTGGGACGGACTGAACTCTCCTCTCAGGCTCTGCTCCTGTGTCCCCGCTTCTAAGTAAAGACCTTTATTCTCTGAATATCGCTCAGAAGATCCTCGGCCCAGAGCTCTGTTTGGCCCTATTAGTCTTCCAAGTTGGTGGGAGGATTGCAGAAAAGAGATGGCATTTTTTTCTAGGAAACATGGTCAGAGTTCCACCCAGTCCCGATTTCTACCAAACAGTCGTGGCTACGTGCGAGCTGCACTCAGGGTGTTGCCAAGAACATGAATAGGATGGCCCATCACCCCATTTCGGTCTGAGGAGGGTTCCCAGGGATGTCTCTGGGCACTGTCATTGGCCTCACAAGACAGCTGTGGCCACGACCTTGTGCCCAGTGACACTCGGCACGGGGCGTGTCACCCACTCTCTCTGCAGAGAGTCTCGCCCGGTGGGAAGAGAGGCTGGCCCGAGCGGCCCTGACCCAAGGCCACGTGGGTGACGTGTGAGAAGAGGCCACGGTGGCCTGGCATCCGCGGTCCAGAACCAGAGTCCCGAGGGCCAGAAGCGTCTTTCCTGTGTCCTGCGTGAGGCTCTCAGCGCAGAGAGCCTGAGCCGCGGCCGAGCCCACATTCCCTTACCTCCCGGGCAGTTTGCTGGGACGGCTGCTTGCAGGGGGACCGCTGAATCTTCGCCAGCCTGGATCCCTCCCCTTCCCCACTGCCCAGGGCTCAGGGAGTGGGGAGCTGGGGGAAGTGGCAGTGGGCTGGGAAGGAAGTGTTCCGGGAAGATGGACAGAGCCGGGCTCGCGTGGGGCTGCGACTGCTTCTAAGCCCTCCCTCCCCGGCTTCCCCCAAGTGCACACGCAGGCCCAGGAGTGGCGCCCCTGACACACGGGAGCCGTTTCTTATCTTGTTCTTCCGTTTAAAATGTCAAGCTTGTCATCATCCAGCTGCATCTCCCGCTCTCCGCCCCTTCCTGGCCGCTCATTGAAGAGCAAAGTGAATTCTGAGTCTCGCTGCGTCACAGTTAGAAAAAGCAAGTGACCTCATTATCTCCCAGGGACCTTGGGGAGGGCGGCCACCCAGGGGGAGGGTGCTAACGTGGCGGGGGGGCGCCCGCCCGGGCTTCACACCCAGCTAGAGTTTGATGAATGTTTATGGAATGGGATAGAGACAGGGAAGCGGATAAGGCTGTGCCCGGTCCATCGTTTCTGGTCTAACAGTGCCGTGCAAGGCCCCTGCCTCTGGGGCCCTGATGGCTACCCGGGCTCTCTTCTGTGGCTGCAGCCGGGGGCCGAGAGTGCGGGCCAGACACAGACCTTGGGCTCTGGGCTGGCTCAGGGCCCCCGCTAGACAGGGGTTTTCCCCAGGAAACTCCCCGCTGTGCCTCAGCTACGGAGCCCCTGTGCCACTGTGAGCAGGTGATGGTAATAGCGTCTGCCCACGTGTTTGGAGGACGAAATGTGTTAAAACACATGAGGGTGTTAGAACAGTGCCTGAGTCGTAGAGTTGCCAACCTCTCCAGCCCCGCACCTCTGATGTGGTGCTGCCTCTGTCTCTCTCTCTCTCTGGTCCCTCTGGTCCCAGCAAATGCCCCACAGATAAGGCTCTCCTTGCCACTCCCCCTGCCATGCCTGCCCCAGCCCGGCCACCGGCCCATCAGACCTGAGCCCGGCCAGGCCTCAGTCTTAGCCCTACAAGTGGCCCTGAATTGCAGGAGCGGCGTAGGGGTGGCCAGACAGCCGTCACCGCAACAGCGAGACCGTCGTGTCCCTGGTGTGCAGGCCCTCACACAAGCGATGTTATTTATCTCCCAGGAGTGCCGTGCATGGTATCATCACACCCATTTAGAGGTGAAAACTAGGACCCAGAGAGGCTGCACAGCAGGGCAGGATTTGAAGCCAGGCTCTCCTAGCCCCAAGGCCTGTGTTAGCCCTGGCACCGTGACCGTGGCCCCCATGAGGGGCAGGCGTCCAGAGGGCTCCTGGGGACGGGACTCCATTCCCTGGCCCGACGCTCCTCATGACTCTAAAACCTTTCCCTTCCGTCCAGGTCCATGCCGGCCCCCGGGCCCCAGGAGTGACGCGTGTGCCCTCCAGGTCCATGCCGGCCCCCAGGCCCCAAGAGTGACGCGTGTGCCCTCCAGGTCCATGCTGGCCCCCGGGCCCCAGGAGTGACGCGTGTGCCCTACTGCGCGCAGGTGTTTGCTACACCGGCAGGAGAGGGTGAGGGCATATTTGGTGCCCAGATGTGCCCAAAGCAAATTTCTCCCCACTTTTCTTCTGGCTGGCCCATCAAAGCCTTTTTTTAAAAAAAATATTTGTGTATTTATTTGGCTACGTCAGGTCTTAGTTGCGGCACTTGGGATCTTTTAGTTGCGGTGTACGGGATCTAGTTCCCTGACCAGGATCCGAACCTGGGCCCCCTGAATTGGGAGCACGCAGTCTTAGCCACTGGACCACCAGGGAAGTCCCCAAAGCTTTCTTTTACACTCAGATTTTCTCCCGTCAGGAAGAAACCGAAAATCTGCACTCTGAGGGGTCTTCTAGAAGGCGCGACGCTCTCGGAGCCAGGCTCCTGCTTCTGCAGAGAGACGTCCCGCCGGACGGAGTCTTGTAGGGAGAGCATTGGGTGCAGGCGGACCACGCCCGGCAAACAGCAGAGGGCGGTGCGGTCCCTACACTTGACGTGCGTGACAAGCCGGGGAGTTGCTGTCCGCCCCTCCGCGGACCAGGTGAGATCTCTTCCACTGGGCGGTATTCAGGGCTGGTGCCCGGAAAGGCAGTGCTTTGCACACCTGCCCCGTCCCTCCCTCGTCACCGATGGACACACAGCAGCCCCCACGGACGCTTTCGCACACTCAGGTGGGAGGAAGGCAGAGCTGTCAGAGGACAGCCGGGAGGGACCTGTGTGCGGTGACTCCTGCATCGCACGGTGGACGCTGAACTTGTTCGCGTACAGGTGACCCGCAGGCTGACAGGGGAGCTCGCGTCCACGGCACTTAGCGAGCTTGTGTCTTTACGGCACCTGCACCAGACACTCTTCTTCTGCCTCTGCCCTGTGAGATGGAGCCCCAGGTACCAACGGGGCCTGGGCACCAGGAGTGACCGCCCAGCCCCATCAGGCCCGGCCCGGCCGGGAGTCGCCCAGCAGCACGTTTGGAGCCTCTGACCACGGGAGTCCCCAGCTCCACTGGGGATCTGTTCACTGTCCGGCCCGCAGCTTGGACATCTGCGCTGGCCCAGAGCACCTCTGCATGATCCCCTGCAGGCCGTAGTCTTCCAGACGCCGAGGGACTCACCCTGCGGCCGCCGACAAGGCTGTGCCCTGAGTGGCATCTCAGCCCCGCACCAGGCATGTTCAGGGTGGAGGAGCTCGGGGCCCGGGTGGCGCTCAGGTGGCTGCCTGGTTAGTATAATCTGAGATAACTTGGAAAGCGCTCCTCCTTTAGAAATCCACCCTGATAATCCTGCTTCCGTGCCCCTCTCTGTTCAGATCTGAGTGTTAACTCTCCAGGGGACAGTTTGAGCCTTAGGCAGGGAGACCCCCTGCTGCCTCGCGCACGTGGGTTTATCAGCCCACCGGGCGTGACACACAGCAGAACCGGGGGCAGACGGATGTGGGCTTGCCGGCGAGGGGCCTGGGGAGCCCCAGCAGTGTGTATTTAAAGCAGAGATTGGGGTGAAAATAAAATTTTCCTACTTTATAATTTTCCCACAGAGTGCAAAAGTCTGAATGGAGAGTTTCATGCGTCAGCTCACAGAAAGTTGTAGGATTTAGCTCTGCTCCTCTGCAAAAGAATCAGTTGGATTTCACTAAAATTATGGATGTGTGGTGTGTGTGTATGTGTACGGATGTGTGATGTGAGTGGTGTGTGTGTAGGTAAGCGTGGGGTGTGTGTGTGTGCATGCACGCCTGTGAGTGTGTGGCATGTATGGTGTACATGAAGAACATGTAGCAGGGGATCTACATACTTGTATTCACACACTTTGAAAAGAGCACGGCACTGTGTTAAGAACACAGCCAGCAGGTCTCTAGGACTTACCCTGCATGGCTGCAGCATCTCCCCCCAACCCCTCCCTCTCTGCTTCCGTGAGTCCCCTCCAAAGGAGAAGGAAGCAGAGGTGCATGTAGCATCCTAGGTGATGGGGACTCTGGCACCCTGGGGGGCCGGGAAGAGTGCTGTGAAAGGGAAGGATGAAGGGCAGTGGCCGCACGTGGTCCCCAGGCAGCTGGAATAGCTTCAGTGGGAGGAGTTAAATGCGCCGCTGTCTCCCAGGTGCATTTTCTGCATGTGCTGGCGCTGAGTCACCCTGGGCCTGAGATGGCTACAGTCCTCTCCATGCACGGTTCCTTTGTCTGAAAAGTTGCACCATTAGGACATCGCGTCGCATCAGGTTACAAAACTGCGCCATTGACGACATACGCTGAACGATGCTCTATCAGTGGAGAAATTTCATAAATCGTTTCTATCTATGTCTTGGTTCCAAATCTTAAATCAACAAGGGTAAAGGTTAAAAGGCTGAGCTACCTTGCTGATGTAGTTTTCCTTGCATCCATTTATAAGCTATTGATACCATAGTTGTGCCCTGAATTCCATTAAACATCTAGCCTCACGCGTTTTAAAACAGTGAGAACATCACAGAGGCTGCTGTTAATTGGGGTGGTCAAAGTGTTCCTCAATGAAGTAACCACAGCTAGTAATGCCTGGCTCATGACAAGAACTCAGAAATGTCAGCGTCAATGATTTATTATTAATATTGAAGTTGCTTTACTGAATCTTTTTTACTCTTTATTCCTTTCCCACTCTTTAGTTTGGGTGTGGCATGGGAGGCTGGCTTGGCAAGCTCCCTCCCTCTCTCCAGCTCTCTGCCACATGACCTGCAGTCTGAGAGTGGGGGGCGCTCCTCCATCTCCCCCATGCTTGGCTTGCTTCTGCTGATGGGCTGCGAGGCATAGGACTCGTTTGGCCTTTGAGCCAAGTACACACCACGCAAACCCACGCCCCAGAGGACTACTGTCCCTTCCAAAAGACCTCAGCCTGCCTGGGATCCAGAGCCCAGCTGGCCAGCAGCCTGAGGCAGGGCACTCAGTGTGAGAAAGAAAGTGCTACTGTTGTCAGCCACTAAGATCTGGGGCTCCTTGTTACACAGTCGAATGACTGACCAATGTATGTTGTAATGCATGGACTTTGTTCAAAATTTGAAAGTACCAAATTATTTATAGTGACAAATCTCCTCCAAACCCCTCCCTCATCTTCCCAGTTCCACTGTCCCAAGACAACTAGTATTATTATTATAACAATTCTTAATTGTTCTAAAATTGTATAGAATTATAAGGAAAGACGTTAGAAAAATAATGACACTAGTGTAGTCTCTACAAAGTGTTTTAAAATAATATGGTAAGAGATCAACTGTGGATCAAAACTCAGTATGTACTGTCTGAAAATTCCCTCTGCCCCACACCAGGACAACCTGTCTTTGCCAGGAAGAAAAAGGAAGGAAGGAAGGAAAGGAGGAGTGCCCACCTCCTGCGCACCCCATGGGGGATGTCCATGGGCCACACCAGGAGAGCCCACGAGGCCACCTAAACAGCACACTCTCACTTCTCAGATCTCCTCTCTAGGATCACGCTGGCTCCTGGTGTGACCCAGAGACTGGGCTCGGGGCCGTGGGGAGCGTCTCAGGACCCTCTATCATCTACCACCTCCAGCCCCCTCCAGCTCCCCTGCCCAACCTCCTGGCATACAGGATCCATCTACTCTTAGGTGGGTGGACATGGGCATGGGGGATCAGGAAAACTGAGTTCTATTCATTGTCCTAAATATTTCATCTTTGCCTAGGATCACGGTTTCTTCCAACTCAAGAGCCGATAATTGTCCTATTTTGTTGTCCGCCTTTTGCAGCATTATCTCCCTCCTGAAGCATAATCGACCAGGACAAGGGGCAGGCACTTTGGGAACAGGAAATTTGGGGACACATATCAGTTAACGTTCTCAGGTATCTTCCTGCTCGACCCGTATTTGACCTGTCATGGATGCGAGGTAGACTGATGGTCCCAGAGCCCCACGGCTGGCCCATTGTGCTGGACCCCAGGCCTGCCGAGTCCTGGCCTCGTCCTCTTTCCCAGAACCTCATACAGTTTAGGGGTTCAGGAGAGCTTCGGGCACATGAGAAGCAGTGGGAAAATTTGCTCGGGCAGAAGGTCAGTTCACCCTAGAGGATTCCCTGCACTGGGGACCAGTCAGTTCTGGAAAGCAGGCTGCCTCTTCTTAGCTCTGCTTGAGGCAGATTGGGTTTAACTTTACAGGTGAAGGTAGCATCCAGCTGAGTCTGGTCTCCTTGAGCAAAGGAGGGACCAGTGGGCCCACTGACTGGACTTCTGACCGAGGCGTAACCTGGCTCTTCATTCCCAGGAGGACCAGAAACGCCAAGTTGGTCACCTCTGGGTTTGTTGTCTTTTGTCCTTTTGTGGAAAGTTCTAGATATGCCTATGTCTGAAATCAGCAACCTCTGTCACAGGCTATTGTATCCCCAAAATTCATATGTTGGAGTCCTAGCCCCAGTACCTCAGAATGTGACTCTATTTGGGAAAAGGGCCTTTAAAGAGGTGATTATGAGGTCGTGTGGGTGGGCCCTAACCCAGTGTGACTGGTGGTCTTATAAGGAGAGGAGGTTGGGGCACAGACATGCAGAGCGGATGCCCAGGTGAGGATAGGGGGAGAAGACCTCAGGGAACCAGCCTTGGTCTTGGACTTCCAGCTTCCAGGACTGTGAGAAAATAAAATATCTGTTGTTTAAGTGGCCTGGTCTGTGGTACTTTGTTGTGACAGCCCCAAGCAAACTCATACAACCACATATAGACTCAACTAATATTTATGGCACCCCTGGTATATGTGAAGCATTGCACTAGGTGTTTTCAGAGTCCTTAACTTGCTAAACCAAAGGATCCTGCAATAATGTGACCAGACAGGGACGGTGGGGGGAGAAAAGAGCTCTTTCCCACTTTCCTGACCCTTGGGCTGCTCTAGGACCTACGAGAGAGAATCCAGAGATTCACTTTCAAGCCATGGGGTCTTTAAACAATGCAGCAAGCTTCCGTCCTGGGGTTGGGAGGCGAGGAGAGGGAACCAGGACCTTGGTTACAGAAAGTAGAGGCATTCCAGTTGCAAGAAGATGGCGAGCCCCGTCAGGGAATGGAGCCATCTGAAGTGGAAATGAGGGAAAGTGAAAACTGGGGTTTGAGATAAACCATCTTTAGAAGAGACCCATCCAAGCAATGAGAGGATAACACGATGCTGATTCGCTCGAGGTCCTTCCAGAGTCCAAGTAAGAAACTGGAGTGCATGCTTGGGAGTATCTTACAACTTGATTGAGGAAAGCAGGCTCCAGTCTCCGATGTTATCACCCGACTGCCTGAGGAAACAGTGTTGGTGGCGGCCTGACCGGCTTTAAAAGGCTCGGCACAAACACCAGGGAAACCCCGGGAGGCGGAGCCCTGGGGGCTGGTGGGCTGCAGTGCCGCTGAGAGGGCAGAGGAGACCCTGGGTGCGAAAGAGCCACAGGAGCTCCAGGACCTTCAATCTCCTCCCGTGGTTCCAAACAACCCCCTCTTTAGAATCTGATTTCCAAGAACCCTGATCTTGGGAATGATGCATCCTGGGTGAGGGAAACAAACATCACCATCCTGGCAGAGTTAAAAATCACCATTCTGATTTGTGTCTCCATCCTATGTTTTCATGAAATGAACCATTTCTGCAGAGCCTGGACACCTACAGTTCAAAAGCAAAATCACTTCGCTGGTATAGGTAGCCCCACAAAGAAATCAGCTCCTCGAGTGGCCCTGCTGGCGGCCAGAAATGTCTCAGAAACCCGAAAATGTGGAGAACCTCTAAATTTAGGGCCTGGAAACTGAGGGTTTTTACACAACAGCAAAAACAGCATGAAGATCAACCTTGGCATTGCGGCCTTTGCAATGATAAAGGACTTTCTTCTTTAATCTCCCTTCTGGGCCTAGTTTACAAAAATCCAGGAAGGTAAACTAAGACTCTTGGGAAATGTCTGCGGGGAAGCGGGGAGACGCCAGTGGACGGAGATGTGAGGAGGGTAGCGGCTCACAGCCAACAGTGAACTGCTGCGCGCACATCTGGAAACTGTGTGACGACAAGGTGGCGAACAGCTGGGGAGACGTGCTTCAGATCTGAGACGAGACGAGGGATTTAGCCTTTCAGGCAGTGAGCCGCACTGCGTGTCTACCTGCCAGGGGAGCGGACAGCCGAGCGTGGAAGAACGGAGCTGCCAGCCCCGTTAGCACCATCTGGGATCAGTACGAATCCCTTTCGACACATGATGACAACTTTCTGACGTGTGATTGGAAACGACCAGCAATCTGAGGCTCAGAACCTGTTTTCAGAAATGTGTGGCATTTGGATTTCCTGCTCACAAAGATGACTGATCACAAACTCAAATTGTTTCTGGTCCAGTTCTTTGCAGCCTTGAAAACTGTAAGACTGAAAATGTCACAGGAACGGCTTTCCTCTGGAGCTTACAGCTGGCAGGGCCGAGAGCGCTGTGGTCTCTTTGCAGCAAAGAAAAATTCTCTCGTTAGGGAAAAAAAATAATTCGAAAGCATTCCCTCTTTCGACATCGACAGAATATTTTACCTTAAAGATGTTGTGATTTGTCACAGATTTTCCCTGCATCTCCATGCCTGCTACCCTTCTCCGTGTACATCCCATATTTAAAAAATATATATAGCTGCAAGAGTGGTTTGTTAAAGTTTCAGGATTTGGGCAAACCTGTTGTTCAACATGACCATTATTAAAAATGAAGTTACATAAACTTTCAAATATATAAGTTATATTTTTAAAAGGTAATAAATACTCAAAGCTCATCACTTGTTACCAGTTTTTCTACACTCTACACTTTCTCTGCTTTTGAGTTTACTCATCCCCTGTATCCGGGTGGTGGAGAAACTTTGTTATGATGAGCTACCATGGTGATAGTCTGTGTACGCTCGGTTCGAAACAAGCCATCATGGAAGGGTTGACACCCCAGGAATTGGCAAACACTACAAATCGGGGCTTGATTTATTATTTTGTTGATTGTCTAGACTGAAGCAAGTAAAGGAGAAAATGTTACCAATGCAGACACCATGTGTTGTGTCTACTGCTGAAGCTGAAAGATGTTTCCGCTTAATGCACATAATATATATTATGTATTATTCTTACTATATTTTAGACGTGGGTGAGAAGAGTTTGAGTAGATCACAAATCAGATTAACAACAATAAATTTATAGGGCAAAGAGTTAACAGACTGGTATGTAATTTTATTTCTCAAATCATAGTCTAAAAAAAATCGATAAAATCATCCTGTGAGAATCAGTTGGCTACATGGAACTGATGGTAGAATAGTACTGGATAATTTATTATTACGTGTGCTACGTACCTCTACATCGGTAAAACTCATAATAAACTTAGGCGTGTATGTACATGCACACTTTCTGGGGGCGGGGAAGCTACTATTAACTGTACATTGGTCCATCACTATATACATAACTACATAGACTGAAAATGCATATATAACTCAAACTCCTCGAACCCCAGACACAGATGCCCATGAAGACGTAGCACAGAAGACACAGAGAGGGTGGGACACTGCTGACCTTGGGCCCACTCTCCTGAGATCTTTCAGGTCTGTGACTCAGGGTGCACCCGGAGATTCTGATTCAGTACATCTGGGGGCCTTGGAGTCCCAGTGCTTAGGGATCACCAGGTATTCTGAAGAGCGTCTAGTTTGGGAAACGCTGGTCCCAGCAGAGACATTACAAGATGCTTTCCTTTGCTAGTTCATGTGGAGGGAGGTCCTCCTTAGCAGAGGGCGTGCTGTAATCTCTGTCCTTGGTAGGAACGGTGGCTTCATCCCACCGTCTGAGGGTATCTAAGTGGAACAAAGCATCCCCCATCACAGGCTGGCCTTAGCGTGAACACGTTAGTCAGGGTTCTCCAGAGAAACAGAGCCAGCAGGAGATTACATACCTGAAAGGAGAATTATTACAGGAACGAGCTTCTGCGATTGCGGCGGCAGAGAAGCCCCACGATCTGCCGTCTGCAGGCTGAGACCCAGCCTGAGACCAGAGGCCTGAGGACCAGGGTAGCCTGAGGGCAGGAGAGGAATGAGATGGTCCGCCTATCACTGAGGCAGGAAACGGGAGGATCCCCCTCCCTGCGCCTTTTGTCCTACTGGGGCCTCGGCAGACGGGACGCTGCCCACCCACGCTGGGCAGGGCGACCTGCTTCCCTGAGTCCACAGATTCAAACGCTCATCTCTTCCGGAAACACCCTCACACACAGCCAGAGTGCTGTCTAATCCGGCTCCTGGCGGCCAGTCATGTTGACCTGAAATTAACCACCGTGGGGAGTAATTGCAACAGTCAGGTGAAGCCATTAGGGTTTTCCAAGACGGAAAATAGCATTTAGAAGGCGCGCAAACTAAGCCTTTGCCCGTGGCCAAGTTTCCACTTACATTAATGTAAAGCAAGTGATTGAACTCCAATTGGATGAACTTTCCCTTCTCCCAGTGATTAATTTTTTCTCCATCGTTTCTCTGCATCCCAGTCCAGGGCTGGAACGGGAAGTGAGGCCTTGCATTAAGCAGGTCTCAGAGCACCGGGCTATACCTCCCCCCGGGGGGCTGAGCCCACAGCTGGTCCCCAAAAGATCTCCCGGTTAGCACAAGTCCCCACATCAAAATGCCCGAGTCCTGAGACTTTGGGTTTCCCAAGCCAAAAGCACTTTAATAGAATTGTATTTCAAAACTCACATTCTCTCTAAAGAACATCAAACTAAAAGTCAAAAATTAAAATATTTTAAAAAATCGGCTAAGAGAGAGGCAGGGTGTGTGAACAAAAACAAAATGCAATGAAAAGTAAAGTGGACACGGTCCCCGCAGTCTGCCCTCCCTCTTCTCCCTGCCTCTCTTCCTGTCTCCTGGGCTCTCAGGGGCTTGGTGACGGTGACAGTGACAGCTGGCTCCTGGGGGACGGGGTGCGCGGTGCTGGCTGAACCAGCGAGGCCGCCAGGGGTGCAGGGAACAAGCTGGATGTCATGGGGGTGGCATATCCTGATCCAAACTTCCCTCTTCTCCTCCTCCGTTTTGAGGGGAGCTTGTCCTTCTGAGACCTCAGAGGGGTGTGCCAGACCATGGGGACAGCATAGCACATGAAATTCCTTTTGGGAGAAGCATCCTGGTCATTTTGTGTAGAGAAGGGGGTGGCATGGGCACCTCCTGCTGCATCCCCCGCCCCACTGCTGTCCTGTTCTGACAGGAGGTTGAGAGGGGATCCAGAAAGCCCAAGGGAGCGTGTACCCGCCATGAGAGAGGCCAGGTCCTGCTTCCGGCTCCAGGCCTGCGCCTGGGGCCCCAGGCACTCAGAGCGAGGGGCAAAAGTGTCATCGAGGGACGGCTACCAACACAGCGCTCAAATCGTCCAGGCCACTGGGAAAGTCTTAATGTTCCCTTTGCTTTTCTCTTTCTGAGACACCAGCTAGCTGCTCAGAGACACTGTCAGGACTTTTTCCCGAGGTCTCCTCTGCTGAATCCGTGATCAGGAACGACCGAGAAGCAGCCTCGGGCCCGGAATCCTCTAAACCGGGGCCTCCATACAATTCCAGGAGCGAAGGAATTTGGAGGAACTTGGAAGAACTCCCCACGGGCAACGAGGGCTCGGGTACTGCCGGGGTGAATGAACTTGGACCAGACCAGCCTGAGGTTGGCTGGCCTCAGCTTTACACGGACGGCTCGATGCAGCCTAAACCTCACTCTCAATTGGGTTTAGAAAGCATATTCCCTCAGTGCGTCCTATCCTTGCAGATTCTAGGCTGTGGAATCCAAACTGAGATTTTATTTCATCGCCTGCTACCTGAGCCCATGCAGTGATTCTGTGGAATGTCCGTGCTTGACTCGTCCTGTGCCCAGAGCGCTCGGCCCACGTGATCAGTGGCTGCATCTTTCATGTCTGAGACCCACGGCAAAGCGCAGGATCCTGTCTGAACCTTCCTAGTTATCAGAATTGCTTCGGCAGTACGAGCGATGCTCTCGTGGTGAATTCACATGTAAAGTGGCCTTACAGTGTGTCGCTAAAGACGCCCTCCCAATGGCAGGGACGCCAGCTCCAGGATGGTGACGCTAGTGAAGTTCCAGCTTTGTGTGAGCACAAGGGCACCCCTCGTCAGAGGGAGACCGACAGCCACACGGGTCCCAGGGGGCAATGACCGTGCCAGCATCAGGCATAGCAGGGCCTGGGAGGGGCCCCACCAACTCTCACAGCAAGAATAAGGAGCCGGATGGCCTGGAGGGTGAGGCCAGTGGGTCGCCCACGAACTCAGGAGTCTCATCAGTAGTGGGTTCTTCGAGGGCGGTTATCTGCACATACTCACTTTCTTGATGGTTCCTTTCAGATTCCGAGTCCCCACCTCAGCCCTGGTGGCCTCCGCGGACGTGTGCAGCCAGCAGCTCTGGGGCCAGTGAGTGCAAACGCTGGACCATCCCATCATGCCGTCTGCGGGTGGATGCAATCCGTGTTCCAGATGACAAAGTTTCTCCTTTTCCCTTTACTATTCTCTGTCTTTAGGACTGAACTCACTATTAACTTGCCTGGCATTCTCATGGGCGTTAGGGGAAGAAAGTCACTTTTGGGCATTTTTTTGGAGCCAGCACATAGCTAGGTGGCGCCCTATGTAAGTGGACTTTGTAAACCACGGGAGGGAGATGCCCCGTAGCCTCTCTGCCGAGGAGCCCTTCCAAGGAGTTTGGACGACTCACTCGTGCCTTTGGAGCTACAGTCACATCGTCTTCTCAGTGTGACCTGGCTCTGCTCGCCTGCCCAGGGGGACCTGAGGCACTGCCGCTGGGACCTGATGGATGCAGTGCAGGAAGCCAACTCACGATGTGCATTTCTCACAAAGGCCAGAGTATTTGTCGGCTTCCTCTGCTTGCCCCGTCTGAAGTTCTGCTAATGTAAATGTAATGTGTGCCACAACTGACCCTGGCAACTGTGGAGTAAGAATGGAAGCATTCTGAGGGACAGGCAGGTGGGAAATATGAGTTAGAGAGAGAAGAGAAATTCCACTCCTTTGTGGACTGCAATGCTTCTTGGGGAGCCCGGGACAGGAAAGGTCCCTTCCAGCTACATACTCAGTTTTTACAAGCAGATTCCATTCTAGAAAGGGGGACAGGAAGAGAAAATCAGATGTTAGGATGATCAGAGGATCACTGTGGAAAATGACGGGGATGGACGCTCTTAATCTTTCTTGAAAGAAGGCAACAGAATATTGTAAAGTTTCATAATCTTCAATCATAACAAGTAAAACTACATGGAAAATGTTCATTTTAGAGGTGTTCATAATAAAGAAAAAACTGGAGACTGCCTAAGTACCAGAAAAGGGAGGTGGCTGTCTAATTTAGAGTTCTTAGCGCATGTTCAGCTGCTATAGACCGCCTTACGCTGCTGGTGCTTCAGGGTGGGAACCGTTTTGATGTAAGAAGTGCTAAGATGTTGTGTATGTGGCCAGTATGATATGAGGCTGTGTGGCCAGACGGCGTGGATGGGTTTTGGGAGCCCACACCTGGTCGGTACCCAGTGGGTTGTGAGCAGTGTGTGCCCGGTAGGGAGGGTGGAGGTGGGTTTTCCTTGAAGAAACGAATTTTTCCATCTGTCAGTCATCGTAGGAATTGACCAACTCTGATGCTTACTGTTGAGAAGACGAAAAGGCCAGAAATGCGTATTCTTGATCAAAGAGAAGAATTATTTCACGTGGGCAGGAAGGGGTGGTGACGGGAGTTCCCGTCACTCCCGACTACGCCGTTCCTTCCAGAGCACCTGGCTTGTGCTGGACGGCGTGTGGCCTTCCCAGGCTGCTGAGAAGGGGCTCACGGGGAGCAGGGACCCTTCACACATTGAACTTCTTCCCTCTGGTCCTGGAGCAGGAGGGTTGGGGGTGGGGAGGGCCGTACCCACACGGGGAGGTCAGGGGGGCACGTGGGGTGGAATCACGGCCCATCCTGCGCGGTGGTGCAGGTACAGCGAGCCGGGGGCGGGGCGCGGGAGGTGTAGTGACAGGGGATATTTGCAAAGGACAGAGCGGCTCGAGCGGCTCCCTGCTTTAACCTGGAGCGACCTCGGCCGGCTCCGGCGGTCCCCCCGGTGTCCCCGCGGTTGAGGGCAGCAGTGCGGCCCCCTGGAGCTCCTTCACGGAGGCAAAGCTGAGCATCGTTGGGACACATTTCAACTTTCCTAAGACTGACAAGAGTCAGGGTTGCCGGTCAGACCTATGAAGTCGTGCTGTGGGCGAGCAGTTAGAGGGGCTTTGCTGGGGTGCTGGGGTCCCGGAGGCGGAACACGGGGGCTCGTCCTCACAGGAAGGAGGGCGGCCCCTCTGCGCTGCGGAAAGTCCTCGGTGGAAACTATAGGAATTTTTTAAAGGTACTTAGCCTCCCTTTTTTCAACACAAACAATCCCTCTCTGCACTGTAACTTCCCCTTTTCTGTTTAAAATAAAGTAAATGAAAGATAAAAATAAACACATCCTTGTAAAAAAGACTAAGAATTATAAGATAAAATATAACAAAAGGTCAAGTAAACTACAATAAAAGGCCAAGTAGGTAAGCATGATAAAATTATTTTGTTTGTTAAAAATAAAACAAAATAAAAACTTGGGGAGTAACATTTGTCTAAACCTAAATGGCTTAAAACAGTTGGTAAATGTTCTAAAGCAGCAATGTCCAGTATAAGAGAATATCCAGTGAAACTTAATGCAAGCCACATACATAACTGTGTACTTTCTAGGAGTCACATTAAAAAAGTAAAAAGAAACAGCTGAAATTAATTTTAATGGCATATTTTATACAATTCAATATATCCAAAGTCATCATTTCAATACGTAACCACTATGAAACTTATGATGAGGGCTTCCCTGGTGGTGCAGTGGTTAAGGATCCGCCTGCCAATGCAGGGGACACGGGTTCGAGCCCTGGTCCGGGAAGATCCCACATGCCGCCGAGCAGCTAAGCCTGTGCACTGCAACTACTGAGCCTGCACTCTAGATCCCGTGAGCCACAACTACTGAAGCCCGCGAGCCACAGCTACTGAAGCCCATGCTCCACAACAAGAGAAGCCACTGCAATGAGAAGCCCGTGCACCGCAATGAAGAGTAGTCCCAGCTCGCCTCAACTAGAGAAAAGCCCGCGCACAGCAACGAAGACCCAACGCAGCCAAAAATAAATAAATTATAAATAATAAATAAATAAAAGAAACGTGATGAGCTGGTTTCCTTTTCTCGTTGTATCTTTCTACCCCAGTGTGTATTTTACGCTTACGACTTGTCACAGTTTGGACGAGCCACTTTCAAGCGCCCTGAACCCTGTGTGGCTGATGAGCGCCCCCCGGCTGGACAGCGCAGTCTCAGCACAAAAGGCGAGGCTCAGTCCACACGGCGTATTGGAAGCTCTTCAGCACTGACCAGAGCTTTGGACCACAGGGGCATCCGGCAGGGGGAGCCGTCAGGAAGGGGGTCCGTCCTTCCTAACTCAGCCTCGGCCTGTGGGCCTCACCCCCCCAGCAGCAGCAAAAGAGGCGGCTGGGTCCCCAGCTCTAGACCCAGTGGGCAGTCTGATTTTGCGGGTCGCCATTTGCATTTCTTGGATTACCAGCGAAGTGAAATGATTCTCCCTGGCTTATAGGTTATTTTTGTTCCTGCTTTTACACTTAGAACCAGATTATTGAATTAGAAGACTGTCATATACAACTCACTTAGCATTAAGATGGGCGGATGGAGAGAGTGAGTGGGAAGAGAGAGGAACTTTACAACATCCGGACAGCCGTACTCCACTTCTGCAGTTACCGTTCCAGCGCTTCCCCGTCCGTGCCCGCACCCACCCCCTCAGCCAGGGGACTCTGGACGTCCCCCACCAAAGGAAGAGCATATTTCCCTGTCCCGTTGGGGTTGATTTTGCCCAGGAGACTTGCTTTGCTCTGAACATCTTCTGTTGCCAGGAGGAGGACACGGTGAGATAGCTGGTCACAGATGGAGAGGCACGTGAGCAGAGTCTCCCTCTGACCACAGCCCTGCAGCTGGAGGCCACACTGACCCGTGAGCAGTGCAGTGTGGGGAACGTGTGCTCATGGCTGAAGCCACAGAGTATGCGGTGGCTTGTTCCAAAGCATTAGCATGGCACTGACTGACTGCACAACTTGCGCCAGGCCTGGGAGGCCATAACCAAGTGTGTGACACAGGAAAATTCCCGAGCCGCACCAAAGGGGCAGGAAAACTACACATATAAATGCAACCTGGTCGGCGCTCCTAATTCCCTGTAGAAGAAAATGCTACCATTCCCATACGGAGGAAGGGGATTGATGGAGGAGAGAATCAGACTGACACCGAGGCCCTTACCGTGACACTAAACTTAAAAAGCAGTTAGTATGTATAGGGATTTTGAGAGAAAGAATATTACAGTTTTACCCTCAGCCAAACTGTTGTTTAACTTTGAGAGCAAAAGGCAGATATCTTACCACCCATGTACTCTTTCTGAAAACAAAGAAATTACTCAATGAAATACACCACCCACACCAAAACCGAAAGAAAACTCCCCAAAGATCTAGAGTCTAAGCCCAAAACCCTTACTTTTCCACTGAGCAGACTTTTCAAAAGTATGTTCCGAGAAACATTAGTCTCACAAGACGTTCATAAAACTAGGATTTATTGGCTTAATAACTTTGGGAGACGTACGCTTTCATCGCAGTAACAGCTAACACTGTGTGTGCACACTTCCAGGTGGGCCCCTGTATCAAGTCACTTAGTCCTCAGACTGAGCCCTGGTGCGGGCACTGTCCTTCTGACCGTGCCACAGGTGAGGACAGGAGTTACCAAGATGCTGAGTGAGTTGGCCAGTAAGGAAGGCAGGAGTTCCAGTGCCTCCTACACGACCTTCCGACAAACAGCCACAATCCTGCAGGCTTCCTCACAGCCCCATGCCTCCACATCGCTGTGCTTTTGTCTGCAGGAGGGAAGCGTAAGTAGCCACAAACCAAAATGAAATGTCCACCTGTTGTCCCCGTCTGCCCAGCGCCCACCTGGGGGTGGCTGGGGGGTGTCCTTCCCAGCTGCATGTATGATGCTGGAGTGTTGTCAGCCCAGCTCCCTGTTTGTGGGTCCAGGGATGAGGATGTGATGTTCTCTTGGCCTCAGCACCAGGCCTGGAGGGGGCAGTGACACCAGCGCGGTGACGGTGATGAGTGAACTTTCCTGAGTGTCGCTGTAAAGGCTCCTTCTTTTCTCCCTAAGACCGTGAACAAGATGAAACCGTGTGTTCCCACCACTTCTATGCAACGCTGCACAAGCCAGTGAAATAAGCCAAGAATGGAAATAGAAGACACACATATTGGTCAGAAGAGTACAATCTGTCTTTATCTGCAAATGACATGCCTAAGTATGTAGAAAATTCTAAGGAATCGCCAAAAAAGCTTCCAGAGCGATCAAGTAATTTAACAAAATTGTAGGATACTAACAACATCAACAACAAAATCCATTATATTTCCATGCACTAGCAATGCAAAAAATGGAAAATGAAAACATTTTAAAAACCTTGTATAAAAGTATAAAAAGCATGCTTAAGGAAAAATTTAACAAAATAAATATAAAATCTAAAAAAAAAAAAAAACCACACTGGAAATAGGATACATTGCTGAGAGAAATGGTAGATGACCTGAATAAATGAAGAAATACGGATTAAATACGTTAATGTTGCTAAAAGGTTAATTCTTCTCAATTGATCTGTAGATTCGATGCAATCCACACCACACACACCACATAAACAAGCATGTGTGTGTGTGTGTCTGAGCTACAGAACTCCCTGGGTACCCATCTGAGGACATGGCTCCACCAGGCAATTGGAAACCACAGGTGACTCTGAGGGGCATGGAGAGTTTTAAATAAAACTAAAACCATCAGATATGGGGACATCGTGTTCCTTGAACTGAATTCTTTTGTTTGTTTTTAATAAATTTTATTTATTTATTTACTTTTGGCTGAGTTGGGTCTTCATTGCTGTGTGCAGGCTTTCTCTAGTCGTGGCGAGCGGGGGCTACTCTTCGTTGCGGTGCTCGGGCTTCTCTTGTTTATGGAGCACGGGCTCTAGTCACGCGGGCTTCAGTAGTTGTGGCACATGGGCTCAGTAGTTGTGGTGCATGGGCTTAGTTGCTCCCCGGCATGTGGGATCTTCCTGGACCAGGGCTCGAACCCGTGTCCCCTGCATTAGCAGGTGGATTCTTAACCACTGTGCCACCAGGGAAGTCCCCTGAGTTCTTTTTTTTTTTTTTTCTTTTTGCGGTACGCGGGCCTCTCACTGCTGTGCCCTCTCCCGTTGCGGAGCACAGGCTCCGGACGCGCAGGCTCAGCGGCCATGGCTCACGGGCCCAGCCGCTCCGCGGCATGTGGGATCCTCCCGGACCGGGGCACGAACCCGTGTCCCCTGCATCAGCAGGCGGACTCTCAACCACTGCACCACAAGGGAAGCCCCTCCCCTGAATTCTTAAAATGAGAAACATAAACAGCCTTGTCTTTACGTGACGTTAGAATTTCAAAACAGAGATTTCTTTTTTAAATTTCCTTTCTCCTGCTTCCCTTCACACTAACCTGCCCAGTTCTTTGAATTGCAGAGGTTGGAGGTGGTAACAGAAAAGCAACGACAGAACCAGCCAGAGCTCCGCCTTAGTCCAGTCGGTGCCTCCAGGCAGAGCTGAAGAAGGATTGAAAAGATCACGCCAGACTCAGCCCCTCAGCGGCGGGGTCTGCAGGACTGGGAATCATAGCTCCATCATCGAGACCTGCTGGCAGCAAACAGGGACAAAGCTGCCCTGTGAATCCCATGAGACAGCGTGACCCGAAAGGGACCCGGGGGCAAAGCGTTGATGACTTCAGCACCTGCGGAAGAGGCAGGCTTATCCCACGTGGGCAGAGACGCCTGCGTTCCTGTCCACAAACGCCAAAGGCTGCTGCAAGAGGTGAAGCGCCGCGAATTAAAAGCGCTACACTTGCACTTAGCTTGCTGTTCTGAGAGCTTAAATTCTTACTTTCTCCCTTTCTTGATCATCTGAGGAATTTGAGCTCTGCCTTACGTAAATATTATGCACAACTGGGTATCCCTAATTGGACCAGCCTCTGTCTCTCCACCCCTCCTCTCCAGGGCCACCTTTTCTTTACGGGAAGCACAAAGCTCTGAATTATGCATGCATCCGCCGGGAGGCCCAGCCAGGCCTGGGCTCTCAGACAAAGGGGTGCAGCCTGGCTAGCATCTCACTTTTGTTCGTGCCTTCCATCTTTTGTGAAGTGGCATGGGAAAAACCCTAACAAGGCTGCTTGACTGCTGCAGAAATTCTTGTCAGATACAGAGGCAGACCCCCTTCCACCTGGCGAGTTCCAGAGAGCACGCAGCCCCCAGCCCTCAAGCAGCCCCTGCTACAGCCTTATTTCATTTCCTAGGCAACGGAAAGCCAGAGGGAAACAAGGTACCACGGGAGATGAATCTGATGTAAGAAAAGACAGATTAGAAGAGCTGAATCGGAAGGCTGTCTGCCAGCCCGTCCTGTCTGGGAGGAGATTGAGGGAAGGGCCTCCCTCCTGCCAAGTCAGGAAGATGGGGCCACAGCCAATGGACTGCCCTTCAAGGTCATGGATGCTGCACCCCACCCCTTTTTCTAAATGCTCCTTGAATGATGAGCTTAATTTTAACCCCTCATTGCAGTTTCTCCAGCTATGGTTGACTAAAGCAATAAAATTATTGAAACTGATAGCGAGGAAGAATCCTTCAAAAACATGAAATCTGTCTGTGAGATAAAGGCAGGAAAACATACCATGCAGTCATAGGGACCCACCACTAAATAATAACACACACTTTGTACAAACACAAATTGAAATAAATTTTAAGCAAGTTAAGAAGCTCAGCATTCACTGGGTGCTTCGTGCAGGTTGTTAAGTGCTGAAATTCAGATAAGAATCACTGTGCTGCTGAGTCTGTCAGCCCTGCCCCACCCCCTCCGTGGGTAGAAGGTCCCTTTGTCTACTTCCTGTGTCGTCACTTCACATTCTGACTCAGGATTCTGCCCTGATCGTCCGCGTTTCCTCCTGAGACAGCCTCTCTTTCAAAATGCACAGCGATTCCTGACAGGCAAGAAATAGATATTGAAAAACAAGTCGTGTTTTGGATTAGTGTGGCTTTGCAGTACCAGACGAATGGATTATTTCCTGCCTGGCCTGGAACCCTTGGTGTCTGGGGTGGGAGTGTTTTCTGGGCAGGGAAATGATAGCAGACAAAGCCCCAGAGGAGGGGAGGACCGTGATGTCTGCTCCATGAAATGAGTCAGAAAGCAAGGCTAAGGGAGCCATTTTGCATGTGTGTCATCTAGAAAACACACACATATTATGTATTTTAAGGCACTTGGACATTTTTGTTACACAGGTGGATAATTGTTATAATCTGAAAGATGGCTTTCCATTGGGGAGGAAAAGGGTTTGAGTCCTTTCAACAACCCCTGGACCTCATGTCAATAGAAGGAACAAAGAAATAACAAACATACACCAGCTCAAGCCTGCGGAAGGTTTTCGCACCCTCCTTATAAACGTCTTATTAACTGCAAGCCCCATGAGGCCAAGGACTGTGTCTGTGTGTTGTCATTACGTAATAGGGAAGAACCTTTGTATTCTATGACAAGTTAATCGCTAAAGGGATAAGGGATGTTGCTTATAAGCTTAAATTATACATAATGGCCCATCTCTGGGAACCCTGCCTCCCAGGTAATGAGTGTTAGGTTAAACTACCTTTGTTCAACTCACAGGAAACAGCCTGACCAGCCCACCTGTGAATGGCTGCAGGAAGGAAGAAATTAGTACATCCCCTCTGGAGGCTGCCTGGAACCAGGACTTTACTTCCTCCCTCTTTAGTATAAAAGAAGTCTGAATGCTAATCCAGGTGAGATGGCTCTTTGGGACACGAGTCCACCCTCTTCTCCACCTGCTGGTTTTCCACATAAATTTGCTATTTCTTGCCCTGACTGCTCATCTCTTGGTTGACTGGCCTGTCCTGCAATGAGCAAGACGAGCTTGGACTTGGTAACAGTTATGTACCCAGCCTAGCATGGAGTAAACTCAGTATCGGTCATACAAAAAACGATGGCATCTCTGGTATTAATTTTCCAGACTTCACTCTTTCCAGCTACACTTTCACCTCTGGCCATTCAAAGGACACCAGATTCTGAAACGTGCTCTGCACTCCTGCCCTCCACAGCATAATGCTTGTCGAGTGATTGAATGTTCCTGTACAGACGGATAAGCAGAGGGAGGTCCTGAGTCTCACCTGTGAGCGAGGAGAAGTGATGTCCGGTCCTACAGGGCTGCAGGCAGAATCAAGTCATCCTCTGAGGCCAGGAGTTCTGCTCTCAAAGTCCCCACAAGAAAGGACAAGCTTGGGTCCCGTGACGTCAATCTAAGGAGCTGGGCACCTACCAGACTGTTTCCAGCGTCAATAGCTTCTTATCAATCTGGAGATTGGGATTGACATATATACACTAAAATGTATAAAATGGAAAACTAATAAGAACTTGCTGTATAAATAAATAAATTAAATTAAATTAAAAAAATTCTATTGATAATGAGTTCTTCTTAGTCTTTCCTGAACCTGTTTAAGGATTCAGCTCTTCAATTGCATGGGGTATCTCTCGAGAGCAAAAAGACAGTGTGGATGTCATAGTCTCTACATCTTACAGGAATTATCTTACATTTTTAAAAGGGGGGAGCCTGTCTACCTCTATCATACTTTGATAGTGTACCTCTCCTTTTGTGAAAGTAAAATCTTACGTTCGTTCTATCTGCATATAGAACTTTTGGTTTCTCGACAGTTTTTGGTTACTGTCTGCTCACTCCAGAGTTCAGTAATCCTGCTATTACCCACTCCCCTCCCACTATCCCCTCCATCTGGAACTGCTCTCTTCTCCAGATCTCAGGGGGACATCACTTCTTCCACAGTGTGGATTCCTTTCCACGTGCGTTTTTCGAGAATCTCCTCCATGGGGTCTAGGATACGACGCAGTTGCAGAGACCGCACTGGCTCTGAAGATGGACTTAATGTCAGCACCTAGCACAGAGCCCAAAACATGAGAAATGCTGGCACATATGTGAAGGAACAATTGCTGCAAATTTTCCTTCTGCACAGCTGGAGGGTAGATTTTTGTTTGGTTTTCTTGTTTGTAGCACATACCTCTAAAAAATTAGCTGGACCTTTGCTTGGTGTTTAGATGTATAGTGTCGCTTCCACTTGCTTTTAACAAAGCGTTTTAGATGGTCACAGGCTCCCTGGGAGCTTTTGGTTTTAAATATTTTACCGTGATTTTCCCCAACGATTAACTGAGATTCATTGCCCCTCATGCGCACGCTTACGAATATTCCTTCAGCTTCCGTTCAACTTCTTTTTGAAGATTACAGCTCAGAACACCTTAATTATTGGTGATTCTATTTCTCCTCGTGCAGATTTCATCATTCTTTGGAAATATCAATTGTATGTCATGGGCAAATCCGATATTTTCTTAATGTCTCAGCAATCCAGAAGCGCTCTAGCCCTGCTGTGTTGATGACGGTCCTCGTGCTGGTGCAGGAGAGGTGGGAACGGTGATCTGGAGACACAAAAATACCAGTTTGGCCTTGAGAGGAGAATTCCCAACAAGTCAACACCCACTTACGTCATCCAGGTCTCGGCAGAAGGGCCAAGTGGGCCCAGGCCTCTCCCACAGCCCAGCACACCGACCCTGAGACCCCGATGGGGAAGGCAAGCAGGGCGTCTGGTCTACAGGTTTCCATCACGTCCTTGTACTGAGCTGCACTTTGCCGAGGAGGGTGGGCACAGGGCGTGGGGCGATGAGGAAAGAGGTAGGAGGTCTATGGGGATAAGCTGGGAGCTCTGAGTCAGTGTGAAACCCAGCTGTGGACATAGCTGACTAAGCATTGTGCTTTGGAAAGCAGGGCTGTGCGGACCCAAAGCTTGCCCTGAGAGGGCTGGGGAAAGGATTCCCTGACCAATTATTGGGTAGCCTGAACTTTATCATCTTTGGAAACATTGCGATGTTCTGGAGTGGTCTGCACCTCTAACATTTGATCAATGGAATCACACCTGAAAGAATGAATGGTCCTATTTACATGTATATTACATCTAAAATAGATTATATAATGAAAGTACTCATTATTGACAAGAAGTGATTTAAAGTTTTTACAAGAAAGAAGTGGTAAGTGGTACAGCTGAGTGAAGCAAATGTGTGTGTTCACATATATATACACGTGTATATATGCATGCACACACACACACACGCACACACACATGCATCTGTTAATATATATTCGCAGAAGAAAAGAGCATAGCGTAACATGAGGCTCCAAGAACTGCTAACTTCACAGCACAGATGGGAAATCCAAAATCCCACGTTCTCACTGTGTTATATTAGAAGCACAGTCATGGCTCTGTGGCTGATAATATCAAATAATCTGCTTAGCTCACAAGTACTTCTGTGGGCGTCAGGAAAATGCCCTTCCCGACCAGCCTGCACGGAGTAGGAGCCCGTCTCCGCTGGGGTTACTTTGTGGGATCACTGTACGTTGAGCCTTCCGTCTGAAGATGGACGGTAAGGAATGTAATCTGCAAAGGTCTTGTGTTACAGGAATTCATTGGCTCTTCGGAAATAAATCCACCCAGCTTCTGGTCCCAACACTATTATTTCTGTGGAAATTGAAGCAAGTCTTTGATATCTATTTACTAAAGTAAAGATACTGCTAGCTCTACCTAACTCATTGTTGTTGAGAGTTAGCTGGGAAACTATAAGGGAAAGCCCCTTGGGGAGTGCAGACACACCCTCGCAGATTTGTTATGGGTGATGGTGGCAGAGGATACAGTCAGAGGGTGCTGACATCTGCCAAAAAGGAAGCCACGCTCCGCAGAGACCCGAAGCGTAGCGAAGCTCGGCCAGACCCTGTGAATCTCCCATGACTGAGCATGCTGGTCCACCGGTCCACTAGGAACTGGTGTCTCATTATCTGAACAGGAGAAGTGGGGAATCTGAGCAGAAGCGCTCTCGAGCTCAGCGCTTTGCCCCAGTGCCATCTGGCGTTGCGAGCGCCTGTGTGAATTGGCTGAGTGCCTTATACTCTGTGGTGTGGTTGCTCACCCTCGGCACCCCTCACCGTCCCTGGCTGGTGGCAGAGACTCTGCCTGTGTTGAATCGAGTCGTGTCCTGCTCATGAAGACAAGAGGCCTCCACGGAGGAGAAGACACGGATGAACACAAGGCCAAGGGCTGCGTCCCAGACCCTCCTCTCGAGAGCAGCCCTCCAAACCCCACGCGGTGGCAGCAGAAGGAAGAGTTCCGAGGTGGGGCCCGTGTCCATGCCTCTGGAGCCTATGTCTCTGTAAGACCCAGGTGTCCTCGGGGTGAGCTCCAGTTGTTGGCAATGTTTAGAACACGACGCACTTTTCCCCATGACAGCCAGGGTGAGCTCAGGCAGGAACCCCGAATGGAGGCCTTGCTCCATGCAAGGAGCCAATGCTGGGAGGAAGGGGGTGGAAAAGAGGGGACAGTCAAGAAGCACGAGGGGACACCTCTGCGGGAGACATACCAAGAGTCCACACCTCCCAGCCACAGGCTCCCGGGACTCCAGCTGTGGCCCTGCGGCCATGGGAGCAGCCATGTCCCCAGGGTCACTGGTCCTCCCCCACCTGCCACAGGTAGGCCACTCCCCCATTCAGAGTCTCACCACGAGACCCTGGGTGCCCACGGTGAGCCTGCTAGCAGCACCGGGGACTCAGGGTTCATGGCCAGAGCCCTGAGGACACTGCATTGTGATGCACGGACTCTGATGACTTTCCTCATTGTCTGAGTCACTGGGGGTCTCTCACCGGTTCCTCTTCCTCAGCCCCAGGCACTTGTAACAGGTTGGCTTATGTTCCCCCAAAAGATGGGCCCAAGTCCTAACCCCTAGTACATGTGACTTTGACCTCATTTGGAAATAGTGCCTCCGCAGAGGCTGTTAATTTAAAGATGTCAAGTTGAAGTCTTCCCAGACTTGGGATGGGCTCTTAATCCAGCAGCCGGGGTCCTTCTAAGAGAAAGGAGAGGCAGATTCGAGGCAGAGACACAGGGAAGAAGGCCCTGTGGAGATGCAGACAGACACTGGAGCGATGCTGTCCCAGGCCAGGGACGGCGGCCACTGCCAGGAACTGGATGAGGCGGTGGGCTCCTCCCCTGGAGCCTCTGGAAGGAACTTGGCCCCGCTGACACCCTGATTTCAGACTCCTGGCCTCCAGAACCATGATGGGTACGATTCTGTGGCAAGCCACAAAGTTTGTGGTCATTTCGATGGCTGCTCTGGACAGGAGCTGGGACGGCCTGCAGTCACATGGCGGGTGTCCAGCCCACACCCTCCTCTTCCGCCCCCTATGCTTTCCTCACTAACGTGGACGAGCTTGCACTCGCATGTGTACACATACAACACGCGGGTACACAAAGACATTTAACATCCAGGAGTCGGTACCTGGAAACCTCAGGTGGTCCTGGGAAGGGCTCTGTCCAGCAGAACCGCGACTTTACCCCTCACTCGAAGTGGCTGTACCGGCTGTCCTTTACCTGTAAGTTTCTGGATGGGATCAGGCACAAGCCCTCTGTGACCCGTGAATGTCAAGGAACACACGGTGCTTCCTAAGGCTGTCCTTGACCTGAAGTGAAGGGGGCGCACCCTCCCCCTGACTCTGGGCCGTTTCACTTGTCTTCTCGGTGGCCTGTCATCTCACTTTGGAATGCAGCATCTGTTCAATCTTGGCGACGTACAAAATTCCTATTTTAACCTTTTATTGCTCATTAAATAGGGGAAGGCTGGTTCCTCACGGCAAAATGTTTGCTCTTCCAAATACGAGGGACTTGATACCCAGAAGACGAAGTCCAAAGATGCGACTTAGATGTGGAGATGAGGCTTTCCTCGCTCTTTGTGTTTGTCGCCAGAATTGTCGATCAATATCCCCAAAGCTCTGGCGCTGCATTGCCCTGATTGGAAACCCCAGGCTCAGTTAAGCGGTCAAAGCCACGGGAGGAAGGCTGAAGTTCAAAGGCAAAGTGTGAGGAGAGGGAGGAAGCGGCTAATTGGGCAGAAAGGAAGGACGGCTGGCTTGTCCCCTCCCCGAGGAGCCGGTTCTTCATGCGTGAGGGGTCCCGAAGTGGAAAGCCGGGTTCAGACTCTTCCTGCTGTGAAAATAGCAGTTCTTACAGGTATTAGGGAAAATCTGTGCAGAGCCGTGATGTGTGTTTTAGAGCCACCAGAGGAGGAAAAATGCAGTTTGGGGAGGACGGCCAGGGTTTGGGGAATGTAGTTCAGGGAAGAATTCCATGAGCAAATCTGGCTAAGTTACCGAGTCCGCAGAAAGGTGACTGGAGCCAATTCAATAATATTCCACAACAACCGACGCGCAAGTCACTGAAAAACGTAGATCTTCTCTGTCTAAAGTTTAATTCAGAGCCTGGGCTGTAATAAACAGAGCTAGAATGAATGAAAACCTGTTTTCAGGCATATTTTCAAAACAGGAGTGGGTGACAATGAACAAATCACTGTCAGCAACACCGGGTCTTCATAACAACGAAGGGAGCAGTGGATTTTTAGGCCAGTTCACAGGAAAGCAGCTAAGCTTCTGACTAATTGATGGCCTTTTCAGCATTCGACCTGCCCAATGACCTCTGAAGCAGTGACTTAGCTGAAAAAGGAGGCCAACCAAAGAAGGCAGTTAAAAATAGAGTGTCAAGCTCAATTAACTCAGCCTAGAGGAGATGGGAATTATAGTTTGGGAACTCGAGATTGAAGGAGGACTTATGGAGGGCTGGAAACTTCCAGTTCAGAGAAAAAGGAATGCTTCCTGGCATGGGATGACGTTCCTAGCGGCACAGGCTGTGCTCACTCATCCGAGGGCACCACTCAGAGATGCGGCCGGTCCTGACCTCCCCCTGGGCATCTGGCTCAGTCTGAACAGGGGCTGACAGGAGGGGAAGAGAGGGGCAAAGACCACCGGCAGCTGTGACTCTAAATTGGGATGAAGAGGGTCTGGGCTCTGCGTCTTAGAGTGTGGCCAGAAGCAGGGGCAGGCGCCCAGAGACGGCCACCAGGGCTGGAGCAGAGCCTCAGCCTGGCTCTCGGTGCCCCTTTCTCCCCAGGCACCAGCACCTTCCTCCAGGCCTCAAGAAATAACCCGAGATTGTCGGAGTGAGATGAGCTGGGGCCTGGAGAGGCAGACCCGGCTCAGATCTGCACGAGACACTTGCTACCTGTGTGGCCTCGGGCATAGTCTCTGAACTGCTGGGTTGTCACCCATGAAAGGAGATTGACTTCAGCCTGTGTCACTGGGCATTGGCTGGGAATTCACACCACGAGCCCTAAAGCCCTGCACAGATTCTAACCACAGGAATTTCACTGTGGCATGAATGTGTATCAGTCAGCTCAGGCTGTGGCTGCCATAACAAAATACCACAGACAGAGGGAGGAGTGGGGGTGGGGCTCAAACAACAGAAACTTATTTCCTCACAGCCTGGAGGCTGGACGTCCAAGAGCCAGGTGTCGGCAACACGCTCTTCTCCCAGTGTCTTCACATCATCCTCCCTCTGTGTCCAAATGTCCCCTTTTTAAAGGGCCATCAGCCTTACTGGATCAGGGCTGCCCGATCACCTCGCTTAGCCCAACTACTGTGTAAAGACCCTCCCTCCAAATAAGGTCAACTTCTGAGGCTCTGGGGGTTAGGATTTCAACACAGGGATTTTGGAGGGTACAAATCAACCCATAGCAAGAATAAATGTGCCTCAAATTCATGATAATATTTTTTACTGAAGAGCCAGAAACATTGTCCAGCTTTACAGTAACAGGTCTCAGTCTTGGTTACTGTTAGAATAATTGGGGGAGAGCTTATCACCTTGAGGCCCAGGCTACACCCCAGATCACGTAAGTCAGAACCCTCAGGGGTGGGATCTGGGCACTGGTGTATTTTAACACTTGCTGGTACCAAGGTGGGGAACTACTGCCTTAAACAGACTGGAGGGCTGGGGCTGATTCCATTTCGATGGGGCAGACCTTGCTCCCCTGAGGATTTCTGTTCTCCGTTGGAAGTTTAGGAGGTACCCGATTCTTGAGTAGGCTTTAGGTGAGTCGAAAATTTGGAGTAGAAGCTAGGAAGTAGTCTCTGTGGTTAAAAGAAGAAAACAAATGCTCAGCAGAGCACAGCCCTCAGAGGAGATGCTCACTCCAGGGCCCACGAGCACGGAAGGGGCCGTCCATGCAGAGAGGACGCAGGACGGGGTCCGGATGCCTGTGGGCTGTGCCAGCCTCTGGGGCCAGAGCGAGGTCACCCCAGGAGGGTTCCTGGAAAAGGCAGGCTGTTCATCACGGCAGAAGCCAGAGTTTTGAAAACCCAGATGCTGAGATATTTTCCAGTTTCTGGGCTCCTTAGCCCTACCTTGATTTTTAGTAATTCTTTTTGAAAGTTTCAGTGACGTCAAGGGGAGCAAAGAGGCCCTTCTGCTCACCCTTGGACCTGGCAAGTACCCTTGGTGAGGTCTCAGGGTGGATACAGTAGCATCAACGGGAACCCCTCATTGGAGGTGAAACCCAGAGGACCAAGGTGGGCTGCTCGCCCAGTCACCCCTCCTCAGCGAGCCCCGCTCCTCGCCTTCCTTCCTTCCTTCGCCCATTCATTGTCCCCACAGTCGCGGACAACCCTCAGTGTGCCCAGCCCTGCCCTGCACCTGGATGAGGCACGAGGGAGATGGACCAGATCCTCGCCTGGCTGGAGCTTATAACTTACGGGAGCAAATTAACGATCGACATGCATCAGCTTCAGGGGGTGAGAAATGCTATAAGAAAAATACAACTAGGTAGGGGGATAGAAGAAGCACAGGTGGGCACTGGAAGGTACTCTTCCATCCAGGGAACCAGGGAGAACGGAGTAAAAACGCGATGGAGCTGAAGGCTGTACTTGCTTCTTCCTGAGACTCAAGCTGGTGTTTCCTTAGTTTCGCAGTTTACAGAGAACCTCCCGGTCCAGCCAGTCCACTGTCTGAGATCATACCCACAGTGGCCCCTGAGTGGAGACAGCAGGCGTTGCTGTTTCTGTTGTCAGGTGACAAGTCTGCCATGGGATGCAGCAGCCAGACTGACGCCCATGGCCCCTCACGCTTTGTCCAACCCTGATGTCCGTGTCTCCAGTGACAACCAAATGGAGAGGAAAGGAGGAAGCAGCCCACGTCGGGGACCTTGCCTGAGGACAGCAGGCAGGCTGTGCCAAACCATTGCCACCTTTGCTTCTCTCAGCATCTCCTGGGCACTGTTTCCAGACGTCTCAAGCTTGGAAGTGGCTTCCCATGGCCTTCCTGAGAGCCGGCAGACTTCTCTGCTTGCCACTCAGTTCTGGCATCAATGTGATCTGTTTTCTTTTGTTTTGTGTGTTTTTAAGTGGAATTCAAGTTCGTATAATGGAATTAACCATTGTCCTTGGTTCATGACATCTTCTTGTCTTTGGTTCATACCTGACTCTCCGGCCACCTTGTATTTTATTTATTTCATTTAATCATTTGTTTGTTTTTAGTTGTATGATGACAACCCAAGACGTACACCACTGGGGCAGAGAACTTCCACACTGACAGCTCACGTCTCTGTGCCCCTCCCACCCCTCTGCTCTCCTTCCTCCCAGCCCCCAACAGGTCCCCCCCAACAGGCCACGCTGTCCTGAATCTTGTGTCTGTGGTTCTCCTGATACGTTTATCCTGCAGTGTTAGCAGGGTGTGTGTGTGTGTGTGTGTGTGTCTGTGTGTGTGTCTGTGTGTGTCTGTGTGTGTGTCTGTGTGTCTGTGTGTGTGTGTGTGTCTGTGTGTGTCTGTGTGTGTGTGTGTGTGTGTGTGTGTGTGTGTGAGACCCTAAGGAGGAATGGTTGGCTCAGATATGGCTGCTTTCGTTGTTTTAAAAGCTATTCTTTAAGCCACTACTTATCGAAGTTTAGTCTCTGAACTGCAGCACCTGGGCACTTGGAGCTATTTAGAAACTCCTGCAATGCATGCAAATTCCTGACTCGCCTATTCTCCACCCCTCCTCCAACCTACCGAAGCAGAAACTGATTCGAGCGTCTCTGATTACTAGTGAGGCCGGCAACCTCTCAACGTCCTTACTGGACGTTTGTGTTCTCTCTTCTCTGAAATGTCTGGGTTGTTTATCATTTTCATACTGATTTTAGTTCTTTATATATTTTTGACACTGATTCTTTCGGTTTAAGTGCATAGAGAATATTTTCTCCCATTTATAGTCTGTGTTTTCTTTCTCTATGTTGCTTCACGATGAACAGAATTTCTAATTTTCATATAATTAAATGTATTTTTTGGTTGTGGTGGTGAACTTTTTGAGTCTTATGTAAGAATTCTTACCTCACTCCAGGATAGGAAGAAAGAATACACCTGTATCTTCCACTAAACTTTTAAAGGGTTTTCTTTTGACATATGAGTACTAAGACTGTCTGGAATTGCTTTGTATGCGGGATAAAGTAGAGGTCCGAGGCCATTAATTTTTCCATATGAATAATCACAGTTTCAGGCTCCTCTTCTTCCGAGACACGAGGACCCTAAGCTCCTATAGGTGTGGGTCTGTTCATCCCATTCGATGTCTGTATTCTTATATCATCAGTAGCTCCACAGTAAACACTGATGTCTGGTAGTCAGGCCCCCTCTCCCTACATGTGTTGGCTATTCCTGGACCTTTGATATTTCATAATGTTTTTTAGAATCAGCTTGTAAAGCCCTGTGCAAAACCCTGCTGGGAGTTTGATTTGGGGCTTTTGCATTAAACGGATAGATCAATTTTAGAATTTCCAGATTATGCCCCAAACTTCCTACAAAACTCTTCTTTTCAGGCCGGTGGGTCATCCTCACCGTCAAGCTTTTGCTCACGTCACTTCTCCAATTTCTCAAAGTCTCGCCTCAGCTGAGAGCACAGCCCCCCTCCTTTCCCCATCTTCACCCTCGCAGCCCAGCTCGGCCTCCTTCCTGCACTTTCTCTCAGGGCTCCGGCCCACGGGGCTTCTCCGTCCTAATAAGATGGAGCAGTGTTGGCAGAGGAAACTCTATTAAATGTTAGCTATTATGATTAGTACGTAGGTGGTTTCCTGATTCACTTTGAGATTTTTTTTAGAAAGGCAGCTTATTTCCTTTTACCTTAAACATTTCCCCCAAATTACTATAATTATTAAAATAGTCTCTTATTTTCTGTAACCATAGCAAAGAGGAGGCATAGCAGTGACTTCTGAGAAGTTTCCCTCAACGTTCCCCTCCCAGGGGTCCTCCTGCCGCTTTGCTAAAGCTTTATCCCAACTCTGGCCCGTGGAATGTCTCAGACCATCACTGTCAGAGGTTCTGAACATGTCTGAGATGAGAATCTGGTTCATAAACAACCAGCCTCTTTCTAGTGTCTCCTCTCTACGTGACATAGAAAGTAATTGGAGCAAACAATTCCATGGTTCAGTTTAGCTGCAATAAAGACACCCTAAAGGGGACCCATAATTTTTGTTTCTGCTTGTGACAGTCATAATGAATAAATATTCTGCTCTGGAGTCCCTGGTTTTGTTTCCAAAACAAACACACCTACTTTCTGAATATCATTATAACTGATCTATGTAGCATCATCTGAAGACATAAACATTAAAGCCAACAGCCGGATCTTAAGGCATCAGAAGCCTTAGCAGGCGTCTGTGTTTTTGAGATGCAGTTAGTGGGCCACAACGGAAGTGCCAATGTCATTCAGTTTTCTTCAATTTACAAATAAATTATTTTGGGGAAAAGAGAGTTGTGGATTAAAGACAATTACTGAGATTCTTAAGACTTGAACGTTCATGGTGGTTCACGTAGTTAAAAAAGAAATCTCAGGTTTGGATCCTTATTAAATTTCACGTCAACAAGAATGGTGTTTCGTAAAAAGTCATCCTAAATGCTACGCAGATCACTAATTGTCAAGCAGTCAGGATTCGTTAAATATGCTAATAATAAACTAAAAGTTGTTTAATCTCATAGAGTTTTATGATTTGGAAACTATATCACAATCTCAAAAATGTAACTCAATTTGGTAAGTATTCACTGAGGGGCACGTCAGGCCAGCTCTGGGTTGTGAAGACACGCAGATGAACCTGGCCAGTCCTCCCTTCAAGCTTCACAGCAAAATGCCGCTGAGGCCTCCTTGCTGTGACATCAGCCATCATTGGGCAGCAGTTAAAAATACCCCTGCTCGGGCTTCCCTGGTGGCGCAGTGGTTGAGAGTCCGCCTGCCGATGCGGGGGACGCGGGTTCGTGCCCCGGTCCGGGAAGATCCCACGTGCCGCGGAGCGGCTGGGCCCGTGAACCGTGGCCGCTGAGCCTGCGCGTCCGGAGCCTGTGCTCCGCAGCCGGAGATGCCACAAGCATCAACAAGAGTATTGATCAGCAATGCGTCTCTTTTGTTTGTGTGGAGCTCCCTGTGCTACAGCAGGCTCTTAGTTATCTGTGTTATACATATTAGTGTATATATGTCAATCCCAATCTCCCAATTCATCCCACCACCGCAGCAATGAGTCTTGATTTATGGAGCACATTGCTTATCTGTCGTGTCTTGGTTATTTATCTTAAAGATAAGGAGAATCAGTCTGACCTTGGAGAGAGAATCAGGTAAGAATGCCGGGCACTCTTCCCATCTTAGAAAGCTATTCGGACCCCGTGCTTGTGTTGGGATGGACCATCAGTCCTCTGTCAGCTGCAGCCTCATGGACCAGTCAGCAAACACACCCCTCCCTTTCCCAGAGGTGATGGTTGGAGCAGGACAAGGAGCCCAGATGCAAACAAGGAGCCACAGCAGGAAAGATGCTGCTGAGCAAGAGAATAAAACAGATGGGCTGCAGAAGTGTCTCTATCCAAAAGCCATGTCCGTCTACTCTTGGGCAATAAGAACCTTATATTCTGCTCCAGAAACCACAGAAGATGGGCATAAATTCGGTGGGGCAGTCAGGCTGACTCAGTCTCAGGTGTGAAATTCCCATTGCATTGAGACAGCAACCACTTTGCAACGGTCTTGATGTTTTACCAAAGGGAACAACAGCTATTGCTATATCTGTGGAGATGTACATGCCAGCTCTTCTGGATTTAAAATACTTGGTTTGTTTTCAGACCAATCCTTGAACACAAGTCTTGAGTTTTGGGTTTGGACAGTATATTCTTAGAACATCACACGTTAAAGACACAGTTGCCCTGTGGTAGCATTTGACGATGAAAGCGCAGGAGAAAAAGTCCAACACAGGGATGCCTTTTCAAGAGAGCACAGGGAATGTACATGGAAGGGCAGGGCTCAGGTGAATTAGGAGGTGACTATTAAATGCACGTTAAAAAAAGAGTATTTGCCCTTCAAAAGTATCCTATACAGGTTTCTACTGTAAGGTACCACTTTGCATCCAAAATATCATTTGAATTACAAAAAGAAGAGGGACACTTGGGGAGCTTGTAAGTGCAGAACCAGACCCTTCTGCAGTGAGGTCGACTGTGCACATGCAGGAAAGGGCCTCTCCTTTTTGTTGCTTTCCTGGAATTCTGGGTTAATTTTTCACAATGACAAAAACATAGCAGCAACTTTTAGAACAGATGAAATAGAGTTTGCTGTTAACAATGAAAAAAATGTTTAAACAAGACCTTTGTTTCTATGAAAGGTAGTGAAGAAATTCAAGTATAACCAAGGGACATACATTCCTAAAAAAAAATTCTGTGGTGGGGCATGCAAACGAGACTATTTAAATCTATTTATAAAAAAGGACGAATAATTTTACAAAGTGTTCTAGGAGTGGTGATCATTAATTTTTAGTTGACTTACTAAATACCAATCCCAGGAGAAACTGCTTTAATAATGTAGCCTTTATCAGTGATCATCTCCAAGGCGTTTTACAACTTTGCCGTTCAAAGTCCACATATGAACTGATCTCCTGTTTGAGAAGTTTGGTCACCTATTTCATTATTGTCATATAAAGGTCCTCAAGAAATAGTTGATAGGGGATATGGTGATTTAACTACTGTTTTGCATAAAAACCCATAAAAGTTCCAGTTGCTTTTAAAAAAATCTTAACCACAATTCCTTCTTTAAAAAGTGGGTCACGTGATCCTTAATGTACTGGGTTGTTATTTGTTTAAGATTTCGCTGTGGAGTTTGGCTAGTGATCATAAAAAGCCATCACTTGTTTTGATAAGACTGATCTACATCCAAAGGAAATGAAATACATTTCCTGAGCTTTGAGAACCAGAAACCGCCATTGCTTGCCACCTTTGATTAAATTAAGGCACTGAGAATAAGACAGAACTGAGAAGAAGGAAGCTAAAACACTGAACTTCAAACAACCAAGCCCTACAGGTTCCTTTCCTTGAGGGAATCAGTCACAACAAGGAACCCAAATACTTGTCCATCAAAATATTCAGTTCTCCTCCTGAGTCCAAAAATAGACACAGACGTGAGACAGTTCGTTGGTTACAATGGCCAGAGAAGTACAGAACATTTCTGAATGCACGTGGATGGGCAACGTAAGGGTGACATTAAATCTGTTGATGTAACATCTTTCCGCAGCTTGTTCAAGAATTTCCTTAAATGTATTAATGTATTAAATACACAGTGGTGTGGAGAAAGAGAAAGCTGGAGTCAGAGGCAGTTCTGGCCCCAGAGGGGAAGCAAAACAGAAACAGAGCCTGAGCTCTGGTCCCCAGGGTGGAAGTTTAGGGCATCATTGCCCTCGCTGGGGGCCCTGGAGAACAGCGCCGGGAGAGAGGGCTGGTCGAGGCTACAGCACGCAGTTGTAGATGCTGGCAAACACTTCAGGGAGGCGGGCTTCTGCAGGGATTACTATAATCAATACCTTTGATTATGGGATGCAATTTCCCTGAGAGCTCAGAGAACTACCACCGGTTTTGTTTCTATTCATCCTCACGATGGGTTTAGGGGCTTCTTAGAGGCAGGTATTTTTGTGCCTCCATTTTTCATTTACTGAAAAATCAAAGCTCACAGGAGTTAAATATAGCCCTACACAATATAGTGGATCATCTGAAATAAATATCCATCCCCCGGCCGTTCTCGATTTTTCTAGTGCCTAAATTTCCCACTCGTAGAATAAATGTGAAATGAGAGGTAGGGTCTCCAGCTTTAGTAAATGAAAAATACAGGATGCTCAGCTAAATATGAATTTCAGGTAAACAACAAATATTGATACGTTTAGTATAAATATGTCCTTTGCAATATTTGGTGCATACTTACGTATTGTCCATCTGAAATCCACATTTAGTTGGGTGTCTTATATTTTATCTGGAAACCCTAACCAGAGGAAGAAACTCTCTGGATCCAAGAGAAAACTAGGAGGTTCTGTGTCCTTATCACGAAGAACTGACTCCTTCAAGCCCACTGCCCTCCATCAAACTCCTTCTACCAAACCCCTGCCTCAAAGCTCCTTGCACTTTCCTGGGACTGTGGCTTTTTTCCTTGGATGTCACCTGGATGGATGGTGCTGGCTCTCTGCGACCTCCATCTCACGGGATGTCTGTGTGACCCTGGCAGCTGCCACTTCCCAGCCCTCCCCAGGGGCTGAATAAAAACGTGTATGAATAAGTGAACTACCAAACTAACAAGTAAGCAAAAATCCAAAATGGCAAAATTCTTGGGTATATGTGTGCTGGACACACTCCACTGCATATGGGACACCATCAGTTAAAATAATCACCACTACTATTTTGTTCCACAAGAAAGGAAAAAGTGCCGCCAACTAAACTATTACACAATGAATTCTTATCACTCAGAATTGTACATGTGTTGAGTTATTTTAGTCATAGATATTTACTATCATATATTTCTTTTATTTTTAACATCTTTATTGGGGTATAATTGCTTTACAATGGTGTGTTAGTTTCTTCTTTATAACAAAGTGAATCAGTTTTACATATACATGTGTTCCCATATCTCTTCCCTCTTGCATCTCCCTCCCTCCCACCCTCCCTACCCCACCCCTCTAGGTGGTCACAAAGCACCGAGCTGCTCTCCCTGTGCTATGCGGCTGCTTCCCACTAGCTATCTACCTTACGTTTGGTAGTGTATATATGTCCATGCCTCTCTCTCACCTTGTCACAGCTCACCCTTCCCCCTCCTCATATCCTCAAGTCCGTTCTCTAGTAGGTCTGTGTCTTTATTCCTGTCTTACCCCTAGGTTCTTCATGACATTTTTTTCTTAAATTCCACATATATGTGTTAGCATATGGTATTTGTCTTTCATATATTTCTTTTATGTGTGAAAATGAAAAGAAACATAAGCATCGTAAATGGTTAAGATGTTTTTAAAACGTCTTCAAACGCGGCGTCTAACGTTCCTGAATCATGTTTTGGCTCAACTCCCCCGTGTCCGGGCTTTTTCACGAGGGATTAACCTCTGAGCCATTAAGAGCAAGGGTGGGAGAGCTCTTCTCAAAGTGGGCTCCACGGTTGGCCTTAGAAATTTTGCAGGATGCTAACACCCATTCTGTAAATTTTGATGGTGGCCCTTTTTAATCTTAAAAAAAAAAAGAGCACAGAAGGATCCAGAAAACAACTAAGTCACTTCCTGCCTCAAACAATCCGAGTTATCGGATGGTGGAAGGTCCAGGGATTGTGGGACCATTCCAACCCTGGCAGCAGGAATGTCAAGTTGACGCTGTCTCTAGGGTGTATTTTCAGGTACACAAGTTCTCACACATGTGCAAAACTGCATCGCAGTGTCAGGCCAACAGGACTGCAATTCATCAGAAGACTTGTCCTCATACTAGAGAAGTTAAAATGTGAAGAAAAATAAAACACCACACATGGTTGATGAATGACCTAGAATTACCCGTGGGGACCCTCTGCGGCATCTTCTGTGAACGTGTTGGCAAACGCACAACCTCTGTTAGGAAATGCAGGTGTCATCCGGCCCTCGTGACAAGGCAGTAACGCCTAAAGTGACCTGTGGTGGAAATAAGAAACGGTGAAGAACCATTTAAATGGTAGAAGCATAAACACATCTGCTGAGTGAATGTTCAGTAGCGTTTCTGACGTCACCGACCAGTGAGCTGGAGGCATGGGACGGTGGAAAGAGTCAGGGTGAGACCTGGGCTCTGACCTATGTCTGGGCAGCCTTAGGCAGGTTCCTTGACCTTTCCGGTTCCAGTTTTCACATGGGCAGCACAAGACTCTCAAGTTTATCCCACATCCCACGCTCTATCCTTTGTTTTCGGACAAACCCCTGTGGCTACTTGCGGTTGGACTCGCTCAACCCAGTGCTTGTTGCTCTTTGTTAAAAGCATACAATAAACCCTCTCTATACAGGATTTGTTACAAACCGACAATGGCATCCCAAGCCCTCTGGCGTGTGAGCTGCTTTGAAAGTTGGGGGTGCCCTCTGAGACGCTTTTATGACATTTGAAGGAGCCGTAGATTTCCTCTAGCTCAACCTTTAGAAAGCTAGGACTTTTCTCCAACGCTTCAGCCTTTGTACACCTACTCCATTGAGTGTGCCTGTAGGGGTGCCCGTGTCTTAGCAAGGCAGCCAGGTCAATCAACGACTCCAGCAGCTAGAAAATTCTTCCTTGCCCAGTTTTCCCAAACAATTGGAATAGAATAAGGAGTCCAGAAATAGATCCAATAAGGGAGGAAAGTGCAGCATATATCCAGACAAAAGGCTGATGTCCTTAACATATAAAGAACACTAACAAAGCAATAAGACAACAAATAATTTAGCAGTAAAATGGGCAAAGAACATGAACAGATAGTTTACCCAAAAAGAAAATACCTTTTTTCCTCAACTGTATAAAGTTACTCTCAAGCTGACGCAAAATTAAACTACAGCGAGGTAGCATTTTCAGCTCTCAGGTAGACAAAGACCAAGCAGCTCAGTAAGGGCTGCTGGTCAGGCTGAGAGGAAACAGGCTCCTTCTCCATCATGGGGAGCAACTTACACCAGGGGAAATTTGGCAGTGCCTGTCAAAATAGAGAAGCACATATGTTTTACCTACCAATTTCACTTCTAGAATAACAAATTACAGCAGCAATTCTCAACCTTTTTGTTTTCAGGACCACCTTACACTCTAAAGATTACAGAGGATCCACATATTAAAATTTTAGTAAGAAAAAAAGAAAAAAAAATTAAACCGAGACATCTAAAAGATATCTATTGTACTATAAAATAACAATATAAGCCCACAGCAGGATAACACAAGTGGCACATTTTTATTAAAAATATTTTTTAAATTAGTGAAAAACATTTTTAAAAATTATCAAAAACTATTTTTTTTTTTTTTTTGCGGTACGCGGGCCTCTCACTGTTGTGGCCTCTCCCGTTGCGGAGCACAGGCTCCGGACGCGCAGGCTCAGCAGCCACGGCTCACGGGCCCAGCCGCTCCGCGGCATGTGGGATCTTCCCGGACCGGGGCACGAACCTGCGTCCCCTGCATCGGCAGGCGGACTCTCAACCACTGCGCCACCAGGGAAGCCCTTCAAAAACTATTTTTAAAACTTAGTGAAATGAAAATTCTACACTTGCTCAGGTTTCTTCAACATCTGGCCTGAGAGAAGGTGTCCGGATCCCACATATGCTTGTGCAATGCAGAGGAATCTGGCCTCACTCAGGAGGGGAGCTGGAAAAGGAGGCCCCGTGCAAGCCTCTGGGCAGGGGCGGTCTCAGACCTGCAGGGGCCGCACCTTGAGAAGCCGGGTGTCCCAGACAATCCCACGTGTGTGAAAGGACTCACACGCTAGCTTATTCACTGAGGTGTGGTTTTTACCTGCAAAGGACTGAACAGTCACAGTGTCCTTGAGGACAGACGGGGGGATTCTGTGCAACCACTGAAAGGAATGGGGTGTTGTTTGTGCTTCTATGGACCAGCTAATAGCTCCGAAGCCTTCAGTGTCATCGTGTGGAAATGAAAGGTGTGCCATGAAGTAAAAAATCAGCTGCAGGGGAATTTGCACATTTTCTTGTTTACACACAATATACACGAAATATATCTGGAAGGAAGTGCAATAAAACATTACTTCCGCTGCTTTCGCCGAAAGTACTAGGACGGGCACACAGGGTATCAGCAGGCGTGCTTTTTGTCATGCCTGTGTCCTTTGTATCTTTTGAATTTTGTATATGTGCATGTATTATCTGGCAAAAAAATTAATTAATTTACGTAAACACAAACTATTAAGCTATTTTACAAGGTTTTTCTGAGAATGAAATGAACCAATGTATGGAAAAAAGCATAACCCATTGTAGATATTCAGTAAGTGACAGCTGTTAAAAATAACGTTATATAATGTAATAACTCGAGGTTTTGTTATATCCACTTCTGGGTCCCCCTTATGAGCACTGACACCCCCAACTGTCTCTCCAAAGAGTAGTGATTGCCCCAGGTCCGATCAGAAAGCGGTAAAAGCTTTTATTTTCAAGTGTTTAACATTTCATGTAAACATTGTTTGGTAATCAAATCATTCTTGGAACCATAACTTTTCTTTTCCCCTCGGCCCTGATTAATCCCCATTAGAGAGAAACTTCCAAAAAACCTAGGTCGTTATATCCGCCCTGCTTGGGACCAGGAAGTGAGGGAATCGTGGATTCTCCACATTTGGGGTCTGTTCCTTTTTCTCTACAGATTCATTTCCATCCCAGTTTTGTTTTTAATACCTCTCACATGTGCTCATCCTAGATTTGCATTTAGAAGCCAGCCCACTGATAAATATTCCTTGCTTGATGCATAGGAATTCATTATTCTGTTTCACTCGGTCCTGGACTTGTAAGATTTTAGGCAGAACCAGTATTTCTTCCTCCATGATACTTAACAATCACAATCTAAATGTGAGATTCAATTTAGGAAAAATGTCCCACCCACCAGAAATTCAAAATTATTTTGTTCTGAATTTTTAAACAGCTAGTGTAAAAATAAGCTTTTGACCACCACTACCGTTAGCTATGATGTGTTGGACAACCCTGGTCCAAACTCACGTCATCCTTCATCAAGCTGTCAGACCATTCCCTGTCTTTTCCCAGTTGCTGTGACAATTACTACATCTTCCCTAGAGTAGGGTTGACTGTATCTGGTCTTGGAGTCAAAGCCAGTCTGTTATTGACTTGTTAAAGCCACGCCCTCACGCCCTGAGCCCCACAGGATGTTTGCTGAGATTTCTCCTCTGTTCCCCTCTGGGGTGCGTTCATTCATTCATTCATTCATTTATTCCTAAAGCTATTGAACATCTACTGTGTAAGTATTAAGAGCAGAACAACGATGAGTAGACATTTGGGTCAAAGACAAAGACAAACTCAGAAACCATTTCTTGCTTTCTTTTTTTTTTAAAGAGTAGGTTTAATTTAATTTATTTATTTATATTTTTTACTGGCCATGCCTCGAGGTTTGTGGGATCTTAGTTCCCTGATCAGGGATTGAGCCCGAGCCCTTGGCAGTGAAATCGAGGAGTCCTAACCACTGGACCAACAGGGAATTCCCCAGAAACCATGTCAAATTACATTCTGCTCTGAATGCCCACCTCCTGGTTGGGGGGAAAGAAAGCAGAACAAGGTGCTAAAGCCCTTTCTTATGCCTCTCTTGTGATAATCACACGAATTACAAACTTTCCTTTAATGCTACTTTCGATTTAAAAATAAATTAAATACCGTTATTTAAAAGTGAGAGTGAGGGAGGGATAACTTAGGAGTTTAGGACTAACGCACACACGCTGATACATATAAAATAGATAATCAACAAGGACCTACTGTATAGCACAGGGAACCCTACTTAATGTTCTGTAATAACCTGTATGGGAAAAGAATGCGAAAAAGAACGGATATATGTATATGTATCACTGAATCACTTTACTGTACACCTGAAACTAACACAACATTGTAAATCAAGTATACTCCAATATAAATACAAATTAAACTAAAAAAATAATAAACTGAAAATATTTCTAGAATTTGATTTTGAGAGCTGTATATGATTCACTTCCTACACGAATCAATGGGAGGACTGACTTTTCTCACTTGCACAGATTTTCCCCTGCTCCACTGAGTAGGAAGGGGAGGGTGACAAGCAGTTAGAAGGTCCGTTAATGATTAATTCCTGAGCGTGGGAGGAAGGATTTGGAGCTCAGAAGGACGAACGTGACCAGCACTGGAAATGTTCCATTTGTAAATGTCAACTGATAACTTTACAGGACTCTGCCGATGCCATTTTGAAGTCGTCAGCCCTGAAAACTGGATGAGGGAATCTGACACTTTATGAAAGAATTCGCTCTTTTAACTGATCAAAACTAGATTTGTTTTCAAGTTTTGGGAATGTATGTTACATAAAACAGGGTATCCTGTAGCCAGATTTGAGGGGACCACCGAAAGAAATGCTTTGGGATATGCAGAGATCGCCCGTATAAATTTCAGCACAAAGAGGGCTTCTCTCCTCGGCTGAAGATTTGGTTGTTCCGGGTCCCTGATCCTCGGAAGGTAGGCACGGTAGCCTGGAGGCGGCAGCTCTCTTCTAAGGCTAGAAGGTGCTTTGATGTATACCCTCTCCCTGACCCCCACCACCTCGGTAAGTCCTCAGACGCATCACCGAGAGCCTCCCGCTGTTGACACAGAAAATAAGGAAATTGCTTTTCCCCAGGACCTCAGGGCAAAGATGTGATGGAGGGGTTGGTCACCTCGGGGGTGACCAGGTGCTTTCTCCATTGTTGGCGCCTCCTGGTAGGCAAATAGCTTCGGTTAACAGCTGACAGAAATTAAAAAAATCAGCATTTCCAGACTCAGGGAGGCACCTTACGTATTTACCCTTGATTCCACAGGGACAGTGGCCCAACCCAGCTAACTTGCTTGGCTGCAGAAACCAAGTGTCACTCAGGCACCAAACCAGTCTGACGGTCCGTGCAGGCTGGTGTCATTCAGGTGCAGTATCCCGACACCCCACGATACTGAAATTCGGAAAACTGGGGCCAGGACATTAGCTTCTTCAGAATCAGACTTCCTTCACCCTTATGATTGTCAAATACCTCATGGTGATCTTCCTTCTAGAATCCCGCCTGAGGGTCTCTGATGTAGTAGGAGGTTCAAGGGTTGCCCTGTACTACCATCTGCTCTGACAGCACTTCCTTCCTACCTGTGTTCTGGCATTTGTCACTTTATTCTACAGCTACCGTTTTTACATCCAATCCCCGCTTCTACCCCCTTTTCCATTAAGCTGTTATCCCCTTGCAGGAAGAGACTGTGGCAGTATTTTCATTTGAATCCAAGTACCTAATATAATGCCTGGTACATTGAAAAATGCTCTGAAAATGTTGGTGCTATATTTCAAAAAGTTTGAGAAGATTCCCAGAAGACATTTTTCAGAGACCTTAGACAGCCTCTTGAATAAAAGGGAAGTAAAAGATAGGATTTCCGTTATTTATTAAATTAATGTTTCATTACTACTTAAATCACTGTAACTAAGATAAAGTATATACATTCTGTGATACCTTGTTTCCAAAAATAAAACAAAACTGTCTCTCCCTTTCTGGGGGATGGTTATTCCTTTGAACCTTTGAAAGCATTGATCATTGGCTTTGGAGCACACTGGAAAAATTATTTCCATGGAGATGGAGTTTTCTAAGACTGTCAAATAGTTAGCAACTTCCAAAGCTAAGATATAAGACATGTTTACTTGTTAAGTCTGTGAATTTTTTTTAACCTCTGACACTTTTACCTCAAGTGGATGGAACTATGCTTGGCTACAAAATACCATGTGTCACTTAGGCACTAAATGCTACTATTCCACAAAAATATCAACACCCAGAGGACACAGCACATGCCTCTGGTGGCAGAGAACCCTGCTGGTGAGGTGTGGTCAGGCTCCTGTTCCAGAGGTCTTCTCTAGAGGCATCAGGCACCTCTGGATTTGACCTTGGAGGCTTACATCAAAGCAGCAGTCGACAAGGCCATCTCCTCTCTGCCCCTCCACTGCTGAGGGGGCCGCCCCAGCCAAAGGCAAGGGAGCCCCTTCGCTGGCTGAACCGACCAGGACTGCTGGTTGCTGAGATCCAGCTTAACTGACTTTAGCAAAAAGAGTGGAATGCCTTAGCTTCGTAGTTGAGAGTCTGGATATATTTGGGTCCATGAGCTCAAACGATGCCTTCAGAACCCAGTTTTTCTCCTTTACTTCTCTTGAGTCTGTTTCTCCCTCTTCTTAAGCAAGTTACCTCCTCTTGATGTCCTCCCAGACTCCAGGCTCTCCTCCTTCATCTCCTTCCTGACTGCTCCAGACAAAGTCCCAGGGCAAAAGCTGATTGGACTGCTTGGTCACATGACCACTTCTGACCCCAGAATGTGGCCGGGGGTAGAGGGCATGCACTGGCAGGCCTGGGCTGTGTGTCCACTCCCAGAGTTGGGAGGACACAGCCCTCCCCTTCACAAACCGATGACGCCCCAGAGGGGATCATGGCAGTTAGAGAATCTGGGACTTGCTTCCAGGCAGGCAAAAAGGCCATCACCCAGCACGCTAGCTGGGTGCCTTGTGAGCTAACAACGCAGAGGGTGTCACATATGATGGTGGGTTTTATGGGTCAGTGTTGGTGCTTATTCCTCCTGACTTACTATAGCTATGAGCTGAATTATCTTAGGGAAGCATTAGCTTAGATTTATTTCACATATGTGAAGAACCGTCTTTTGGACAATCTGATCTTTCCTCATCGATTTTACTGCTGTGCAACATAATAAAATTTCCAATAAAACAACTAGAGTAAATTCACTCATCTTTCATTATTTCTTCTTCCATTTTTCTTTTTTCCCCCCCATTTTGTCCCCTAGTTCATCCTCTTTCTCTGCCTCCAAGTATCTAAAGAATTCTAGTAATAGTGTAGCCTGCCTTAAGTTTTTATTGGAATAAGGAAGAGGATGGATGAATGGATAGATGGATAAATAGATGGAGGGATGGAAGATGGAAGACTAGAGGGAGGGAGGGAAGAAATGATGGAAGGAAGGAGGAAGGGATGGATGGAGAGAGGGGTGGGTGGATGGATGGAGGGATGATGAAAGAATGGAGGGAGGGGGAGGGAGAGAAAGCGGGAGGGAAGGAGGAAGGGATGGATGGGGAAATGGATGGAGAGCGGGGTGGGTGGAGTGATGGATGAAGGGATGGATAGTCAAACAGCCATTGAGAATAGCTGTTTAATATTTCCGTCAGTGATGCACTGCTTGGTCAATGAGCTAACAAGCCTAACAAGTCTGGCTGAAAGGCCTGGCTTGTCTCTACCGGACGAGAGGGTCAGAGCAGAGTCTGTTCACTGTTAGTGACGGGTCTCAGATAAGGAAGGTTCCTCCCTGAGGCCACCATTGCACTCTTGAAGTCTGTTTTCTCTAATACTTTCTGTGGCAAGAGACAGTTTCTTTTAAAAGAAAAACATGACTTTAGAATTATCTGTGTATGTATTGCTCTTTGCTCCTGTGCAAATGTAGTACTTGGCAGCCAAGGCCAGCTTTAGAGCAAAGAATCTTCCATGATTCCTTTCTTTCTTTTTTTTTGCTGTTCGCAGGCCTCTCACTGCTGTGGCCTCTCCTGTTGCGAAGCACAGGCTTCGGACGCACAGGCTCAGCGGCCATGGCTCACGGGCCCGCGGCATGGGGGATCTTTCACGGACCAGGGCACGAACCCGTGTCTCCAGCATCAGCAGGCAGACTCTCAACCACAGCGCCATCAGGGAAGCCCCACGATTCCTTTCTTAATGAAGGAATGTAAGTTTCACGGTAAACTGAAACATACTAACTTTAGACACTGAGCCCTCTTCCAAGGCTTCACTCTGGCAGCCTTGACCCACAAAAGGAAACAGCAAAGTACTGAAGCAGGAATTTCGAAATCCAGATCTGAGACCACCGTCTACGTGAAAAATCCCTGAGAGTCTGCAGTCAGTGTCCCAGTGTCGGGACAGCATGGACCAGCCCATGGCGCACCCTTCGTCCTCCTGGTCCGAGGGCGCAGGCCCCGCAGGAGGGGTGGTCAGAGGCCTGCTCTGCAGCGGCATCTGTGCTGTGAGTAAGCAAGATGCTTCCGGGAGGGAGGCGCTGGGAAGCAGGATGCTGTCCAGGCAGCCTCGGTGAGGATTTCTTTCCTGATGCTTTTTGTTCAGTAACAAAACAAAGCCCATTTTCTGCCAGAGCCTCCCACTCCTCTGGATGCTGAAGGAGTGGATCTTACGGGCTCCCGCAGGGCTGCTGGGTGACCCTACTCATCACACTCCCCTTCGGAACAGCGAGCTCCTTTCCTAGGGGGAGACAGTGACATGTGAGGGGAGGCTGCCGGGCATGCAGACTGGGGGCGATTCCTCTCGCCCAGTTATTAGTCCCACACGGGGCACCTGGGCCACGCGGCTGCTGCTCTGGCCTTCAGATTTCCACTTGCGTTTCATGTTCTTTCTTTCTTTCTACCACTCTGGACCTTGCCTGATGGGAAAAGAAAGGGTGAGGCTCTTCAAATATTTTCTGCGTGTTCCACTACCCCCCACCCACCTGATGACAGAGAAAACGCCAGTGATTTGAAGGGAGGGGGGCCTCTGGCCTAATTTCCACCAGGCAAGCTTCGGGATTCCCAAACCTGTTAATGAAATCCCCCTCGTTATAGAGCAAAGCACACAGACCAGTGTGTTTTCCCATCTGGATCAGAGTATAATTGGGGTCGGCTCTCCTGTCTATGCTTTTACCATCAAAACGTGTAGCCAGGACTAATAATAGGACAAATGGCATAGATGCAAAATCTTTACAACCACTTAAAAATAATAGGGCATATGCTCTAAGCCCTGTAAAAATAGTCATTTGTGAACTGCACACACTGTTTACAAATCAGGCACCCAAAATGTATATCCACCAAACAGACGCTAACCTAAACTAATGGGCTGGCAAGAATAAATTTCAATCACGCATCGACTCTACGGCTGGTTTTCATTTTTTGCTGACATTTAGGTGGACAATTTTGGAAGTGGATGGTTGCAGGAAACTAAAGCTAATCTTTTCTCCCAATATATTCTCTTATGGAGCAGATCCACTTGAAATAATTTCAGTGTCTTTGAGTTCCAAGTCAGAAAATTTTCTCAAAACATATCATTGCAGAGTGGAGATATTTGAAACCTTCAATAAGGACCCAGGTCTGGTTTATCTTTTCTTGGCTCCACTAAGGAAGCCTCTGAGATTCACAGGCTCTATGTGGAATTTCATAACTCCTTCATCTGCTACCTTGAGCTGGGCTCGGCTGTGCTTGTCGACTCAAAGATCATCAAAGCCTCAAAAGCCAGTCTTAGATCGAGGACTCAACTTCCTCTAAATTCCACTGGAGTTTCATCCTCTCAATAATCCTAGGAAACATGAAATAGAATTATGTCCATCTTCCAAATGAGGAAACAAGGAGGTATTTCCGTTTGGAGTTTGCCTTCGGGGCACTCATCTGTAGAGTTCTAGGACGTTTTTTAATTAAAGAAAGGAAATGTGTGAATTTTATTGGGCTCTAGGCAAGGAGCGGAGGATGAAATGCCTGACTTCTTCTATGGTGTATTAACTCTGAAAATGGCATCTCTCTAGTATTTTCAGATTCCTTGGAAGTTGATTCCTAAGAGCAGGGAGGCTTCTTCCCGGGTGGGGAGTCTCTGAGGAATTCAGAGGCTTGGGAGTTGAGCTGAGAAGGGGCCATGTGTCACTTTCAGGTGCTTCCCCTACCCGGGACTTCCAGCGGCAGAGGCAGGAAGCCACTGGTCTCGCCCTGGTTGGTTCTGATGGCAGTTCGGGGGGCTTAGCTCTCATCGTTGAAGCTCCTCCCGCTTCAGTTTCTCACTGGCACCTGCAGCAGGCCGGCGGGTGGGGCTGGTTCTTCTCTGGGGTCGCAGAGCAGCCCCCTCAGCATCGAGATGCTTGTTGGAAACAGCATCTCCAGACCAGCTGAATTTCTACACCGTCTCCAGGTGATCCGTTGCAGGTGAGCATTCGAAAGGCGCCGTCCTAGCTTCCTAGGTGTTCTTGAGCCAGGGGGCACTAACTTCGATGTTTCCAGAAGCAAGAGGACCAGAGCATCCTTTCCTAAGAACCACAGGGTTGCCTGCATGGCAACTCGCCATGAGCAGTCCTTGGGCTGGTCTGTAAGCTCTCTCCAAAGCTACTTCTCACCAACCCTTCCCATCCAGCATGACCTCCGCTGCTTCCCTTCTTATGCCCCAAAGACAGGCTCCCTCTGCCTGCACACAGCTCACAGCATCCCCCTCCATAGTTCATCTTTCTCTCTCCAAACTGTGCACACCTGGGCTGCCCTTGACGGCTGGCTTAGTCCCCACCCCACCCCGCTCTGCTTCTCATCTAGTCAATCAGAGCCTGAAGGCAGGGACGCTTTTTCTCCTTTAACACATCTGGACCTTTGCACAAAGCTGGGCGCACAGGTTATGCTCCACGGAGACCTGTAGACGAGGAATAGGGTGTCATCGCAAACCCTGGGACAAGGGGGGCATTAAGTGCTGATACGTGGATGTGATTGGATTATTCAGTAGACTCCTCTGTTCACTATTTCCAAATAAAAAAGTGAAAACAGATCTGGAAGATGTTGCAACCGCATAAAATGACTGGGATGGAAATATTGTGGGAATTTAGATACCAACGTTTATTTCCTTTCCTGTACTCAGCTCTGGGGCAGCGTCTGCGACACTGGCCATTCCTGGTGAGAATGGAGCCTCCTGTGTGGAGTCCCATTTGTTAGCACCAGGTCTGTTCTTTTTTTAAAAACTATTAATAAAAACAACCTCTTTAGTGAAATTTTTCATGTAACTCAAAACCCTAACATCAGCTTTTCCGTATTTCTTTAATAAGGACTGGAATCATTTCCAAGAAGATGGACATGTGGTCAGAAACAGGCAGAACCTGCCAAGATGCTTCCTTAGCCTGGGTCCATTTCCAGTTTCTTCCCTAAAGTATGAGGTTTATGTCAAGGTTCATTTTTTCCCGTAGTGATGTCCAATTGCTCCAGAACTGTTTGTTCAAAACGCTGTCATTCCCCCACCAAATTGTTTTTGCAGTTTTGCCAAAAATCCATTGGTCGTATTTGCGTGGGTCTATTTCTGAGTTCTCTATTCTGTTCCACTGATCTATTTCTTCTCCAGCACCACCCTGTTCTGATTAGTATAGCTATGTAATAAGACTCAACATCAGGTAGATTCCTCCCATTTCAGTCCTCTTTTTCAAAACTGTTTTAGCTATTCTAGGCCTTTTTCTTTTTCATATAAATTTTAGATTAAGCTTGTTAATGTCTATAAAAAAAACTTGCAAGGATTTTCATAACAACTGTGCTAAATGTATAGATAGATCACTTTGAGAACTGGCATCTTTACTACGTTGACTGTTCCAATCCATGAACATGGTCAATCTCTCCATCTCTTCACATTTTCTCTCATTTTTCTTTCATCAACATTTTGTAATTTTCAACATATAGACACTGTACAAGTTTTGTTCGATTTATACCTCAATATACATATCCTTTGGAGCAGTTGTAGATGTCTCTGTTTTCAATTTCAGTTTCTGTGTTATTGCTGTTCACGTATATCAGTTTGATTGACTTGTGTGTGTTGGTCTTATAGCCTGGGCCCTTGCTGCACTTACTCATAAGTTCAGGAGTTTTATTGTAGATTCCTTGGGATTTTCTACTTAGACAATCATATCATCTGTAAATAGAACCTGTTTTATTTCTTCCTTTTCTATCTGTATGCTTTTTTTTCTTGCCTTATTGCTCCAGCTACAACTTCCAGTGCTGTCTTGAATAACAAGGTAAGTGTGGCCATCACTGCCTTCTTTCTGACCTTGGTGGGAACCATCCATTCCTTCACTGTTAAGCATGGTGTTAGCTGTAGATGCCATGTAATATTTTGCACACGGTACAAGTTTCCTCTTGCTTCTGTAACACATCACCACAAATTTAGTGGCTTAAAGCAATGCAAATGTATACTCTTAAAGTCCTGGAAGTCAGAAATCTAAAATCAAGACGTCCCCGGGCTGCATTCCCTCTGGAAGCTCCAGCAGACAATGCGTCTCCTTGCTTTTCCCAGATTCTGAAAATCACCTGTATTCCTTGGTTCACAGATCCTTACATCCTTCCAACGTCTTGATTCCATCATCACACCTTTTTCTTTCACTCTAACCCTTCCCCCCTTATAAGGACCCTTGTGATTACATTGGGCCCATCTAGGTAATCCAGGACAATGTCTCTATCTCGTGGTCCTTAACCTAATTACATGTGCAAAGCCCCCTTTGCCGGGTGAGGTCACATAACTACAGGTTCAGGTATTTAGAGTGTTGATCTCCTTGGGGGCAATTATTCTGCCCACAACTCACTGTAACAATTGCCTGTCTACCTACCTTGTGTTATGCTGCATTATGTCCCCTGGCAGAGTCACTGGCGTGCAGTAGGGCTCAATAAATAATTGTTGGCCCACAGAATGGATGCTGGGTAAATCTTTCTCCTTTATCACCCTTGGGAAAGTGTAAAAGTGCACTGCTTTCCAGCGTAGCTACAGGTATTAATTTTTTCTGAACAAATAAAATCACAGTATCTGCTCTGATATACATCAGTAGATTTGTGGGGCTCTCAAGACAGATTATTTGAACTAAGGCTTCAGAAAAATCCAAACTGGGGGCTTTCCACAGATATTCCCACGGAGCAGGCACTCACGGCTCTCCAGAACACCGCCTCCGATTCCTGACCGGACAGGGAAGGACAGAGAACACTCCTCGGGCACTTCCTTCCCTTTGTGAGGCCACCCTTCACACAGCGCCTGCTTTATGCTGCCAAGAGTCAGCCGTCCATCGTCGTCTTTTTTTTTATTGGAGTGTAGTTGATTTACAATGTTGTGTTACTTTCAGGTGTACAACAAAGTGATTCAGTTAGACAGACATACATATGTGTCTATTTTTTTTCAGATTCTCTTCCCATATAGGTTATTACAGAGTATTGAGTTCCCTGTGCTATACAGTAGGTCCTTGTTGATGATACATTTTATATATAGTAGTGTGTCTCTGTTAATCCCAAACTCCTAATTTATCTCTCCTTCCTTCCCCCCAGTAACCATAAATTTGTTCTCTAAGTCTGTGAGTCTGTTGCTGTCTTGTAAAGAAGTTCATTTGTACCATTTTTTTAGATTCCACATACAAGTAATATCATATGGTATTTGTCTTTCTCTGTCTAACTTACTTCACTCAGTACGATCATCTCTAGGTCCACTCATTCTGCTGCAGATGGCATCCTTTCACTCTTTGTATGGTGAGGAATTCCATCATCTTTACAAAAGAACATTTGTCTCCAGCTCTTTTCTCTTGTGCTTCCCCCTTGCCCTTCTGAGCACCTGCTGAGCACGTAAGTCAGGATCCATCCACCTTCTCACTGAAGGGGACTTGGTTTGTGGGCCTCCAATTTCCCTTGCCTGTTCTCGACTCAGGCTGCAGCCTCGGGAGGTGGGGAGGGATGGAAATGGAGTCTTGTTGGCTTTTCTAAGACTGGTTCACATCCAACTGTGTAACTGAGGCCGACACTGTTAGATCTGGCTGAGGTTTCATGTCACGGGTGGATGTGACCGGACCGTGGAGCTGTCACTTGAGACTTTCAACAGCAAGGGTGGAGAAAAGGGAATCAAAACCCCAAGACCCACCAGCGAGGGCGGGTGGCCTTGCCCAATATGAAAACTTCCTTGTAATGAGAAAAAAAACACAACAGTTTTTTTGTTTTTTGTTCTGCCTCCCTCCATTTTTAATGAAAAACCAGTGTTTTTCGTTAGGAGCTCCATGGGTGTTTTGGCAGGAGTGCCATTCACTTTGCAGAACACCCTGTCTGGCAGGATGTTCAGGGTCCCTGGGGCCTGCATCACCCCCAGTTATTGTAAAAACGAAAACACCCCCAGATGTCTCCAGATGTCCTTACTGGGAACAGACTGCCCTCACTTGAAAACCTAACCATGGGTTATTTGAAAGGCCTGTTCTGCGATGTCAGTAAAAAGCTAGTATCTTCTAAAGTCACTTTTTTCCCTAATAAGGGAACAGGAGGGAAGATATTAATTCGGGTGCTGGTTAACTGCCGCGTGAACTGTATCCTTTCTATCCCCCAAGTGGTAGCAATTTGCAGAAGGCAGTTCTGGGTATTTCCTGCCCTTTGAGGCTGGACAGACACTCGCCTCAGAGCTGGGAGCCTCTGATAGGCATTCAGTGGCCAGAAATGAAGTGGCTGCTTCAAAGCGCACATCTCTAGAGATTGCTTTTTTGAAAAACATCACTAATTTTATGTGTTCTTAATAAAGAATAAAACTCACACACACACACACTTTTAGAAACATACCCAACTCCTTAGGAAATGCTCCTTTGAAACGGCCACAGGAAGGTCGGGATGAGTTAGGCAGCCTAAACCAACACTACTGTGTGACCAAAGCTGGACGACTGATGATCCTTACTCCCTTGTCCCCAGAGTTTTTACTTCGCCACCTGCTCTACCGCCAGGCAGAGGGAGGGTATATATGTTCACACGTTTCTTTTCATTTCAGGAAGGGGTGGCTGTTCCACGTGGGTCCCCTTGAGCCCCGTGTCTGCGAATCAGCTCAGAGGTACAATGTCCACATCGACGACCCTGGCCTGCCGGCCGCTCCCGCTGCAGCCCATTGTCGAGGTCACCCTCCCAACCAGAATCTGTTTCCCTTCTTTGGGTTGATGGGACTTGCACCTCTTTGTTTCTGTAGCTGAGGGAGGGGAAGGCGGGAAGGGCAGGGTCCATGGGTCTCTCCCTGTCTCCATCCCACCAGGCCAGGTACTTACTACATGCTCGCTGGGTAGTCAGGCGGCCTCTGGTTGCAGGCCCAGCGGGGCACGGAATTGTCCAGAAGGCTCTGCTCTGTCCGGGCCCCACCCAGCTGGCCAAGGCCCAGGTGGACAACGTCAGAAGAAGCACCTTGGTCCCTTCTCTTCAGGGCTCCCCCAGGTGGCAGTGAGGCTGAGAGCCTTCCTGGGGCAAGGGGATGTTGGGGTGGGCTTGGAACACTGTGATCTGGACCCAAAGTCACGGCCGCCAGCAGGACTAGCACGTGCCAGGGTAAGACTGAGTCTGCCTGGGGAGCGGGAAGGAGAGTCCAGCTCTCCTCTACCAATCACCAGTGTTAGAAACAGTCTGACACTTCTACCGAGTCACGGTAACCAGGCACAGTGGCATTAAACGTGGAGGCTACCAGCCATTTCCCGGACCTTCTCCTAGTCTCCAGACTCGGAGCCGTATCAGTTTTTTCCTCTGAGTTTCATAAATTCATCATGTCCAGGCACTGCTGCACCAAACAATGTAGCAACCAACAGTGGGTCCACTTTCTGTTTGAGCGCAAGCCCTGCTCCCTGGGCTGACTTCTCCAGTGCGCAGGACTTGTTCTCCTTGGGAGCCGGTGAGCTCACCATCAGCACGGCTGCTGTGCCCCTGGGACCCCTGTGCCGTGGGGCTTTCCCTCCTAAGGTGGGGGTGGAGGGGTGCCTCCAAGCCAAGGATCCACGAGCTCACCCCATCCCCTGGTAAGTTGTCCCCCGAGCCCGGGGCACCTGTGTCCTCCTCTGCCTCGTCCACGTCCTCTGGGGGATCACGCCCGGGGTCTGAGACCAGAACTGTCAGTGGGCAGCTGGGCAGCAGCTCCCAAGCCCTGTGCCCCTCGGGAGAGGAGGGAACATGCAGCTGCTTCTTGAAGCCCCCCCACCGTCTTTCTCCCCAGGGCCTGAGCTTTCAAATGGAGCCAGGGAGGTGCAGGAGGACCCAAGTCCCAGGGCCGGGGAGGCTGGCCCAGAGGAAGATCAGCTGACAGAGGCGGCCTCCCTCAAAGCCGCCTCCTCTCCAGCCCTCTGCATGACCTGTGGGCAGCCCTGGGCCCCACGGCCCTGCCAGTGACAACCAGCAGCCGTCTGGAAGGCGTCTGTGTCCGAGGAGGCCAGGCTGCTCAGCCCCACACAGCCTCCCCAGCCCGAGTGCGGCAGGCCCTTCCCAGCCCGGGGACCGCAGGGCTGCCCAGCACCGTCCCCACTGCCACGGGATTCTCTTCCCAGACAGCGCTGTGCCATTTGGGAAAGAATTTAGATCCAACAAAATTCTCCTTTTTAACTCAAGAGAAAATAAATACCAGATTTGATCTAACATGAGCCCCAAATGTGTCTCCCCTTATTCTCATGGGGGATGCAGGGAGGGAGTGGACGGCGGGGTCAGGGCATCCGGCCAAGCTTCACATCCCCCCTCAGGCAGGTGGACTCTACATCCAGGTGCGTAGCTCCTCACCATGTCCTACCTTCCGTGGAACAGTGGCCTACACTCTGGAAACAAGCAGTGTCCTCTCCCCAAACCTCAGGAGTCACCCCGAGACTGCCTTCCAGATGAAGCACTGCAGAAGCCCTTCCTGCCGGCGGTGGCCAGACACCCCGGCCGCTTCCTGCTGAACACTCTCTCCCACCCATGGCTCCGACTCTGTGGAGCTGGTGGCACTCTCTCCTGCACGGCGCTTGGCCACCACGTCTGGCGCAGGTGTCTGTCGGTTTCCAGTAGGCCTCACCTCTCGGGCCTTCATCCAATGGGTTGTCTCTGCAGGGAGCACTGTGTCAGGGGTAAATCTGGGGTGTCTGGCATGCACAGAAAAGTGGAGAGCAGGGATCCACGTCCTGCTCCATGTCTGAAGTGACCCTGTGATATCATACTTAAGAGTCTTCATTGTGTGCAGCAAATTTTCCCAGCCTTGAACCAAAAACAGTTATTTCCGCTTGCTAGTGCTTCTAGCACTTTACACATCTTTATGCGACAGGGTGATGGGATCAGCAGACCAGAAGTCAGGCACCCAAGTTCTCACGTGCATGACGGTACACCTGCCAACCAGGTGAGGATGGGCTGAGGGCGGGAGGGGAGGGAGCAGGAGAGAGCGGTGCCCTGTGTCTCACACAACTGGGCCCCAGCACATACACGCCCACACTCGGAGGGGGGGTGGGCGAGGCCTGGTAGCATCTGTTGATACTGTGTGTTTACCAGATGCTGTTCTTCTGTGGTCCAGGTAAGCACGGTAATTTGGGGGGGATTTCCCCTTTCTTTTTCTTTAACCTTTGCATCCTTTCACCTCTCTGCAAGTGTCCCACAAGTAAGGGGGGGCACCTGGGCAGAGCTCCCAGCAGTTATAGCCTGTCACCCCCTTCCCCCCCACCAACCCCAGCCCTACCCAGCACCTATGGTCCTGCCCGGAACCCCAACCTCCACAAATCCAAGAGAACGTTTCAAGCAGCCGGTAAGTATGTGTGCACAGATGCTGCAGGTGAGCCTGGGAGCCCCGCCTGGTGTCCAAGCCCTCACCACTCAGTGCCCTGTTTCCTCAGGAGTGCTGCTCATGGAGATAATCAGAATTCTATGCCATCTGGGAAGCCTCAGGTGCCGCTGGCCCTGAAAAGTGGACTTACAATACATGGTTGTCCAGGGCAGGACTCAGCCTCCAGCCCCACTCTTAATGGGATTCAGTCCATGCTGAAGCTGCAGCTTGCAGATCTGAGGTGAGCAGTCTCGTAATCCAAGATGCAGGTATTCTCAAATCGGCAGAAACAGCACAGGGCTTAGAGCCAGAGGTGATGGGTCTAAGTCTTGGACATCCACTCATTCCATCTGTCTCTCTTCTCACCTACAAAATGAGGGTGGTGATGGTCTTATTGGGAAGACTTAGATAGTACTTAAATCCTTGTCCCTAAACATCTTTACAAATGAGGGCCATCAGCCTGGTCCCAACCTGTGTGTCCATTTAATTCAACTGTCAGCTCAACTGATTGGCAACTTCAACATAAGTGACAGTTTGGCCAGCTGTCCTTATATACTGGTAGGGATCCCCCCTTTCTTTTTATAACAAGCAGATTTTCTAAAATGGGTTGTTTCCAAAAGACAACATCCTAGTAACAACATCTGTCGCAGAGAAAAGATTATATTATCACTGGAAACTGTATCCCAAGGATTGGTGCCCATAATGTCCAAGCAGTTTGCAAATTGACCCCTAAGAAGTTTCTGGAAGGCTCTGGATTTGGAACGCAGTAAAGGAAAAGGAGAACTTGTCCTGATACTTTACTTTGAGATCAAGAATTTAAACTTAGGCCAAATGGTTTAGTTGCAAAGCGGGTATAACACCAGCCAGGTGGAAGGCGAGATCAGACAACCAGCTCTGTCCATCTCTTTGGACCAGAAGCTTGGCCGTCAGCACTAAAGCCACACCAGCCCAAGTCAGCTGCGGCCACCACGCTGCCCAAACTCCACCCTCTGTCCTCCCTCCTCTGCGTCCCACTGGCCCTCTCCCCGCTGGTCTCTCCACGTAGCTCGTGATGTTTTCAGTTGACCCCGTCAGCCCTCACCACTCCACCCAGCACCCTCCAATCTCTAGGCCTTTTCCTCTGGCACCAAGCACAAAACCCGTGAGCTGCTACTTCCGAATTACACACGTGCACATTCCTTGTGCTTCCGTCCCCACCACCGCATGTCTTGGATTCCCCAGGGTTGAGTCCACTCTCCCGACACGTGCATTCGGACACGACTTTACGCCGCTACTGTGACACTTATGCTCATGTTCTTGGAAAACCCTTCATCCAGCAGATACTTGGGGGACACGTGCTGAGCCAGGCGCTTGGTTTGGTGGTAGATAAAAAGATCTAGAAGACAACTCCTGCCTTCAGAGGGCTCACGGGATGGTGGGGTCAGATCTTGGGACACAGTGTCCACTTTCAGCCAGCATCGGATTCCAGAACCTTCCAGACAAGGGGAAAGCAGCAATGACATGCACAGCCTCTTGCGGATGAAAATAAAGCAGGAACACTGTGCTCTGTTTGGGATTTTGGAGGCAAACTGTCGGCACCTGGAAATTTAAACTAGTGGATGCAGTCCTGGTGCGGTAGGTGACCCAGGGAGTGGCTCACCTCACAGCACAAGGACGTGGGGAATGGCAGCCAGGAGGCGGAAGGGCCATGGTGTTAGCTGACGGAGTGGCCGTGGTGACTGGTGTTAGGTGACCAGTGAGCAAAGGTCCAAACGAACTGGGGAAGTGAGCCGGGGGAGGAGGAAGAGACAGGGCCTCGAGACAGGGCACTAAGTCAGGGCTCTGCTCACATGGCCACGTCACATGCACTTACCTCTCCTGTGGGACGCACGGGCCACGCCACGAGATGACGAGTGGGGAATTATGCACCTCTCATGGGAGGAAGCAGTGGCTGGGGAGGATGGTCCAGTCTCCCGTGGTGGGTTGGGTTTGGGATGCTTACTGGAGAGAGGACCTGGGGCACACGAGGGCTAGGCCACCTGTGCCAGCAGGGGCGCCAGGGAGGGCACCACGGGGCCTCCACACATCCGGGCAAGAGCCCCTGAGCTTGGGGGCCTGGGCTCACGGGAGGCACCACGGCCGCTGCTGCTGGCTGGGCCAGAGCCTGGGGCCGGCTCACGTGGAACCCAGCACCTGCTTCCTCCACGACTGCAAAATGGGTACAGCCACGTCTAAAAAGATGATGCCAGTCTGTGTTTCATGTGCTTTTCCGGCGTGCCTCACATCCATCCCACGAGACACGAGAAGCCGGACATGCCTGACACCTGGACGCACCCGTGTGGGTGTGCGGGGCCCTCGCTCGGCTGTCACACATGGATGAGTTCCTGCGTTTTTGTATTTCACATGCTTCCTTGAAATACCAGGTCGGGTAAAGCTGACTCCCTGTCACTTCTCTGAGCATAAGCGCTCTGGACGTACATACCCGTGTGTGGATCCGCGTCCTGGGAAACTCCCTGCTGATGCTGTGACCTCACGCCCCCTGCGCCAGCTGCCTTGTGCTCCGCAGGGGAGGGTCCTCACCCCCGGCGCCGGGGCTAGGGTAGGTGGGGTCAGCGCCCCAAGCCAAGCCCAGCGCCCCCGTTCCACACCCACCCCCTGCTCTCAGCAAGTGGCCAGGTGCCCGGCAGCATTCCTGTTTGCGTCATGAGGCCACACTGGCGTCCCCCCGTCCTCCCAGCCCAGCGCCCGGCAGAGGCGGCCTGGCTCGATGTGGCTGAAGGAGACCCGGCAATCAGGGTAGACACGCCTGGGGGGGACACAGCTAGCGTCACGATGCCCCTCGAAAGGTCCTTCCCGAGGACACTCCCCCAGGCCCCTTGTCAGTCCAGGCCTCCCCCACCCCGCAGGCTTCCGCCTCGTCCTTCGGTCATGACCACCAGCAAGAAATGAGAGCATGGGGGCTGGGGTGAAGGGTGTCTGCATCTCAGCAGGAGCCACTGCCCCCCAGCGGCCCCTGCCAGTCAGTGGCTCCCTGGGGCTTGGGTTTCCAGAACAGGGATCGGGGGTCGGGTCCTACAAGAAAGCCACAGAGCCCAGGGCTGCCTGCCTCAGAGCACTGGGCGCAGGGCCCTTCCCTTCCTCCACCTGCCCGAGCCCTGGCATTGTTCCTCCTGAGAAAGGCTGCTTTTCCGGGTTGCGGGCTTCCTCTGGGCCCCCATCGTCACCAGGGCACAGAGTGCTGGAGCAGGGCAGGTCACTGGGGACGTGAGAGGCCGGGCAAGCACAGCGCTGCCTTCACTGAGCCCAGAGCCAGTGAAGGACCTTCAGAAGGCTCTAGAACAGCCAGGCCACAGCTGCTGGAGCCAGGCCTGGTGAAGACCCAGAGCAGTCAGCTGTGATGCTGAAGGGTGGCACAGGTCTCTGGGCACGCGCGGCAATGAAGGCATTACGTCACCCACCCCACAATGGCAAGGTGGGTGGACGTCTGGCACGTGGTCCCGTATGACCGTGGCTTTCCTTGGCTTCCTGAGTTTCCTTAAGACTCTCTGTCAAGCAGCCTGAGTCGCTCCCACGGCGACGGAGAGACCTTTGCAGGATGCCTGCGTTAGCTGGACGTCACTCAGCAGGGCCCCCCCCCGGCCAGTACCGGCAGGAAGAGCAGCCGTGCCCGTTCTTGGCCCGCGGTGGGCTCTGGGCCCCGGCCAGTCCGGGCTCCTGCCCTGCAGAGGGGTGCTGGGAAGGGGACCTGGGCCCAACAGGCATCCTCGGGCCCTCAAGGCTGCTGGGAGCCTGGCCTTTTAGGTTGGTTTTTGTGTCACAGTCCCGCTGAGAATCCCCTCCCCCATCTCCAGTGGCGAATTCCCCATCAACAGAGAGAGGAAGCCCTCGGCTGAGAGATAAGGGCTCCCTGATCTCAGCCCGGAACTGGGCAGAGATTTCATCAGCCTGGGAGAAAAATGTTCCCTGATTCTCACCGTGGCCTCTTGTTCGGGGCACGTGCCGGGCCGCTGGGGTCCTGCGGGCCCGCATCCTGGCACTCAGGCCTCGCTGGCCTGGCTGTGACGTGGGGTGTGAAGTGCACTGGGCTCCTGGTCGCCGCTGGCCAGCGCTGGAGGCCTCTCGGGTGGCGGGTGGCCCAGAGTCCGCGGCTGGGCGGGGCCTGGCAGGGGGCGGGGCCAGAAGGAGTCACGATGCGGGCCGCACTGACCACCTGCAGAGACGGCCCCTCCCCCATGACAAAGCGAGGGGAAGTCTGCCCCCCAGACCTCGCCTTCGTGAAGAGGCTGTGCTCACAGGCAGGAGAGGACAGAGCCGGGTGGCGCTGCTCGCTGGGAGGAGCTCGGCACAGGTCGGGGCCTCCACACCCCAGCCTGGCAAAGAGACCCAGTGTTTTTTAGTCTGGTGATTAGCAAAGGAAAACAACTGCCCGGAGCCTTGTGATCTGATTTTTACCAAATGTGGTAGGATAGGACAGTCCCGAGTCACTGGTCTCCTTCCTTCCTCACTCCCCCGGGAAACTGGAAATGCTGTTGTTCTAACCCACCCCAAAGGATCCAGTTATTTCTTTAACACCGCCCTAACTACAGGGAAACGCGTTCTTACCGCCTTTTTTAGGTCTTTGTAATGTGATAGAGCTACTGGGTCATAACCCGCAGGGGAGGGAACTGCAGGCCCAGTGGGGCCTCCGCCCACCAGCGGGAGGCACTTTGATTTCCCAGGAGACCCCTCCCACAGGAAGCCTCACTTCCCACCTCGGAGGCCCCCAGGCTCCAAAGTTCAGCAAAGGAGGTTGCAGGGAAGGTGGGGTCCCCGTGCGCCTGCACTGTTTTTCCCAGGGGGCAAAATAGGCCAAGGAGCAGTCAACACCCACCTCCTCTCTGACAGCCTGAGAGCCCCTGACCAGCAGCCGAAGGCGCCCGCGGTCCCCGATACTACTGGGTGCGTACCTGGCATGGAAGGCTTCTTCTTCTTTTTTTCTTTCCTATTTTTATTTTTATTTATTTATTTTATTATTATTATTATTTTTTGTGGTACGTGGGCCTCTCACTGTTGTGGCCTCTTCCGTTGCGGAGCACAGGCTCCGGACGCGCAGGCTCAGCGGCCATGGCTCACGGGCCCAACCGATCCACGGCATGTGGGACCTTCCCGGACCGGGGCACGAACCCGTGTCCCCTGCACCGGCAGGCGGACTCCCAACCACTGCGCCGCCAGGGAAGCCCGCCTATTTTTATTTTTAAGGGTGAATGATATGTCACATGATATATTCACAAATAAGTAGGAAATTGTTTATCAGATCCTAGGTTGCACTTTTTGGTGGGAAAAATAATAACTGTGACCACATGCATCCTTTAGTCTTTTTTTAAAAATAGATTTAAAAAATAATTTTATTAAGGCATGTTTTACGTATCATATAATTCACTTATTTCAAGTACGTAATTCAATTATTTTTGAGTCACTTTACTAAGTTATGCAACTGTTACCATAAATTAGTTTTGGAACATTTTTATCACCCAGTGAGATCCCTCATGCCCGTTTGTAGTTAACCCCCCATCCATCTCTTCTGCCTTCTCCTGACAATTCATCTAAATGGAACCTGCACTATGCAGTATCTCGTGTCTGGCTTCTTTCACTTGGCCGAATGTTTGAGGGTTTTGCATGTCATAACATGTATCAGTAATTCATTCCTTGTTATTGCTGAATAATATTTCACTTTATGAATATCCCATATTTTGTGTAGCCATCACTCTTGATGGATAACGTTGATGTTTTCATTTCTCTTGGGTTGATACCTACTCAGTCATGTAGTAAATTTATGTTTAAGTTTTCAAGAAGCTGCCGAACTGTTTTCCAAAGGGGCTGCACCAGTTACATTCCCACCTTCAATGCGCGAGAATTGCTGTTTCTCCACATCTTCAGCAACGTTTGTTCTTGTCTTTTTTTTTTTTTAAGCCATTCTGGTGGTTTGTGAAAGACTATCTCACTGAAGTTTTTTTGTTTGTTTGTTTGTTTTTGCGGTACGCGGGCCTCTCACTGCCATGGCCTCTCCCGTTGCGGAGCACAGGCTCCGGACGCGCAGGCTCAGCGGCCATGGCTCATGGGCCCAGCCGCTCCGCGGCATGTGGGATCCTCCCAGACTGGGGCACGAACCTGCGTCCCCTGCATCGGCAGGCGGACTCTCAACCACTGCGCCACCAGGGAAGCCCCCTCACTGAAGTTTTGATCTGCATTTCTCTTCGGACTAATGATGGTGTCTATCTTTTCATGTGCAGATTGGCCATTCCTGTATTTCTTTGGTAAATGTCTATTCAAATCTTGTGCCCATTTAATTGGGTTGTTCTTAATGAAGTGTAAGGGTTATTTGTATATTCTGGATCAAGTCCTTTATCAGATATGTGTTTTGCAAATATTCTTTCCCAGCCTGTTGTATGTCTTTTCAGTTTCTTAATGGTGTCTTTTGCAGTACAAAGAGGTTGAATTTTAATGAAGTTCAACGTACCAATATTTTTCCTTTTATGTATAATATCATGCTTTTGGTGTATCTAAGAACCCATTGCCTAAACCAGGATCTGGAAGACTTTATCCTGTGTTATCTTCTAAAATCTTTATTGTTTAGCTCTTACATTTAAGACCCACTTTGTGTTAAATTTTGTGTTATGAGGTGTGGGATCTACATCCATCTTTTTCCATGTGGATATTTATTCGTCTCAGCATCATTTGTTAAAAAGACTCTCCTTTCCTCAGTGAATTGCCTTGGCACTTTTGCCAAAAATAATTTGACCATACATATAAGGATTTATTTATTTCTCAGTTCTCAGTTGTGTCCCATCAGTCCAAGTCTCTGTCCTTTTGGCAGTACCACACTATCTTGATAACTTTAGCTCTGTGGTAAGTTTCAATAGTGGGAAATAAAAGTCCTTCAGCTTTGTTCTTTTTTGCAACATAATTTTGGTTATTCTAGGTCTTTTGCAGTGCCATATAAATTTAGGATCATCTTGTAAATTTTTTTAAAAAGCCTGCTGAAATTTTTATGGAGATTGCATTATATCTATAGATCAATTTTGGGAGAAGTTACATCTTAATAATATTGAGTACTCCAACCCATGAACAAGGAAAGTCTTTCTGTTTGTTTAGATCTTCTTTAATTTCCCTGAGCAATGTTTTTTAACTTTTAGTGTACAAGTATTGCACTTCTTTTGTTAAATTTATTCTTAAGTAGTTTGTTCTTTTTGAAACTATTGTAAAAGTAATTGTATCCTTTATTTTATTCTCACATTGTTCATCGCTTATAGAGAGAAATATATTTTTTTGTGTATTGATCTTATATCCTGTGTCTTTGCTGTAATTTTTGACTACTTCTATTAGTTTTTGTGTGTATTCCTTAGGATTTTCTACATACAGGATTATGTCATTTTAAATAAAGGCAGTTTGATTTCTTCTTTTCCAATCTGGATGCCTTTTATTTCTTTTTCTTGTCCTATTGCACTGGCTAGAATATCCAATATAAAGTTTAAAAATGTTGTGAGAACAGGTATCCTTGTCTTTTTCCTAGTTTTAGGGGGAAAGCATTCAGTCTTTCACCGTTAGATATAATATTTGCTGTATGTTTTATGTAGACGTCCTTTAACATGTTGAGAAAGTTCCCTTCTGTTCCAAGTCTATCTAAAGTTGTCTTTTTTATTAAAATCATGAGTGAGTGTTGGATTTTGTCAAAAGTTTTTTCTACACTTATTAAGATAATCATGTGAGTTTTGTCTTTAATTTCATTAATATCGTATATTATAGTAATTGGTTCTTTGACCTTAAACCAGTTTTGCATCCCTGGCATAAATCACACTTCTTCACTGCGTATGATCCTTTTTATATGTTGTTAGATCTGATTTCCTAATATTTTATTGAGAATGTTTGCCTCTAAATTTATGAGACATATTGGTCTGTATTTTTCTTTGCTTTTGATGTCTTTATCTGGCTTTAGGGTCATCATAGTATTGGCCTTACAGAATGAGTTGAAATGTGTTTCTTCCCCTATTTCTGAAAGAGTCTGTGGATTATTGGTAATTTTTTCCCTGTAAATGTTTGCTAGATTTCACCAGTGAAGTCATCTGGTCCTGGCATTGCTTTGTGAGAAGATTTTTAATTACTAATTTAATTTCTTTACTTGTTATGAATCTTTTTAGGTTTTCTATTTCTTCTTGAGTGAGTTTTTGTAATTTGTCCTTTCTAGGAATTTGCCCATTTCATCCAAATTGTTGAATATGTTGGCATAACGTTCTTCATAGTATTCCCTTATAATCGTTTTAATTTTTAAACAGTCAGTGGCAATTTCCCCTCTTTCATTCCTAATTTTGGTCATCTGTGTCTTCTCTTTTGTTCTTGTTTAATCTAGCTAAAGGTTTGTCAATTTTGTTGTTCTTTAACACAAGACTTTTGATTTCATTGATTTTGTTTCTATTGTTTTCCTGTTTTCTACTTCAGTGACTTTCACTCCAGCATTTATTATTTCAGTCCTTCTGCTTGCCTGGGATTTAGTTTGCTTTTATTTTTCAAGATTCTGCACATGAAAACGTATGTATTGGTTTAAGTTCCTTCTCCTTTTCTAATATAGGCATTTAAATCTATAATATTCTTCTAAGCATTGCTTTAGCTGTAGCCCATAAGTTTTGATATGTTGTGTTTTCATTTTCAAGTGAAAGTCTACTTTGGGGGAAAGGGGGTCAGTAGACTTTTCTTTTGGGCTTTCATTCCCCTCAGATAACATAAATGTGGACCAAGATTGGGAGATCCTGGAGCTGCTGATGCTACTGAAGAACTCTGCCTTGGTCTTATTTTTAGTTGGCTCTTTCTTCACAGTTCTGCTGTGCACCTACCAATACCTTCGCTCCCACCCCATCCCCAAATATTGGTTTAAGAAAAGAGTATCAGGCGCATCCAAAGAGTCCTCCTCTCTTCTGAACAGCCCCATCCTCTTAAGGCCCAGAACTTATAGGGTCACCCACCACTCTATTGGAGAGAACAGAAGTACAAATAAGTTAGTCCTTTACCCAGAGTCACATAGCCAGCAGGTGGCAGAACCAGGGTCTTAACCAAGTCTGTCAGACTCCAGACTCATGATCAACCATGACTGAAACCTGCCTCTATACACAGTAAAATATCATGGGAGTAGGAAGAATCCCCATATATGTTTCACTAGGTGCTCAAAGCCCTCACAGCGAGGTCAGGAAGAAGACCCAGACATGGTCCTGACAAAAGTCTATACATTTCAGCTCTGGGGAGAGGCCTGTGGACTCGGGTCATCCCACTGAATTGAGGCGATGCTATCAATTGCTGTTTTCCTTTCCTGTTGCATCTTGATGAGAAATACACCTTTTCACAGTGCAATGTCTTAATGTACAGCACGACCTCTTGGGCCAAACCCGACCGCTTCTGGGCTTATATAACAGAGCAGGGAGGTCCCAGCAGTGACACAGACGGATGCTGTGGGCTGGTCTCCTTGGGGGGTTTGCAGTTACATGCCTTCAGGAGCCTTGTGTGGGCCACTTACAATGCCTCCCGTTGGCTGTAGGCACCTTGACTCAGCTCATGTCGGTTCCTGTCAGGATCATAAGTCAAGCAGGCCTTTGCCTTTGAGGATAAACTGTTGCCATTGGGCTGATGACATGGTGAGTCCCGGCTCCTGCCACTTTTAGGGCAGCAGCCTGCCTCAGGGGTTCCAGCGTGAGCAAGGGGCGAAGCTAGGAAATCAGAGGAGGGTCAATGCAGAGACCCAACTCTGCAGAGCAGCGAGGACAAGTGAGGAGAGCTCTCTGCACAGGACTGCATCCTCATGGCAGGAAGGGAACTGGACACGGCTTGCGGGGCCCTGGCCCGGGAGACACCTGCATGAGGCAGGAACAACCCAGCATGTGGATCCGAGGAGGACCTGTGCTTGGCAGCCGGAGCCCAAGGTTGGAACAGAAAAGCGCTGGAGGACCCGGTGGGGGGCTGGGGGCTCCTGCACATCCCCCTGGAGGTGCGCCCCCGGGTGGGGGAGGTCCGCCTGGGTCAGCCTGAGCCTGCAGGCCACCGGGCACGCCCAGTGGAGAGGAGGAGGGCCCGTAGCTCCTGGGTCACTTCCTGGCTAACATAACAGCAAAGGCTCACGGGAAGAATGGGTCAGAAAGGCTCCGGCCCCTCCTTCCAAGCCTGTGCTTGCCTCCCATCCCCCACTGTGCCCCTCGGTCCCTGGCTCTGTTTGCACAAACCTCTCCAGCTTGCCCGCGTGGCACAGACGTGGCATTCCTCCTCTGTCCCCTCACCATGGCCCTGGCTAAGAAGCTTCCTGCCCTTGGCCTGCCCTGGGACCAAGGGACTTGGTGCTCTCCGTAAAGTCTCGCTAGCATCTAAAGATCACAGTTGCACAGTCTGCAAACAGCTGCTGCCCTGAGCCTTAGGGAGTGGGGCCCTCCCGGCCCCCTGACCTCCCACCAACTAAGGGGAATGCCGGGCACAGCTGGGGGGGCCCCCTGCTCCAGCCATTCAGCCAGAGTGAGTCTGGTTGGTCAGTTACCAGGAAAGAGCATCATTTCGAATCTCACCACTCCAGCCATCCAGGCCCCCAGCACGTGGGGAGGTGAGGGTGAGAGGAGAGGATGGTAGAGAGCTGGCATTTATGGGTGTATATAGTAGGAAGGGGCAGGGTTGGGGGTGAGAATAAGGCCGGAGGGCTCCAAGGGCTTTGGGAGACGATGTAGGAAATAGGAAACATTTTGAAATACTACCTTGAAGTACTGGAACAAGTAGCTTCTTCCTTTTTCTTTCTTTTTTCTTTCTTTCTTCTCTCTCTCTCTCTCTCTTTTCATGAACAGCTCTCCATCATTACTATTTGTTTGTCTGAGGCTTTGTTCCAGGGAAGAAAAAGTCATTTTCTTGACTTTTGAGCTCTTAAAGAGACGATTAGACGTTTTGTACCTGTATCGCTGGGGCAACGGTCTGAAAGCTAAAGCACTTTTGATTGACAAGATCCAGCCTCTGTTGAGAGAGAAAGGTTTTCTTGGACTTCTGAGAGCTGTACTTTGAATATAAATGGCAAAGTCTGAGCAAGGAGGATGCTACACAAACCAGAGGTTTGGGAATATAGGAAAAGACCGTTTCAACTGCATTCCATCCTCGAAAGAGAGAGAGGATGAAACTGCGGTGGGGTGCACTCTGAGGAGGTGCCTGGGAGACCCCCGCTGCTTCCCCCTTCAGGACTGAAGCCCTGGGGTGGGAAGGGGGGCTCCAGGGGACAGGACAGTCACCTGGCTTGCCAAAGGGGGTCCTGGAGATTGCAAGTCTCAGAGAGAAGTGTGGCTCCCACGGGGCCCCCGAGCTGGAGATTAACAAGGACCCAGGTGGGGGGCAGGTGAGCATCCCCAGGGCACTGGGGTCGGGGGAAGAGCTTCGGGTCTCCCAGGACCCCTCCTGGGGGTGGGAACGGCTGAGTGCAGACCGTGGTTCCAGGTTCAGATGAGGTGCAGATGGTGGTTTGACTGTGGGCAGGAGCCACGCGCCACCCCCTGTGGGACATGTGATGAGGGTCCAGCCAGGCATCGCCTTGAACACCAACCAAACTTGGACTCCTAAACCCCTACCGTGTCACCAACTGTGCTCCACCCAGCACCCGAGAACCGGGACGGCCCCTCCTGACCACACGGAGGAGGGTGGAGGGTCCTGGGGCAGCCCCTGGATGGGCAGACTGCCCGCCTCAGACCCCCTCATTCTATCCACCCAACAGAGGATCAAAGCCCCTCCGTCCTTGCCGCCTGTCACAATTGGCTCAGATTCCCACGCCCTGCTTTGCAATAACAAACCCACAGTCATTCAAACGGCACGAAGGGTCTCGTGTCACGAGCCAGAGCCCTTCCCTGGGCCCCCTAGTTCTCAGCTTAGTTTTCTTTCCTATGTTTTTCAGTAACTGAAGCCAAATTTCAATGAGGACAAACGATGACACACACACCATCTAACAATTTGCCGTCTTTGAAAACTGATTCCGTTCCTCTCATTTGTCTTGAGCGCAGAGCTGCGTGCTGGCTGTTTCTCTGGTGTCCTTCTTGCCTTGAGCTCTCCTTCCCCTTTGCGCCTTAAAAAGAGAACAGTTTGCCATACTCTTTTACTGGATAAGGAAGACATGGGGGCGTTTCTATTACAAAGTAGAGCTCTTCAACTTCCCAGTTCTTCAGAAATGACGGGCCAAGCATGTTCCATGGTGTGATTCCCGCGTGCATGTTTTCTGCTGGTTCAGGTGACACAAAGCTGAGATTGGAGACAGTTCATCACGGGTGTATTAGTTATCTATTGCCGTGTAACAAAACACCCCAGAACTTAGTGGCTTAAAGCAATATTAACAATGCATCGTCTCTCACAATTTCTGTGTTAGAAATCCAGCAGAAGCTTGGTTGGGTGGCACTGGCCTGGGGGCTCTCATGGCTTGTGGGACCGTAGTCGTCTGACAGGTTTCCTGGGGCTGGGAGCCCCACTCCCAGGGTGGCTCACTGAAAGGGTGCTGAGCCCAATTCTCACGTGTGTGTGTGTGTGTGTGTGTGGAAGGTTTTCCCTGCACGATCACCAACAAGCAAGTCTCCAGAACCAGCTGGGTGTCCAACATTTAACTCAGTTCTGACACCACCTGGAAGGGCTCAGTCCTACCAGATGGCCCACCCCCTCCTTCAGATGTCAGTTGCAGGCCCAGGTTGTCACCTGTGCTTCTGACCGGCTGGCTCTAGACTGAAGGGTCCAACAAACCCCACCTTGGGTTTGATTAATTTGCTAGAATGGCTCACAGAACTCAGAAACATTTACTTACGCCTACTGGTTTATTATAAAAAGATGTGGTAAAGCAGGGGAACCCAACCCCTGGGCTGCAGACTGGTACCGGTCCATGGCCTGTTAGGAACTGGGCCGCACGGCAGGAGGTGAGCGGCTGGAGAGTGAGCAACGCTTCATCTGCCACTCCCCGTCGCTCGCATTACTGCCCGAACCATCGCCCCACTCCATCCGTGGAAAAATTGTCTTCCACAAAACTGGTCCCTGGTGCCAAAAATTTGGGGGACTGTTGTGATAAAGGATACAGATAAACATCTAGATGGAAGAGATGTGTAGGGCAAGGTACGGGAGGGGCACAGAGCTCCCAGGCCCTCTCCAGGTACCACCTCCTGCACCTCTGTGTGTTCACCAGGCCCGGAGCTCTCTGAAGCCCCTACTACTGGGATTTTATGGAGGCTTCATCACGTAGGCATGTCAATTATTAACTCCATTTTCAGTCCTTTCAGTCCTAGGGAAGGGGGGTGGGGGAGCTTCTCATCCTGGCTGGGTCTTTCTGGTGACCAGCCCCCATCCACAAGCCCACCAGAGTCACCTCATTAGAACAGAAGACACTCCTATCACCTAGGAAGTTCCAAGGGGGTTAGGAGGTCTGTGTAGGGAACTGGGGCCAAAGACCAAATATTAGAACAAAAGATGCCCTTGGTGCTCTTATCATTTAGGAAGTTATGAGGGTTTCAGGAGCCCTGTGCCAGGAACAGGGGATGGAGACCAACACCCATTTTCTACCGTCTCACTCTCACCCTCGTAGCCAGCAAGCCGTGCTGGTTGTCGGCCTCGGCCCCTCTCCGTGTGGGCCTGTCCTCAGCGCTGCTTGCGTTCCTCATGCATGGCAACTGTTTTCTCCAAGCACCTGATCCAGGAGGTCAAGGTGGGGGCTAAGTGTTCTTCATGATCTAACCTTCCAAAGGCACCCTCGATCACATCAGCCCGCCCCAATTCAGCGTGGGAGGGGGGCTTGGATTCCAGGAGACAGGGCCACTGGGGCCCACCTTGGGGGCTGCCTCCCACAAGGGCTTGTTATCCACAGATGTGATGCATGGGTAAAAGACAGTTTGTAAATAGCTATCATTACCTTTTATTCACATATATAGTCGAGTCTGGCTTTGCTGCTTTCATTTCCCACCTGTGTAGTGTAACAGAAAATAGCCTCTCTTCCCTTTTAAACTAAACCATCATTTGGGGATTGAAGACCTTGAAGTAGGATCTGGGATCTGAAATGAACACCAAACTGTGTCATAGACTTATATTAATTCACAGACTCCAATGAGATCAGGAAAGTGCGGAATGAACCCCCGAGGTGCCGATGGGTTGTTGCCGGGGTGGGAGAGAGTTGACCAGATGACCAGAGAGGAATTTGAGGATTTCAGGGAAGGTGAGATGGACTCAGCACAAACGTCGGTCCAGGTTTGGGAAGCGGGCAGAGTCACAATTTCAAGCTGTGCAGTGGTAATTGACACGAAGACGTCACTGGGCCGGGACCATGTCAAGGGCCGTGGGTAAACTTACTCATTGAATCCTTACAGCGACCTTGAGGAACTTGTCACGATCACTCCCATTTTACAGATCCAGAGACCAGGCACAGAGAGGTCCAATGTCTCATCAGAAGCATGTGCGAGCAGATGGCAAGTTTAGGGTTTGGATCCAGGCTGCCTGAGTCCAGGCACTTACCCACCACGTGACCCTCAGTCTTCCGGCTTGTCCCAGCTGGAACCTGCAAGCACGGAACACAAAGGGCATCCACGACACCCACTGCAGTTACGTCACGAGTGGGTGAGGCTCCCTGAGGCTCCCTCAGTCCTCACGGTTCGTGCACCCAGAAATCTGAACCTTCCACCTGCAAGTCGGACAGGCTGGCTTAGAGGGGTGAAGAGAATGCAAAGGGCAGCTTCCTGTCGCCACCACGGAGCTTCTTTCTCACCTTAAAGAGAGCCCAGGGCACGCCATAGTGACCCAACATCTGATTTGGATTTCATGAAGTTTGCTGTGCATAAGCACATAATCCAGCTACAAACGCTTACAAAACATCTCACGATATCCTAGTTGCAACTGCATATTTTCTTGCTGCACTGCTGAGCCTGGGCAGCATTTCAATGTGATGGGTGAGGCCATGGATACCACAGAGTCCTAGGAAAAACACACGGTGAAGTGCCTTTGATCAAAATCAGTATAAATAGTCTGAGATCTGATAGCTTAGGTTCAAATCTCAGCCCTGACATGTCCCAGCTTGGTGATCCAGGGAAGACAAGAAGTTCCTTATCCCCTCCCAGCCTGGGACTGTTATCTGCAGAGCAGGGACAGTAACAGAATCTAGGATGTAGGCTTGCTGGGAGGGTTCCAGCAGTTAGAACATGCAGAACAATGCCCAACGTGTAATAAACACTCAACAAGTGTGAGTAATGATTTCTCTGGATCTCAAGCAGCCATCATCCCTATGACTCACCATTATTTGGGATGCCATTAAGAAAGAAAAAAGAAAAAATTAAAGTGGCAATTAAATAATGCCACTCCGTCAACTATAAGACACATCCAATTCTGGAGACAGTAGAATGGGGAAGAATGTTCGTCCTCAGATGGGCGAGGCGTGGTATTACCATTGTGCCCGGTCAGTCTGCCAGGAAAACCAGGGCAGCTAATGCTGGCCCACGGCTACGGCGGCTGGACAAGAATGATGCAGTTCGGAGCAACATCTCTGAACATAACAGGAAGGTGACGTGGACATGGGGTGATGGGGTAGAACCTGGGAAACGGAGCTTGGATCGGAATTACGTCCCACCTTCACGTAGTCGCACGTGTTCACCCAGTTTGGCAAGTCCAGTGAGAAGAGCAGAAGCAATACTCACCGTCAAGGCCTGAGATGCTGATTTTTATTCCATTTACTCTCATAGACACTCTTGATCATGGCCTACATGCCGGGCATTTGGTCAGGCTCTTTGGAAGAGAGTGAGGCATGATTTCCACCCTCAAGGAATTTTCTATCCAGCAAAGAGACAACAGCGATGACTCACACGCCAGCCGAAAGCAACAAGACCTACAGTCACAGCAGGTCGTGGGTACCAGAGCGATGTCATCTGCTGTGGGAATTTCCCACAAAACCCCAGGTGAGGCAGGTTTATGATGATTGAGACGCTGATATGGGTCAGTGATCCACCTCCGGCCTTGTCTTGTTCCTCCGTCTTTTTGTATCCCTTTTCCCTCAATTATTTCTTTTTACCCTATTATAGCCTATTTGTGTAAGCCTCTTTAACTCTACCCTGGGACAACGTGCAGAATTAATACATAAGCAAAACAAAATGACATGTACCACTATGCATTCTCTTAAGGTTCTTAAGGCTAAAATAATTCTTCTTGTATCCCTAGCGTTTCTATCTATAAATGGGGGCAAAGTGGGGGGAAAAAGGAAAAAATGGCAATGGTAAGAGAACGTAGAAACAGGAAGGTGGAAACATTACGATGTCCGCGTTGCTTCCCGCTGCCAGCGCTGTGGCTGGGCGATCCCTCAGCTCGTCCCAGTACGCTCTCCTGCCCTGTGTTCAGCTGGGGGATGGGGTAAGAAGGCTGTTCCTCCCCAACCCAGCCTTCTTCAAATGCAGTGGCCTCGGCCCCAAGACACGTGTGACATGGTTTTGCCACATTGTGCTGTCAGACAATCCCTAAAGCCAGCTCAGCCCGACTGAGTGGGGTGGGGAAGACACCCCTGGGCGGGGGACAGCCAAGTACTGCAGTCATGCTCGCCACCTACGGTGAGGGACGGGGTGTGGGCTGGAACAGGTGTGAATAGAGAATGAAAACAGACTGTTTAATAGTGATTTTCTCCTCTCATAGTCCCTTTAATACTATTGATAAATCATTTTTTCTTTAAAAAGAAAAATGTTTTCCCCCAAGATGTGGTCAGTGAAGCACCGTGTCCCTGGAAGCTGAGCTGCCTCTGAACATCAGAGCCCTGCTCAGGCTTCTGCAAAGGACGCAGGATATGGTGGGTGGGTGGTGGGGATGCGGGATGGGGACAAAGGCGTGGAGGCGTCAAGAAGGGGGAGTGGCTGCCGTGGGCCCAGGAAGGAGGTACTTTCAGGATGGACCGTGCAAACATCACAGTGACACAGATGGCCTTCAGAGGGCTTCCATCAACTGACCGTGAGAAGGACCCACTCAGACAGGGCTTCATAGACACTGAAGGCGTCTAAACTCTTTAACCATTTGGCAGGAGGGGGTCCGCTTCAGAAAACTGTGAGTCAAACACCGGCCATGCAGACTCCCTCAAAAGGAACTCTCCTCTTCCACCTCCTCCAATATGTATTAATACCCAAAAAGTGGCCAAGCTCGGGGTTATCTTTAGAGATTTCAGCATGGGAGGATCTAGAAAAATGAGGAAAAACAAGGGCCGCAGTGAAATAGGATTAAAGTGGCAGTCCTGAAATCTTTAACAAATAGCAAGTACTATATGTAAGAAGTATGCTGTATATGGTGGGAAGCATAAAAATATACTGTAAAAGGTGATCTATCCTTAAATCACTAGTTGGAAAGGTAAAAATTTATGCTGATAAAACAGTGGAAATAAAAATGGCAGCAGATGACCTAATTCAAAGTCTTGTACTGGTGCTAAATGTGTCATCACCATCACCATCATCACCATCACCACCATCATCACCATCACTACCCCCACCACCACCATCACCACCACCACCAGCACCCCAATATGGCATGAACACCCGCTGATGCCAGGCACGATGCACAGTGCTTTACATGTAATACGTCATTTGGATTTCACAAAGACCATCTACCTTCAAGTGGTCTTTTATATCAATAGATACAGTAATAAAGCCTCAGAGAGTTCACAACTACACCACAGTCATTATCTGGTCAATGTTAGTTCTGGGACTTGAGCAGAGATTAGACCAACTCCAAAGCCTATTTTCCTAACCACTCCGCTTCCCTGCTCCCCACTGCCCCCCAGAGAGCCCATTGCTCAGAGCTGGCAAAAAGAAAGCAACAGGAGAAAGAACTTTTCCTCCAAATATGTAAACAGTGCACACCTGCTTTTTTTCCTACCAATTATTTAATTTTTGGAAAAAATCCATTTGCATCTAAACAATTTATTTAAAAAAATTCTTGTGATTTCATAAGTGGCATGCACAAAAATGAAACTAAAATCAATGTGAAATGATTCACAAAATACTTGAGAAAGACAAAAACAATCAGTTCTGACAAAGCTGGAATTCAAGACTCATTTGCCTGGGTTGTCTTTGTAATTCCACCCCACATAAACCATCCTTGTTTTCTGCCATCGTGGGTTTATCAGAGACATTCTTGCCCTGTATTTCATTCTGAACACATCAGGCTTTACCTCTGGAAAAGTACTTAAGCACCGCCCAGCTAAAAGAGCTAAAGATTTAGCAAGCATTATACATGGAGATTAGAATGTAAACACAGAAATGTCAATTAACCTTCTAAGCTGCAGGTCAGAAGGACGGGCTCCAAGTTATAAGGAAAATGCAATGCCCATTTCCTACAGACCCGTCCAGCACAATGATTAGTTACCATAACAGGAGGAAAACCAAAGGTCGGGCAGTTCATTTCTGAAGAGACCAGAGCCCACAGCTAACCCCAGATGTTGAGCGTGAGGTGGGGGCGGAGACAGCCCTTCTGACCAGCTGCAAAATAATCTCTGAGTCTCAGAGTCATCCCTCCTAGATGAAAGGGTGCCCTGGAGGGCACAAGGGTGTAAGTAAACAGAGAGGAGCATCCCCAGCCTGGACGATAACGTGTGAGTGAGTTCACACTCACTTGGGGGTGCATAGCACCTGGCCTCAGAAGAACAGCCCCCGGAGTGGGGAGCGAGGAGGGACAGTGGGGCACTGGCTCCAGCCTCTGTTTGAACGTCCCGGGCCCTGAGGCGCATTATGGCCCTGGACCCCCTCCTTTTCACCACTTCTCCCTCTCCCCTGACCGTGTCAATCTTCTGTGTAAAAAGTGAAAATTGTGGTCAAGTCTCTGGATGTTGGGTTGGAAACTTAGAGTCAAAAATCTTACATTTCCAGGTGTTTTTATGACAACACAACCTCTGCTTGTTCCTCCGTCCTGGAGGCGAGTCCCTGAGAGGAGCTGGACAGGAGGCAGCCTGTGTCCCCCGGCACTCAGTCCCGGGCCCTCAGCCCAGTGGGTCGGCGGGGCAGCCCCACTGCTCCTCTGGGACCATGAGCCCACCTTTCTTTCTCCCCAACACATGTAGTCATTTCCCAGCACGTAAAGCAGAACTTAATCTTCTAGCATGTTCACAAACCTTAGCAAAGCCACAGATGCCAGTCAAATACTATGCCCCCAAATTCACGCCCTTCCCGGGACCTCAGCCTGTGGCCTCAGTTGGAATTAGGGTCACTCCAGATGTAACTGGTTAAGTTAAAGTGAGGTCATATAGGAGCAAAGAGGGGCCTCTAACCCAACAGGAGTGTTTTCATAAGAAGAGGAGAAACACACACACACACACACACACACACACACACACACACACGGAGAGACCATGTGAGGACAGCGCAGCGGCAGGAGCTGTGCGTCTGCAGGTGGGGAGCCCCGAGGATGGACGGGCCCGCCAGGTACAGGAAGCAGGACGTGTCCTCCCTGGAGCCTCCAGAGGGAGCTTGGACCCGCCCACACCTTGATGCCAGACATCCGGCCTCCAAGACTGGGAAAGAATCCATGTCTGTTGTTTGAAACCGTCCAGTTTATAGCACTTGGCAGTGGCCATCTCAGGGATCTAACAGGACACCTGGCAGCAGGGGTTCAGGGTTCATCCAGCGGCGAGTCGAGCCACACGTAAGCCGGTGCTGGACCTGGGGAGGCCCAGTCCCTCTGTTCAGGCCACCCGGCTGGATTCAGGGACCCTTCTGGCCCTTTGCAATCTCAGTGTGGTTCCCTTCCCGGCCTGCTGCGCCTCCAGACCCCGGGCCTGAATCACATGCTTTCTCCCCGCTCCACAGCTCTGCGGCGCCTTTCTGACCCCTTCCCATAGTAGGGAGGTGTCTGTTACCGTGCATGCCCCTGTAACCTTCTGACTTCCTGCCCCGGCCCAGGAACCCCTTGCCAATTAGCTTCTAGTTGACTTTAAAATATCCTTTCAGGAGTCCTCATTTACTGGTAATATTTGGATCCCGGCGTCTGGGCCGTGGTAGATGTTACAGTTGTTGAATAAATGAATGAGTGAATAAATAATCCAACGAGTAAATAAAAGAATACTCTTCTCCCTATGAGATAAGCTAAAGCTTCCATCGTCACGTGTCATCAGGACAGTCTCCCCCATCCTTCTCTTCCCCCACCTGCCCACCCGGTACTCAGCACAGTTACAGGGCTCCCAGGCCACCAGCTGCAGCAGCGACATGGAAAGGCAGAGCAAGGGCGCTGGAGGAGGGGAGACCCAGGGAACGGTGACAGCTTGTCCAGAGGGCACCGCAACTCCTTACACGGGATCACTCACCCTCACAGCTTTTCCAAAAGGACACGGCACCACTGCTGTAAATAAACTGTGTTAATGTCCTCTGCTCGAGTCCTGTGCTCTGAAGTGCTTTCTACTGAGGGGCAACCTCAGAGCTATCAGTATCTGGGCATCTGTTTTTCTCAATGGTTTGTTTTCATTCCCTTAGAGACTCTTTGATGGTGAATTTTATGTGTCCACTTGGGTAGACCATGGTACCCACTGTTTGGTCAGACACCAGTCTATATGTCACGTGAATGTATTTTTTTTTTTTTTTGCGGTACGCGGGCCTCTCACTGTTGTGACCTCTCCTGTTGTGGAGCACAGGCTCCGGACACGCAGGCTCAGCGGCCACGGCTCACGGGCCGAGCCGCTCCGCGGCATGTGGGATCTTCCCGGACCGGGGCACAAACCCGCGTCCCCTGCATCGGCAGGCAGACTCTCAACCACTGCGCCACCAGGGAAGCCCCACGTGAATGTATTTTTAAAGTGTGATTAACAGTTAAATCCATAGACTCTGAATAAAGCAGATGACCGGCCGTACTGTAGTGGGCCTCATCCAAACAGTTGAAGGGCTTAAGAGAAAAAGGACTCAGAAGATGGAATTCTCCTCCAGATGCCTTCAGACTCAACCTGGGACACCTACTCTTCCTGGGTCTGCAGGCCGGCAGCCTGCCCTGCACGTTGCAGACTTGCCAGCCCCAGAGCCCTGTGAGCCAACCCCTTAAAATAAACCTCTCTCTCTCCACACACGCGGTTTCTCTGGGGAACACTCACTAATACAGTCTCCCAGTGTTAATTTCCCCACAGCCCTGGCTCAGCTGGAGGACTTGGAGTAAGGCTACTCACCGTGACTCTCAGTTTGCTCATCTGGAATAATAATGTCTACCAGGCAGGTTAAATGAGATGGAAGATATGAAAGTACTTTGTAACAAACTGTCTCTGCAAAGTTATTATTTCCAACTTGCAACTTCCCAGAAGAAATTAAAGGCTGTGCCGTCTTCCTCCAGGGCAGGGCTCCCTGGCGCCTACGGTGTCTTCTGACAGCCCCGTGCCGGCCTGCCTGGCTCCCTCGTCCCCCAGAACTGACATAGTCACATTCTATTGTCATCGGGCCCCCCCCGCCACAAGTTTCTGTGCATGGGAGACAGTGAATCAAGATGTGGTGACCCAGTGGGAAGGGCCAGGAATAACTGTGGGTCCATTCAAATGTGCCTGTAACCCGGACATCAGAAGCAAATGTTTCTCAAGCCGCTGTTATCTGTCTGCGAGATGCCATGTCTGATGGGCAACTCCAGGGCTGTCGGACGTCCCGCTGGCTGGTAGCTGAAGGCTGAGCTCTGGAGCTCCGTTCCAGGGCTCCTGGATGACCTTCACAGTCACGGTCTGGAGGTGAATGCGGGCCTCCCATGTGCTCCGCTCAGCCTCCAGGACAGCAGTGGTGGGGGCCTGACTCAACCAGGTGTGCTTATAGCACCCCATCCTGTCCTAGGGACCCCCCAAGAGCAGATGCAGGCTCGTCTCTGGCACAGAAGAAACGGGAAAAGCTTCCACACGCACACAGAACCCTCCTTTCCCAGGTCACCTCATATCTCAGCAGGTGTTGGCTTTCTGAGTTAGGGCTGATGAAGAAACAACAGGACATATATTTCTGGGCCTCTGAGGGGACCTGAATCCTCTCCTCCCACCAGCCCTCGGGTACGCGGTGCCAGAATCACATTACATCACAGTGGGAAGTGTCCCTGTAAACATCTGGAAAGTTCATTTGAAATTTAGAGAGAGATGGGTCACAGAGACCTATGTTCAAATGAGACCTTCCCCCAAATATAAATCAATAAAACTCACAAAAGCACTTTGACAGTGGTGCTTGGAGGCGTGGGTCTGGGGGAGGGGGAAGGGAAGCAGGAAGCTGGCCCTCTCCCACGCCCATGGCAGCCCTGAGGGTTCCACAGCACAGGTTTGAGGAGCACAGTCTGAGAACCAGCTCTAGACCCCCAGGGCGGAGGAGGGGTCTGCGACCCTGTAAGCAGCACAAGGTCACACCGCGGGCAAAGGTCAGATGCAGAAAACAAGTCTGACCCATAGCCCCTCCCCCAGAGGACCGGCATCCCTCAGCCCCAGACACAAACCCCGTTCCACCTCCATTTCTGAAATGGTACCCAGCCCGCGGTGCCCGGAACAAATTTTGCCTACACGTCAAAGCCAACACGGTCAGAAAGTAATCAAGGTCCCCTTTCCTCCGTCGACTTCTGCTTGCCTCCCCTGGAGCCTGGTCCACGGAATCTGCTCTGGGGACGTGTCGCCAGCAGTTAAGCGCCCAAGTGTCAAAGCGGCCTCGGCCCCTCTGCTTATCAGCTCTGCGAACCCTGGCAGGTTCCCAGCTTCTCCGGACGTCAGTTCCCTCAACCACAAAAGGCACGAACGCTGCCACGTTTGTAGTATGAGTGTGAGGGTGACTCAAATATTTATCACGAGCCTGCGTGTGCCACGTGCGTGATCGTAGAAGCGCAGCAAACGTCCGCTTCTGTGCTGCTCCTCCGGGCCCCCTGTGTGTCCCTGCGTTCCGTCAAGTCTCCCCCCCTGTTCTCTGCTCACTCCCTGTTCTGCTCTGTCCCGGCTGCCTTGTTAACCCAGCTTCCTGTAACCATTCCTGGGCCGAGGCCCTGGAACCGATGGCCTTGCTCCAAGCCCCTCCACTTCCACCAGCTCCCCTCACCACTGTGACCTTCTAGGTGCCTGCTGGTTAGAAAACAACTCCCCAGCCAGGTATTCAAGAACTTCTAGAACCTGACTTGACCTCGGAGGCCTGCCTTACTTCCCTGCCCTCACCACTGTGCTGCCTCCAGGCCAGCCCCCCACTCCTGCACGGCTCCCCGCCTTTGCTCCCCTACTTCCGACTCTGCAAATTTTGTGCCCTCGAGGCTAACCGAGCCTTACTTCAGAACAGCGAGGCATTCTGAAACATGGCCCACCATCCAAATTAAAGCTTGGTCCTTTCTTTACTATCGGCTCTCAGAGAACATGAAAGGAATCCCAGTTCACAGCCGCAGCCCTTCTGAGAAATTCCCTGCCTCGGCCGGTCCCCTTTCATCCTGAAGCCTCCAGCTCTCCTCCCTAAACTCAGTCTCTGGTCCTCCCTGAGACCCCGCTTACCACCCAGGCAGGCTCCCCTACCTCCTTCCCTGCCCCCCCATCCCGAGCCTTCCCAGTCTGGAGAGGCTGGAAACACTTGCCCCAGACCCCAGGAGAAACTCCCCCCTATCCCCCGGGGGTCCCCTCCCTCCACGGGGAGTGGGGGGCTCCCTGGGAACTGTCCGTCTATCCCCAGATGAGAAATCCTCACGGATAATGTCTAATAAGTAGAATTCTCCACCTCATTATAAATGTATTGCCTGTAACGCTCCATGTGGACAGTGAATCCCACACTGTCTTAAGGTCATGTAACTGGTTCTTGATTATGTCTCACCTTGCCAAGCAGATGACGAGCCCCTGAAATGAGTGGAGGGCCTTGTTTCCCTGGATGCCCCTTCCCGGCCTCACCCAGCGTGTTGTGGAGACTCCATAAAGCTCATCAGACGGCACAAAGGAAAGCTGTCTGCACTGCAAGACACACACCTCCCCGTCCCCATATGCCTCTCTATGAAGTCTCAGGGTAAATCACACTGTGGCAGGCACGCATTCCTATCAGATCACAAGGATTCCAGCACGAGTTAACAGTGACCAGAATATGCTTTGTGATTCCTTCCACCCTGGGGTTCTCAGACTGTCATTAAACACATAAAACACAGTGCAGACCAGTGTGGACTCTGACATCTGCTGAGAATCACACGCAGGGTGTGAGCTCCAGGGAGCACCGCCGTGCAGAGCACCACGTGTGTGCCCACACAGTCCGAGCCCAGAGTTTGCACGCGGCGCCGTGAACATCTGGTGTCGGAATGTAGCTTCTCCTTGGATGAGTAGGTTTTAAATACCGAGCTATGTTAGGTGTCTCGTGGGAGACAGGGATGCTGTAAATTAGAATTTTTCCAAGGTTACGACTGTGTTACATATCACAGGCCCTCAACACATATTTATTGACTAAGTTATGTTGCAGGAATATTTATAACTGTTAAATGTCTCAAACCAGTCATTTTCCCATGCTTATTATTTTAAAATATAATCTTTCCAACATTCTTTTAAGGGAGGCTGACATTGTGTAATTAAATACAACGTGACATAGTGTAATGCTGATGTTTTCTGGGAAGAGCTGTTAAAATGCTATAAAAGGAAAACATTCTGATCTGGAATGAGACAGCGGCAGATCCTTAAACGATGCCCATCCTGTGTCCCTAAGGCAAGCCAACGCATTTTACTCTGAGTGTCTTGAGGTCAACAAGAAAGGTTGTCAAAATGATTTTGTAAAAAGTAAATCTGCCCAGGAGGCAGCAGAGTCCCACTCAATGTACATCAAGAAAAGATGTGCTGGTCTCATTCATTTGCTGTGATCACTTGTGCCTTGGGAGTAACAAGGAGAAATAACAAAGAAGAGACTGGGTGTTCTGAAAATGTGCTCTCTTCCCAGTGTGCAAACAGTGAATAAGTCCGTGAAAGTACTAACCCTTCAGGTACTTGATATCAAATTCCCCCACAGCTGCAAGAAGGCATTTACAAGGAGAGTTGAGAAGGAGAGGGAATGGATTCTATCCAGCTGCTTTGGGACAGAAGAGGCACAGATCCCTAGGATGGAACTGGCCCACCCACTTTGCCTCTGCTCGCCTTCATTGTTTTTTTCAGTGTGCTAAAACATTTCTCAAGTATTTCAATGTTGGATGAATTTGATCAAAACTCTTCACAAGAGCGGGGCTCCCGCCTTCTACCAGGTTCTCTGAGTGAGTGGCATGGCAATCCCAAAGTCTGCTATCTGTTTAAGGGGTTGTTTGAAAGTCTTTAGCTCAGCTTTGCCTCTGTGGCTTGGAAACCCACTGTAGTTTCTCTTGATCGATGTTTACCTGTTGACGTACAGACTGGTTAGACAAGCCCCAGATTCTACTCATTCAAACGTTGTGCTTCAGATGTAAAATGAGGCTTCTGTTCAGCTGTGTCTGTGTCAACAAGAGCTAGACTAGTGGGAGCATTCTCAAGAAAGATTTGTACACTCTTAAGAAAACTTTGAAAAATTAAAATGTTGCCTGCACACAGTGGTCGGTGGGTGGACAGCGCTATGATGTTTCGAAATGTTTTTAACTACAGGTCTCCTTTTTTGCAGAAACTGCCCAAAGCACTTACCTGTGAGTGAGAAGGAACCGGAGGAAGTGGAGACGTGGAGGCCCTCAGGGACTCGTGGGGCTCAGCATCCATTACTCGCTCCAGGAGGGGCACGAAGAAGCCCTGTCTGGCCTCATTCGGGCTTGAAACCCAGAGTTGTTTGCAGCCTCTTCCAAGGTGGGGAGAGTTCTGCAGCCCTTAGGAGGCCTCTTCAGCTCTCCGCTTTTTCAAAGCACAAAGATTCAACGCAGGACGTTGTGTGTCTCTCATCCTGGTTTCACAAATAGTTCACAAGTGGGAAGTTTTGTATTTCATCAAGTTCAGATTTTATTTTATAGTTTAATTTTCCATTTTTGTCTCTGCTTCTGGCACCATCCTCACCCCATAGCGCTGTGCATCTCCCCAAACCCAGCAGCGTTCTGGGAGAATGTGAAGGGTTCAGTTGCCAACAGTGATGGGCAGACCTGTGTGAGATGGCTTTTCTCATCAGCCCCACCAAGAACACGTTAAAAAGAAAAACCTATCGCGTCCCACACTGTTATCCTTACTTAACTGTGTAGATATTTAACCTCATTTTTATTATTGTAGAGGCACAGGGCTCTTCATATGCACAGTGATCAACATCATTACTCAGGTGATTGATAATCAATTTTGAGCTGAATAGATGCAAGGACAAAGCCCCAGGGCAGACCACAGTTCTTCTCAGTTGGCGTTGAAACTCCATTAGGCCAGCTATGAGTTCACCTAAGTATATTATTTCTGACTTTTTTATTCTTCCCCTGATCCTTAATGGAGATCAATGCCTGACCGAAGTTAATGCAGGCGGCATTAAGACATTAATGTAAGACACCACCTAGTAAGACATCATACTCAGGATGAGGCGCAACTTTGGCGTCTTCTTTTAAGTGAGCCAATGCTTGTTACTTTCTTTCCTAGGCAGTCCCCGAACATCTTTTTACATCTAGACTAAAACCGTCCACCAAAAGACAGTGAGTTCCCTTATCTGTAGTCTCCAAGATGACCCTCATCTCCACTATGAAAGATGGGCCTGGGGCTTCCCTGGTGGTGCAGTGGTTGAGAGTCCGCCTGCCGATGCAGGGGACACGGGTTCGTGCCCCGGTCCGGGAAGATCCCACATGCCGCGGAGCAGCTGGGCCCGTGAGCCATGGCCGCTGAGCCTGCGCATCCGGAGCCTGTGCTCCACAACGGGAGAGGCCACAGCGGTGAGAGGCCCGTGTACTGCAAAAAAAAAAAAAAAAAGCTGGGCCATCTGTCTATCTCCTGGTATCTCTCTCTCATTCTTCGAGATTCCACAAAGATTCCCTCCAAGAACTTCACAATCTCATTTCCAAGATATTTTAGATCATCTGAGTCAGACAGCTTATCCTCTGTTACAGAAAGCAGGTATTGTATTATTTTCTGACTATTTGGGATTTCATTTCCCACAGGTAGGGCTGTGTCCTTTCTGTATGAACACCATTTTTATATAAAGGAAGAGGAAAATAAAGAAATAACTGAGTCATTCTGGTTTCTTCTCCATCTGTTAACATTATACCATCTGCTCATTGCTTCTTGCACCAAACAAAATGAAGCAAACAAAATCTCAGATGATTCTGGACTAAAGCTCTGTGACCCTAACATCAGATAAAAGGAATGTGGCTGAGGGTTTTATGGATTCCGAAAGACAAAATATGCTGGGGACCTGGCTTGGGCACAAGGGCGGCTTTCTCTTGCTCTCTCCCCAGGCCTGCGCCAGCCGCCAGGTGCTCACAAGAAGGAATGGAATGCCCTCGACAACCGCACAGGCAGAAACCCTGCCAGTCCTGTACCTTTTCCCCACATGAAGCAGAAGCTGCAAGCTACCATGTGGGCAGGAAACCCTGCAAGGCCCCAGGTCCCAGGTCTGCTGCATCTGAACGAGGGGTGAAAGTGAAAGCCACTGCACTGTGCGATCACTGAAAACCCTCCAAAAGGGTAACTGGTCGACTGACAGGTGAAATAAATGGAATGCTAAAAAATACTCCAAGAAAGGCAAAAAAAGGGGAAAAAGAAACAAAGAACAAACAGGGCAAGTAAAAAGCGTTAGGAAGAGGGTAGATATAAACCCTCCACATTCATAATCATGCAAAACATAAATGGCCTAAATGTTCTGATTAAAAGGCAGAGACTCTCAGATGAGATTCAAAAGAGCAAGGCCACCAACATGCTGCCTATCGGAAACCCACCCTGGAAAGCAGCTTGTCAGTGTCTCATACCATTAGACGGCTCTTCCTGCAACTCAGTATTCCATGCCTTGGCACCTACCCATGGGAAATGAGAACATATGTGCACACAAGTGCTGTATGTTTTGAGTAAAGCAGCGTTAGTCATAACAGGCAAAAACTGGAAATGACTGAAATGTCCATCAGCTGCTGAGTGGAAGAACAAATTGAAGCCTCCTTTTCAACATAGTACTGGAAGTCTTTGCTAATGCAATTAGATAAGAAAAGGAAATAAAAGGTATATAGATTGGAAAGGAAGAAATAAAACTGTCTTTGTTTGCAGATGGCATGGTCATCTATGTAGAAAATCCAAAAGAATCATCAAACTCTTGGAACTAATAAGCAACTATAGTAAGATTGCAGGATACAAGCATAACATACAAGTCAATCACTTTCCTATGTACCAGAAATGAGCGAGTTGAATTTGAAATTTAAAACACAATATCATTTACATTAGCACCCCAAAAAATGAAGTACTTAGCTACAAATCTAACAAAATATGAACAAAATCTGTATGAGGAAAACTACAAAACTGATGAAAAAAGTCAAAGAAGAACTACTTAAATGGAGAGATATATTCCATGTTCATGGAAAGGAAGACTCAATGTGTTCAAGATGTCAGTTCTTCCTAACTTGATCTCTAGATATAATGCAATCCCAATCAAAATCCTAGGAAGCTATCAATATTTGTTGATATCCACAAATTGATTCTAAAATTTATATGGAAAGGCAAAAGATCCAGAATAGTCAACAAAATACTGAAGGAGAAAAACAAAGTTGGAGAACTGACACTACTCGATTTCAAGACTTCTTATAAAACTACAGTAATCAAGACAGGATGATAATGCTAAAAGAATAGAAAAATTAATAGAACAGAAGAGACCCTGAAACAGACCCACATACATATATGTCAAGCTGACCTTTGACATAAGCGCAAAGGCAATACAATGGGGCAAAGATAGTTTTTTCAACAAATGATGCTGGAACAGCTGGACATCCACACGCAAAAAGATGAATCTCACCACAAACCTTATACCTTTTACAAAAAGTACCTCGAAATGAATCATAGACCTAAATGCAAAACACAAAACTATAAAACTCTCTAAAGATAATAAAAGGGAAAACTATGTTATCTCCTAGGATATGGCAATGACTTTGGGGTATGGCAATGACTTTTTAGATACAACACCAAAGGCATGATCTATGAGCTAAATACTTGACAAGCTGCACTTCATTAAAATTTTTAAAGTTTAAATGATTTTGCTCTGTGAAAGGCAATGAGAAGAGAATGAAAAGACAAGCCACAAACTGGGAGACAATATTTGCAAAAGACACATCTGGTAAGGACTGATATTCAAAATATACAAAGAACTTTTAAAACTAAAAATAAGAAAAACAACCCGATTAGAAAGTGGGCCAAATATCTTAACAAATACCTCATCGAAGAAGATATACAGATGGCAAACAAACATATGAACAGATGTTCCACATCATACGTCATCAGAGAAATACAAATTAAAACAACAGTGAGATACCACTACACACCTGTCAGAATGACCAAACTCCGGAACACTGACAACACCAAACGCTGGTGAGGAAGGGAAGCAACAGGAACTCTCAGTCATTGTGGTAGGAAGGCAAAATTGTGCAGCCACTTTGGAAGACAATTTTGTTGTTTCTTATGAAACTAAACATACTCTTATCATATGATCTAGCATTCATACTTCTTGGTATTTATCCCCAAAAGTTGAAAACTTATGTCCACACAAAAACTTGCACATGGATATTTGTAGTAGCTTTTCTCACCATTGCCCAAACTCAGAGGCAATCAAGATATCCTTTGGTAGGTGAATGGATAAATAAACTGATATATCCAGACAATGGAATATTATTCAGCACTGAAAAGAAATAAGCTATCGAGCCATGAAAAGACATGGAGGAACCTTAAATACATATTACTAAGTGAAAGAAGCCAACCTGAAAAGGCTACGTTCCAACTACATGACATTCTGGAAAAGGCAAAACTATGGAGATCAGTGGTTGCCTGGGGTTAGGTGGGAAGGATGATTGGCAGAGCACAGAGGATTTTAGGGCAGTGAAAATATTCTGTATAATATAATGATGGATAAATATCATTATATATTTGTCCAAACACATAGAATGTACAACACTACGAGTGGACCCTAATGTAAGCTATGGGCTTTGGGTGATGATGACGTGTCAGTGTAGGTTCATTAAATATAGTAAATGTACCCTCTAGTGGGGATGTTGATAATGCAGACGCTGTGCCTGTGTGGGGCAGGGGGTATATGGGAAATCTCTGTAATTTCCTCTCAGTTTTGCTGTGAGCCTAAAATTGCTCCAAAAGAAATCTTTAAAAAACTTTTGGAGTGATGTATCTTTTGCTATCTTGCTGATGTCAGCAAACATTTTGTATTGACTGACGCTGTGATGGTCATTTGATGTCCTCTCGGATTAGTACACTGTGTACGTTTCTTACTTTACCTTCCCAAGTAAAATCATTTTTCTGCAGAAAGTTAACAACTGAACTTTGGTCCATGGCTCCTACCATCAAAAGGAAAAGGACCCAAGCTATGTGAGGTAGACTCCCCTTAGAATGAAAGCTGGGAACAAGAAGCAGTCTTTTACCACTTGGACTGGCTTTCTAGAAATTTTATTACTGAATATATTCACTGGCCATTGGCGTCAGTGTGAAGTCAAGTGGCATCCTGAATTTTCAAGATGAAAGTCCTTCTTCTCCGGCTGGTCAACCTGGAAGCGTGGCTGCAGGAAGAAACCCGTACCTGGGTATCTGGTGCCACAGAGGCAACTGTCAATCACCTCAGATGATCCCAAATAACACGCCAGGTGCCTTCACTCTCACCTGGAATACTCCCTTTTGCCTTCTCCCATCCTTCCTCCAAACGCCTTGTCTACAGAAAAACTCCGCTGATTCAAGGAGATAAACAAATAGGACTTTTAAGGAATCAAGAAGAAGCATCCGTTTTATACACACCAGCTAGTCTAAAATCAAACCTCATGGTCAGCCTCCTGGGGAGAGAGAGACGATTGTTAAATATCCTCAGAGTTTCTGGTCTCATGGATAAGTAGACGTCTTATAAATTCCCTGAAGAAAGGTCAAGCCTGCCACTTTCAGATAAAAAGGAAGGTGCTGCCAAAACACGCTATGTGGTCTGGAAGGAGAATTTCTGGGGTAAGGAGGTCTGTCAGGAGCAAAGAGTATCCCTTATTTCCCTCTTCAAACCCACAGGCTTTGGTATAACTAATCCCTCCTAACCAGAGCAGACATAATTCTCTTCGCATAGTGTCCATCGACTCTGCATCCGGTTGAGTCATTTCCCAATATTGTTCCTAGGATGAAAGAAAAAAAGTCTCCAGACAGACCAGAGAAGAATTAGGTCCAATTTTAATCTTTACTTTCCCTGGACTGAAAAATCCATGATTCCAAAATCAACCCAATATTGCAGCCAGGTGCTTATCCTTAATTCTAACTAATTTCCTACCCCCACCAAGGAAAAATAAATTTTAAAAAGGGAAGTAAGACTTCTAAGTTGACTCTGGCTATGTCAGCAGCTCCTCTGGGTCTTTAATGCATCCCAGGACTCAGATGACAGAGACTTTCAACCCTTTTAATCCATAGAGACTTTTCCTCACAATGATTTGTTGACAAGGCAATGTCTCTGTACTGCTTAAAGCCAGGGAGAGGGCGTACAGCGGAGATCACAGACACATGCAGAATCGCATCTCACACTGAGGCACTGTCATGGAACGCCCCTCACCTGGCAGCACTTGGGGGTGGGGGGTGATAGTACCTGCCATACCTGAAGCTGAACCTTGAGTTTGGGTAGTAAAATGATGTCATGCTATGCAGAGGTGAGAGCCCCAGAGCAAAGTCCAGTCTGCATGTCTCGTGAGAGTCTATTTTTCAGTAAAAAGTAGTCTTGGAACATGGGATGGTGGAAAGAGCAATTTATTAGCTACCTGGCTGTGGGTAAATCAGTGAATCTCTCTGAGCTCTGCTTTCTCATCTATAGAATGGCAGTCATCCATCCATCTCATGGGGCTTTGTGAGGGTTCCACGAGATAAGGCATAACTTACATCAGTTATGGAGTAGGTTTCCAATTTTAGTTGAACGTGGATCAAACCCCAATCACATTCATACTTTCAAATGAGTCTGTCTTAGTGTAGTAGATTTAAGCAACGTTTTTGTGGTTCCACAGACCGGGCTACCAGCCCAGCTCTGACGCTTACTGTATGAGCATTCTTGGGAAAACAAAATTGTGTGTCTCATTTTCTCCTTTTATAAAATGAGAATATCAATAACTACCTTATCAGGTCAGGAAGATTAGTATGATAAAGGATGTAAGCTTCAACATGGTACATACCAAAGAGTAAAAGCTGAATGTATACTAATTTGCTATAATTATAGGATAACCAAATTATATCTCTATATATCTCCATATAATTAAAATTATAAGATGCTCCCCAAAAGGAGAGGCCTTCCTCTCTTCATCTCAGGAAGATGAGAGCATTTAGGTCATCTGGCCCCTGGGCTATTCTGTCCTCCAGGAAAGGTAATTTATCCAGTAACCCTTAAAGACACAGAAAAATATCTGAAAAATCTGAGTAGTAACTTTCATTTCCAAAATATTGTGGATAAAATAAGCTGAACCTACTACATATTTATATCAAGAAATTCTGAATAAAATGTATCAATCATTCTTTTAAGTATACAGCAAGCAAAGTCTACAGAGGTCAGGAATACAGGAGACTGAAAGCCAATGAGGGTGGTCCAGCTGTGGCAGCCCTGGGGGAGGCTCTTCAGGGTCTTTTGTGGTTCTATATAAATTTTGGGATTATTTTTTCCACTTCTGTAAAACATGTCATTGGAGTCTGGATAAGGATTGCCTTGAATCTGTAGATAATTTGGGAAGTATGGACATTTTAACAATATTAATTCTTCCAATCTATGAATATGGGATTTTCCATTTATTCATTCTTTAATTAAAAAAATAGGATTATTAAAAGAGTTCAGCAAGGTTTTTGGATACAAAATCAATATACCCCCAAAAGACCCAATTGTAGGATATCCAATTCCAGAAAAAATGGGGTGAGAGGGAGCAGATTTACTGTCCTGCCTGAAACAATCAAAACAAAGATAAAAACAAACAAAATATTTAGAAAAACAGTGAACAGTTTTCAAAACTGGACATAAAGCAGTGAAGCAGTGACCCTGAGAGTTGAGGAACAAATGATGTGAGCCCTATGCTTGCCCCAGCTTACCATGTGAGAGCTCCCAGGCCATGGTGTAGGAAGGGGACCCAGGGAGACCATGGAGAATTCCTTGAGTGGAAGGGTTGGAGGTGAGAGTACTGGAGAAAAAGGCATCTGGGATTCAAGGAGAGAGTATCAGAGAGAGAGAAGAACCAACAAACAACCCCAGATATGTGAAGGGTCCCCCTGGAGTATTCAGCAGAGTAATGCACATCCATCTAAGGACACTACGTGAGGCCAGGGAAAGAATCTTGGGAAGCATCAGAGGGAAGAGTGGCTGGTGTCTGCACAGCCTAGAGGGGTGCCAGACCAGAAAGGGGCATTGGGTAGAAAACACAGAAGGGTCTTGCCTCAGTAGTAGGAAAAAATTAGCCTTTCGTGACTCTGGTCCTGCCTTTCAAATATTAAAAACGAAACCTGAAAGGAACAAACTGTTTCCAAGTAACAAAACTATGTCTCAAAACAAAATTCAAGAATATTTAGGGTTTCCCTGGTGGCGCAGTGGTTAAGAATCCTCCTGCCAATGCAGGGGACAAGGGTTCGAGCCCTGGTCCAGGAAGATCCCACATGCCATGGAGCAACTAAGCCCATGCACCACAACTACTGAGCCTGCACTCTAAAGCCCACGAGCCACAACTACTGAAGCCCGCGTGCCTAGAGCTCGTGCTCAGCAACAAGAGAAGCCACCGCAGTGAGAAGCCCGTGCGCTGCAACGAAGAGCAGCCCCCGCTCGCCACAATCAGAGAAAGCCCGTGCGCAGCCACGAAGACCCAATGCAGCCAAAAAATAAAAATTAAAATAAAAAGAATATTTATAGGAATATAAAATTATGCAGCAAGGTAAAATGCATGATGTCTGGCATCCAACCAAAGATAACCAGGCAGGTAAAGAAGCAGGACAATGCAACCCATAGTGAAGTGAAAATCAGTCAATATAAAGAGACCCAGAAGTGACAGAGATGCTGGAGCAGACAAGGACATCAAAACAGTTACTAAAACTGTACTCCACATGCACAAAATACTAAGTGGAGACAGGGAAGACATAATAAAAACGACCTAAATCAAACTTCTAGAGATGAAAACTGTAATGTGTGAGTTGAAAAATATACTGGATGGGATTAGTAGAAGATCTGACATTGCAGAAGAAGAGTGAAATGGAAGCTATAGCAATAGAAACTGTCCAAAATGAAATCGAGAAAGGAAAAATAATTTTAAAAATGAAGAATGTCAGTGAGCAGTGGGACAACTTCAAACAACCTAAGATATGTGTAACTAGAATGCACGAAGGAGGGGCGAGAGAGAAGGTACAGAAGAGATGTCTGAGGGTACAACGGCTGAAGAGATATATGCACCCCATGTTCGCTGCAGCATTATCCACACTGGCCCGGATATGGAAACAACCAAGTGTCCACTGATGGTGGAGTGGATAAAGAAAATATAGTATATACAAAAAATGGCGTATCAGTCAGCCATAAAAAAGAAGGAAATCCTGCCTTTGTGACAACATGGACGGACCTTGAAGACATTATGCTCAGTGAAATAAGTCAGATGGGGAAAGACAAATACTGTACGATCTGACTTATACGTGAAATCTGAAGAAACCAAACTCACAGAAACAGAGAACAGATTTGTGGTTGCCAGAGGTGTGGGGTAGAGGGTGGGTGAAATGGGTAAAGGTAGGAGCTTCCAGTAATAAAATAAACAATTTCCGGGGATGTAATGTACAGTGTGTTGACTATGGTTAATAATATTGTACTGCTCGTTTGAAAGTTGCTAAGAGAAGTAAATCTTAAATTTCTCATCGCAAACTTTGTAACTGTGTGGGGATGGATATTAATTAGACTTATTGTGGTAATCCTTTTGCAATACATACAAACAAGTCATTATGTGGTACACCTGGACAATTACAATGTTATATGTCAATTATATCTCAACAAAAGTGGGAAAAAAGAAAATCTTATGAATGGAATACAGATGACATCATATCAAAATTTGTGAGATGTCCCTAAAGCAGGGGGCAATATATTGCACTAAACACTTATATTTTAAAAAAGATCTCAAATCAGTGATTGACTTTCACTTTAATAAACTAAGAAATGAAGAACAAATTAAAGTAAACAGAAGATGAGAAAAATTAACAGTCAGAGCTGTAGGGGAGGAGAAAGTTTTCCTCAACCCTCTTATGGTCTCTGGTTGGGTCTGAAAATTGAACTGACAAAGACAGATTAACTGGAGAAAAGCACGCACGTTTTATTGAATGTGAGTGAAGGCCCTGAGAAATGACCAGAGCAGGAAGTCTGCGCCTTCCAGACAAAGAAACAATAAACTCGCGAAGAAATGACAAGCCAAAGTGCTCTGGGCTTGGAGCAGTAAACGGCGAAGAAGTGCTGGGAAGATAAGGGCGAGTTTGATGAGGTTTGTATATGGCCTTCTTGGCCTTAAACTCCTCAGCTCCGGTGAGGAAGAGGTTCTCCCCACTCCTGGTACAGCGGGGACACCTCTCACAGGGGAAATTTATCTCCTGCTTTTAGGGAAGAAGGGTGAGGAGAGCGAAGGTCAGAGTGACCTTCCTGCTTCTGCCATGTTAAGATACTCAGTATGTCAGGGTGCCTTATTTGGGGTGGCATGTCCTGGACCCCATCAGAGCAGAACTCAATGAAATAGAAAACAGGAAAATAATAATCACTGAAACTGAAACCTGATTCTTTGAACTGATCAATAAAATCGATAAACTTTTAGCCAGATGGATCAGAGAAAAAAGGAGAGAGGGCACAACACAACGGCATTACAGTTGAGATGACGACATCCTACACAGGCCACAGGTAATGAAAGGATGCGGGAGTATGTCAACATGTGTGCCAATAAATTCTGGAATTTATGTGAAATGGACAATTCCTTGAAAGACACAAACTATCAAAGCTCACTCAAGAAATGTAGGCATCTTAAATACCTCTCTCTCTCTCTTCCTCTCTCTCTCTCTCTCTCTCTCTCTCTCTCTCTATATATATATATATATATATATATATATATTAATAAAAGTGAATCTGTAGTTGAAAACCTTCCCACAAAAGAAAGTGCAGTGTCTTCACTGGTCAGTCCTACCAATATTTAAGAAAGAAATAACACCAGCCATACACAAACTCTTCAAGAATACTGAAGAAGAAGGAACCCTTGCCAACACATTCTGTGAGGCCATCATCACCCTGATACCAAAACCAGACAAAAATTTGATAAGGAATGACAAAACTTTAGACACCCTTTGTGATAGTGAGATTGGAAATACGTAAATTTCTTCAGGAGGGAAAAATGGATGACTATAGGGGGATATATCTACATTTGAAGACTGGATGGGCAGTGTTGCAATGAATGAACCAAAACTGCATAAAGCTAAAAGAAATTGAGTTAATATCGAGTTAAATAATATTGAGTTAAAAAAAGTAAATTTCTATAAAATTAGAATTTTTTTTGCAGTACGCGGGCCTCTCACTGCTGTGGCCTCTCCTGTTGCGGAGCACAGGCTCCGGACACGCAGGCTCAGCGGCCATGACTCATGGGCCCAGCCACTCCGCGGCATGTGGGATCTTCCCAGACCGGGGCACGAACCTGTGTCCCCTGCATCGGCAGGCGGACTCTCAACCACTGCGCCACCAGGGAAGCGCTAAAATTAGAATTTATACAAAAACTATACATACAGTATGATGACACTTAAAGTTTTTAAAACACACAAAATAATTACAGATTGTTTATGCAAACATACATATGTAATAAAGGTATAAAACGTACCAGTGAATGAGAAATACCAAATTCAGAATAATGGTTGCCTTTGGGGAAGCAGGAGAGGACTGGTCTTAGGGAAACATCACATAGCATGCTTTGATGGAATATGTGGTGTTTTATTTATTTTTTTAAGCTATGTGAAGCAAATATGGCTAAATGATAAAAACTGACAAAAACTGGTAACTTTAATTGGTCAAAATTGGTGCTTTTACAGCTCTTCTTTATATTATTTCCTATACTTTTCTGTTAGGCTTGAAATAAATACCCCATGATAAAGCCATCATGGTTTGGAAAGTAGGTTAGCAGATGTGTTCTGCAGACTCGCTTCTGGCCTCACAAAGAGGCCGCCACACACCCAGGAAGCCCCTTTATGTGGCTTGGACCACGGGGCAAATATTCTCTCACACCAGGCAGGGGTCTAATTTACTGAGATGCTCCTGGGTCCAGGTTGACTTTGATTCCCTGATGGGCATCTGCTCTTAAGACCGCTCCCTTCATGACCTTTGCACTGTGCCAGGCTTTCAAAACACTTCCCAGATCACGCCTTTAACTGTGACCCTCCTAAAGTAAAAAGACACAGAGCCACACAACCAAAGTAAACTCATCTGATGCTCGAGAATTTCTGTTGGAAAAACAGACAGGTTTAGACTCAGCAAAGCTGATTTTTAGACGGCTTCAGAAAGAAAGTCTCCCTTGGTGAGAGATGGGCTCTGGTGGGGTGGTGCCCGGGGAGATGGAAGATGTAGCTGATGCTTCTGGTGGGATAACCAACCTTCGCATCTTCCCCCCCCAGTTGTTATCGTAATACTTTTCCTCCTTAATTTGGAAGCTGCTTAGTTTTCTTTCAGCACGTCTCCTGGCAAAGCTGCACTGAAACACAAGCAGAAGCTTTTGTTCATAAATCTCACATTTCTCTCCATCAATACATATAAATTACCTCTCCCTCAGGGGCAAAGGGAGGGACTTAGATTAATCTCCCAGAAAAAAAAACAGGATGATGAGATGATTTCCTCTGCTCCCAACGAGATAAAAAATAACAAACATCACACCTTTTCCTTTTTTGCCTGGTAGAAAACGGAGATTCCAGACTGGCCTAGATTCAACTGCTCCTGAGTCCTTTTACATTCATGTCAAACTGCTTCAGCCTTTGTTCCCTACAGCCAGGATTAAAAATTTAAAACTTCCAACTTCTTTCTTTGTTACTATATTATTATTTTTTAATAACAGTGTGACTGGGGGCATGAAGCAGAGGCTAGGGACTCCTGGGAGAGGGGGGCCAGACCTGCCTTCTGAGTCACACCCAACACCCGGCCAGGGGCCTGGGGTGTCTTTGGGAGGAGCGTGGTTTTCTGAAGGGAAGCCTCACCCAGATGTTATTTGTAATAATTACAGAGATATTAGACACGATTTCATATAAGCCCTTCTTACAACTGCTCAAACTTCCTGTCTATAACACTTTGGGGTTCTTTTGCAAAAAACAAACTTAATTTAAATTATAATGTTTATTTTTAAAGTATGTCAGGTGCAGAAACTGTGGAAGAATACAGAAATCACTTGCAGTAACGGGAATGCTAAGAGACAGTCACCAAAGATACATATTTTTTTTCTTAAAGGCTCTCCCAGTGGGTTCTTCTCCCTTCAGTCTTGGTGGGGTCCTCCAGGGCTCTTCGAGGACACTGTTTCTCATCCTTCCAGACGCATGAGAGGGGGACTTCCCGTCCTTTGTGAAGTCGGATGTGCCTGCGCATGCCGTCTCTGCATCGTGCTTGGCTTTACACTGAGTCCGCGCTCACGGCCCTCCCTGGAGGGGGCCCCTTGGGCCCAGCAGAGAAAGGGAATCTACATCTAAGGGAGACCCAAGGTCCGAGCAACTCAGGGCCACCTGTGGTTTTCCAAACTCAGGGCAGGTGTCCTTACAGGTGAACGGTCCTCAGGGTTCCAGTGTCCACCCAACCTGGGCAGGAAGGGGACGGAATTGCTCGCCCAGCCTGAGAGCAGCCCTGGTGTCCACAGTCGGCAGGATTCTGCTTGCTCTCTGTAGGCCCCTCCGGCCATGGCCTTGGGGTCAGGGTCAAGGTCAGGGCCAGGGTCAGGGTCAGGTTTAGGCCCCGGTTTAAGGTTAGGATTTGGAACTCGGCCTTGGAACAGGAGAAAAGAAGGAGGGGCAGAGCCTAGTGATGGTTTTGTGGAAACACCAGGCTGTCAGGTCAGGTGCACGGCTGGGCATCGCTCAGCCCGCTGAGCCAAGAGAAAGGGCTGGGTGCACGTGGTCACTGGGGCCTTCGGTGACGGGCTGCCCTGCTGTGGGGACGGGACCGCCCAGCGCCGAGCAGCGGTGACCGGGTCTCACCTGCCAACGGGAGGCAGGGCCGACAGCCGTTAACAACGTCTTCCATCAGTTTCTGCTTTGGCTTAGAAGGCGAAGAAAGAGAACAAGGCCTCAGCTCCTCTGGGAAACAAACACAAGCCCTATTTATGCTGTTTCTGCTCCTCCATTAAGAAGCCTGCAGCGTTCAGGAGTTAGCTCTGCTTTGGGGCAGCAGGTATGTGGCAGTTTGGGAACTGGCGCTCCGGGTCTGCCCTCCCCCTCCCCATGTCCCGCACCTTCCCCTCCCCTGCACCCAGAGTCACCCTGTGGACCCTGGGGCCCTGTCGGACAGCAAGGACTGTCCAGTGTCCTGTCTCCGTCCCTTCATCCCTCCAGGAGCCTCTGGAGGACAGCATGGAGGACTCGAGTTTTGTGTTTTGGGGGGTTTTCCTACAGTTGTGGCAGTCCTGGGGTTCCCCCTAGCTGGTCAGGGCAGCCACGGTCATGGTCCCTTATTTGTGACAGGGCCCTGCCGAAGGGGTCCCTGTCCTGCGCCCGATACCACCCTCCCACCTCCCCACCCGAAGATTCGACAGCTCTCTCCTCCCAGCACCCAAGCCTCAGGGGCAGGGCCCTGTGGCCCTGTGGCCACAGGAAGGGCCCTGTGGACGATTTAGGGAGAAGAGATGTCCCCTTAGGATGAAACATGGCAAACCTTTCTCAGCTGAGTTAAAACTTAGCTGCAGTCACACTAAATCAAATAAAAATAACAACGGCCAGTTGTTAGTATTTTTTTGCGAGCCAGGCCCCAGATACGGGGTTCCTGTGCTGTGTCATCGAGCCTCACGCCTGGATGGACGGCCTGGAAGCTGCCGGCGTCTGAGCCTTTAGGCAGAGGCAGAACTTGAACCCAGACCATTGAAGTCTGCCCCCTGTGCCCTTAAGTCCTGTGTTTGCTGCTTCAACACACTTCCAGGTGTGTTCTGAGTTACGCTGTCGGCCAGGTGCAGCCACGGGGTGAGGGTCCCGGGCAGCACGAGGCCGGCAACACCCAGCTCCCTCCTCCAAGCCCGGCTCCTCCACTGGCTCCCCAGGAGAGCGAGGCCAGCAGCAGCCTCCCGCCCCATCCCCTCCTGCTGTCCTTTGCACACAAGCTCCTGCTGTCCACCTTCTGCTGTTTGCCTGTGGTTTTGCAGGTTTTGTTGTATTTTTCAAAACAGAGACATCTACATTCTGAACAAATTTCATCAAAAATTGATTTCCAGCAGAGAGAAGGTGCAAATCAAAATGGAAATGCTTTAAGCTTGCAGGCGGCTTTACATTTTGGAGCAAACAATCATATTTTTCCCTTTAGAATGTGGCCTAGCATCCTGAGAAAACAGGTCACCATGGTGATTGCAGTGTGTCTGCTGCATCCGGAGCTGGGATGACACCAGGTCCTTTCCTAGCTAAACAGCCCACTTTAGAGGACAATTCCTTTCTTATTATTGCCTGATATCGTGGTGGTATTAACACCCAATGCTCTCCTCACCTTTAATGATGTTTTAATTTTCGTAAGCTCGATAGAAATCGACTGATGGTTAGAGAAAATTTCATCAAAGTGATATTTGTGCAAAATACTTGGTCTGAACAATAGAATGACTTTCGACTGTCCTTGTTCAGATAGCACGGAATCTGGATTAGGTTCGGTCAGGGTCCATCAGAGGAAAGAGTTGGCTTTAACTGTGTCTCCAGCTGCCTGTGTTCTGAGCAGGGGAGGGGGCTCCCAGCCCCCATGCGTTCTGGGCGCCTGGTCCACGCGGCACCTCGGGCCTCCATCGCCCCGCCCAGTGTCTCCCCTCTGCTCACACATGCAGGTGTGGCCAGAGCAGCTCTGCCCGGTTTCCCTGCCAATACCCGACTTTGAAAGCACATCACTATCCTAGTTGCCGTGTGGTCGTGCAGTTACTATTATCCCGAAACTGTGAGTGCCAGTGGGAAGACGGTGTCATTTGTTCAGGAAAACTGACCTGGGCTACGCTGGTTCATCGGGCCTGAGAGCCCTACCTGCTCCCAACAGAGCGGGAAGGAACCTCGGGGCTTTGGACTCAGCACGTCCTGGCTTTGGGCAGGGAGCGGCCAGAGAGGAAAGGGAGGCCGGCGGCCTTCAGCTGCTGGAACATCGTGGCGAGACCGACTGGGCCCTTCCTCGCCAGTCACAGCCTGTCCGCTGGTGTCTTGGGGACAAGTCCCACCACCCTCACCTCTGCCCCCTGGAGCTAAGAGCAGGGCCGGGAGCTTGGGTCAGCAACTGTGGCCCGCGGGCCGGATGTGGTCCAGGCCTCCACCTGCGGGCACAGTTAGGAATCGCATCTACGTTTCCTCTTAAGTTCCTATTTCTGTCTGACAGGGAGGGAGGCCCAGAGAGCAGAGTGCATATGACGCCACATTTCTTCCCTCCCTCCTTCCCTTCCTTGTTCAACAACTGGGTTTCTTACTTAAACCTGCTTTTCCTGGTTCCATCCATCCACATGGGGATGAAAGGGCCGCATTTTTCCAACGTCCGGTGTGCTCATTCCATTTGACTTACCGATGTAAGTGGCCTGGAGTTGTTTTACATTTTTAAAAGGTTGGAAAAAGTCAAAAGAAGAGAATATTTCATGATACAGACAAGTTATATAAAATCCCAGTGTCCAGAAATAAAGTTTTATTGGTGCCTGGTCACAGTGACATACGACTGCATTTGAGCTGCAGACAGCAGACTTGCACAGATGCCACAGCGACCCTGTGGCCCAGATAGCTGACAATGTTTGCCCTCTGGCCCATTTCCGAAAACAATCTGTCGACCCCTGGCCTGGAGTACGCAGGCGTTCCTGTGTAGACGGAAATATCCCATCAGGGTTTGTCCCGGAGTGTTTTCCTAATTGATTGTCAATGTTGATGCCAACTTTTGCTAAATCATTTGATCTTTTTCTTTAATCATTTTAAAAGTAATATACATTTGTTGTAACAGATAAAAAAATGTAGGAGATGGGTATGTTGCAAGTCATTTTTAGTAGCCCCTCCTACCCCCCACCAGCCCCGTCCCTCTGGGGTAACCACTGTTCACATCCCTGTGTTTTTTCTGCTCAGACACAGACTGTCATTATCGCTCCTTTTAGGAAAAGGGATTATGCACACACGTAGCTCTGCAACTTGTTTTGTCTCACTAAACACTGGACATCCCTTCAGATCAATTTGGACATCATTGCTTCAATATTTTTAATAAATGCATAATATTCCATAGCAGACTTGGAATAATTTATTCAACTCTGCCCCATCAATGAGCATTCAAGGTCATTACCTTTTTTTTTGTATGACTTTAAGTTCTGAAAATAACAATTTTTTGTATTCTGGTGTTTCTATACTAGTGCTTTTATTCTATAGGATAGATTCCTATAAGCAGGATTGGTGAGTCAAAGAGAACAGGTATTTCTCACCTTAATACACAGTATATTGCAAGATTTCTTTCCAAAAATGGTTGTAGCAATTCACGCTGGCTAGTAAGGACACAGAGCAATGGACATCTTTCACCTTGGGGCTTGAATATTTTTTTGCCTTTAAAAAAATTCTCTCATAAACTGCAACTCTTTTTTTTTTTTTTTTTTAAAGGTAGATTCACATTTTAAGGCTTAATGGCTTGAAGAGAGCAGTCTAGGTTAGGGGGCTTATGCTGCATGAGGAAGACTTTCTTGGGATGGAAGACCAGACGCCAAGCCAGGGCCCATCTGCGCCCGCCCCATGTGGGCCCTCACTGGGTGTCTGTGAGAAGGTGGGGGGGGTGGTGAAGGGATGTGACAGACGTGTGCCCGGACAGGGCTGGGGGCTGGAGAAAGAGGACAGAGCAGAGACGGGCCCTGCCGCCAGGCCCGCCCTGGAGCCATGCCACCGCAGCTGCTCCGAACCCCACCTGCTGGATGGCAGCCGATGGCTGACCATCACTGATTCTACTGGGTGTAGAAAGAACACATATTTTGTTTCTAAAATTCAGCAGCTTCTTTAAAAAAAATAAATAAATAAAAGTAAGTCTCCATTTTAACAGATCCCTTTGCTCAAATAAACTTCAAATGTTTAACTAGCCTGGCCTCGCATTCCTGGGTGGGGTAGGAACAATAATCGTTGTATTTATTTTCTTTTTCTGTATAAAAAAGGAAGGTACAGAAACCTTAAGTGATCTCATTTCTCTTCAAAGAGCAAATCAGCTTTGCAGGCAGACTCTGGAGCCCACCGTGAAGGAGTCAGAAAAAGCACGTGTCTGTTCCCGGAACTTGTCCCGTGCTTCACACCTTTGCTTCTGCTCTGAACCCCGACCTGCTCTCCTGCTCCGCTCGGTGCTGGCCCGGCTCCAGCGCCGTCTCCACCACCGGCTGCCCGGGGCCCCCCAGATGGAACTCAGGCCCCGAGCCCTGTGTTCCCACCGGGGCCTCCCCACGGCGGTGTCCCCTCCCCAGTACCCGGCCTTGGGAGGGTTCCTTACCCCTCTACTCAATGAATACAAAACTAGTTCCTACGGCAGAGGTGGTTCTAAAAGTTAGATGAAAGAATGCACTTAGACGGTGCTTCCCCAGGAGCCGTCACTAAGAGCAATCATTATTCGTGTAATACTAAGGAACAGCGCACAATCACAGTGCGTTTCGGGTGGGTGGGCCCTGGGCCCCCCCTCTCCCTGGGGGACGGGCAGCAGTACTGAGTCAGGCCTCCACGACGGGCCCCTGCCCCCCAGACTGGGGTCCCCGATGCCCCACAGGCCTTGTTCAGAGAAGTAGGAACACCCGCTGCATGCGCCCTGCTCTCCGAAAGGCCCATCGACGTTTGGGTCTGTGCACCGTGGACTCAGCTTGAGAGGCTGCAGTGACAACAGACCAGGAGGGGACCGAGTTTGTCCGGGTTGTGCCCAGGCCAGCCTTGGATGAGAAGCTCCTGTTCCTTCCTCAGCAGGCAACGTGAGGCCTTCTGCACGCCCTTTCTGAAGACGTGAGAAACCGTACCCAGAGAATTTTCAGGTTTCAGAGAAGACTGGCCCATCTGCATACGTGTCCATGTTTTCATAATTTACTATTTTCATTTTCTCGGAACAACTTTGGCCAACAAAAAATTAATCTGCATCCTTTGATCTATTTATTCAACAAATAATTATCACATGTCTACCTCGTGGCTGTCAATTTAACTGTCAAACCACGCCCCATCCACCGCTCCAGAATAAATAAAGAGCCTCCCAGGGCTGGCGCTTCTCAGAGGTACTGATTCTCAGAGGGAGAGGGGCTATTTAGTGCCAGACCCTCTTCCAAATGCACCCCAGGTGTAAATTTATTCAATCCTCGTGACAAGCCTGCGAGAAGACTTCAGTACCCCTGTTTCACAGGTGAGGAAACCGAGGCACAGAGAAGTGGAGGAGCCTGTCCAGGGTCACCCAGCTGCTAAGTAGCAGAGGCGGGATTTGAACCCAGGCAGTCTGGCGCCAGCTCTGCACTCTTAAATGCTTTGTTACGTGACTCTGCTACAACATACAAATGGTGAGTGACAGCATGGAGAACCAGGTAGGCCTTAGCTACAAGTCACGGGGATGGGTGTGGGACAGATGGCGAAGACTTCATGCACGTCCACGAGGCCCCGTCAGCTTGGCACTAAACGCATAAAGGGTGGAGGAGAGAGAGGTGAAGCCCGGGAAGGTGGTGGAGGGGGCGAATTGCTGCCCAGCAGTTAGTCTGACAGCCAGCGCCCCTGGACTCCAGGGGACAGAGCTCGCGAAGGAAGGCGGAGTTTAATAAGGGACCCCAGGGGACTGAGCGTGTTTTTTGATCAGCACTTCAAATGTAGGCACTCACTTCACTCCAGCCAAGCCTGAGGCTCCGTGCATACGAGGAAACCTGCTTCTTTTTCCCCTCGGCCACGGAGGCGGTTCCAGGCCAGCAGGAATATGGCTCCAGATACCACCGGAGAGGTGCATGCGACACCACCGCTGTCCCGCAGCGGCCAGGAGCTCGTGGTGATTTTGTCCAATTTCATCTCAGATGCTATTGTGCTCCTGAACAGTAAAGACACTTGGCAACAAAAGAACCCAAAGGCTGCACAGATTCAAGTTGAACAGGCTCAGATTTGACTTAGTCCCCAGACTGCTCGAGAAGGAAACCAGAAGCTGTGCTGGTGAGGCCCGTCAGGTTGAGATGGTGAGGGAGCCACTGGGGGACCCGCGTGGGGTGAGGGGCACAGCCCGCGTGTAGCCGCGGGACAGAGAGACCCAGGCAAGGCCAGAGTCACGGTCTCCCCGGCGTGGCCGGGGACAGCCACCAACAAGTGTGAGTTCAAGCGAACAGTCCCAGCCGGCACCCACCTGCCCAGCTGGGGACTCTGGTCTCTCCTGCACATCAAGGTGACATGGGGCCACCCACCTCTCCTGGCCACTGTTCCCGCCATCCAGGGCCAAGGGCTGCACAGCTCGCCCGTCCTCCTACCGCATGGTTTCTGCTCTCGTGCGGCAGACACTTCCCGGAACTGTGTCCCTCCTGACAGACCGCCTGCCCCTCTCCCGGGTCCTTCCTGACAGAGTGTGCATGTGTGCACTTGTGCGTGCATCTGCGTACATGTGTTCCTGAGTGTACACATGTGTGCATGCATGCACGTGTGCCTTGCATGTACATGCATGCACTTCCATGCTTATGCATGTGTGAGCATGTGTGCGCACTACTGAGTGTGTGTATGTACACACGTGTGCCCCAGTCAGCTTCTCTAAGGAGGGGATGGAAGGGCCCTGGGTCACTCACTGCTGGGTGTCCGGCCGGGCAGGCATGGGCCCCTCTCCTGATCCACTGTGGGCAGAGAAGTGGAGCCCCGAGGTGGCCGGCACATACAAGCCCCCTTGCCCCATGGTTCAGAGGGGACCATAGGGTGGCACACGATCAACGTTTTCTTTCTGGTATAACACACCGTCCTGTCTTCCATACACTGAACAAAATGGCAAGCGTGCTAGGATGTACAAACGAGAGAGGAAGGTGGGACTCTTACCCAGCCACGGAAGCAGGTCGAGGAGAATTAAGGAAAATGTGGCGTTTCATGGTAGACGGGCTTTATCCAGTCCCTGGGATCAGTTTTCCCCTGAAGTGCAGGAGTCGTGAACAAGGGCCTGTAAATACCTGGAAACCTGCCTCCTTCCCGGCACTGAGTGCCGTGGACAGGCCAGCAGTGCCGTCCGCGCGGGACCACGGGGACGTCACCTCTAAGCCCCTCCTGACGACCAGGCCGAGCCTGTGACCCCAGGAAGCAGCACCACTTGATAAGAACCAGTTATTGGTTCATGCCAAGAACCTCCAACTTCAAATTTATCAAAACTGTTTCAACACAGTTCCAAATCCTTTGTCAAGTGCAGGTGAAGGAAGACCTTTCAAGGTCATGAGTCAGCCCCGAACGAGAGTGAGTGAGACGGATTTTTCAACTCGCCTTTCACTCCCTTTGAAATTTAGGTGAATTCTGAAAAATAAAAAGTATTATGTTCCACAAGTCAAAGAAAACTATAACTGTGTTGTCAAAGCGCTGTACATTGTGTGCGGTTTGCCAATGTAACTTTATAACACGTGCGTGGTGTTTCTGAAAATCTGTCAGCCCCCTAAGGCAGGGGGTCCCGTGAGCTTTTCTCCCCCAGCCTGAAAGACGAACATATCACATTTCATTTTATTTCACAGCACAGTTTCCAGTGGCCTTGCAGTTGAGAAGCAAACCATCAGATCTGACCTTTTATCTTCCTTCGTACTGGGTAAAGACAAGTAAATACTTAATGGCTGCGTCCTCTTTCCTTAGCTCTCACGGGTGTCAAGTGCAGGTAACTCCCGAGAGGCTGACATGAAATGCCAATGTTCTTTTTCTCTAAAGATGTCATATTTTATTTTATTTAATAACTTTAAAAATTGGGAAAAGCATAGCTACTGTTTTTTAAATTTACCCGGAGCCTCTGTATGAAAGAGCACATTTGCGCAATATACAAAAGGAAGGAATGATTACTACCTGTTGATTCCACAGCAAGTTTTTGCAACAGGACCAGATCACTGTTGGATATTTCTTTTGGGGGGGGTCAAGTTTATTAAGGTAGAATTCCATGCAATAGAAGGCACCCATTTAAGTGTAGAATTTGACAAATTTTGGCAAATGTTACCTCCATTTGTGACATCCACGGTCAAGACCCCTCCTCCCAAAATGTCCCCTGTTCTTTGGAGTCAAATCCATGTCCCGCTGCCCTGGCCCTGGGCAATCGCTGGTCTGATTTCTGTCCCTACTAGCTAGCTTCGCCTCTTCTAGAACCATATCATCATACCGTTGAAATCATACAGTAAATATCCTTTTGTGTCTGACTTCTGTGCAGCAAAATGTTCCCGAGATTGGTTCGTCTTGTACGCATCGGTGGTTAGTTTCTTTTTACTGTGGAATACATTTTCCTTGTATAGATATACATTAATATGTTATATATTCTTCTGTTTTTGGACATTTGGGTTGTTTCCAGTTTGGAATGATTATAAATAAAATCGCTATTAACATTTGTGTACAAATTTTGTATGGACCTGTGTTTTCATTTCTCTTCAGTAACCAACTAGGAATGGAATTACTGTATGTTTAACTTCATAAGAAACTGCTGAACACTTTCTCAAAGTAGCTGTGTTATTTTACATCCTCAGTAACAGTGCGTGAGCTACGATTATTTCTCCTCCTTGCCAACATTTTAATTTAATCATCTAGAGAGTGTGAGGTGGTATTTCCTTGTGGTTCCCTGACGACTAGTGCCTTCGGGTATCGTTTCATGTGCTTATGAGCCATTAATATATCTTCCTTTGTGAAATTTCTATTCAAAGTTTTAGTCTGTTTATTATAGGGTTACCCACTTTAATATTACTGAGTTGTTGGAATTCTTCATCTATTCTGTTTTCAAATCCTTGGTCAGATAAATGGATTACCAATATATTTTCCTCCCAATCTGTGAGTAGCCTTTTCATCTTAACAGTGTCTTTTGAAGAAGTGAGCTTTTAATTTGGATGAAGTAAAATTTACCAAGTCTTTTCTTTTAGGTTTAGAGAGTTTTGTTTCCTAAGAAAGCATTGCCCTCTCCAATGCTGCAAAGATTTTAATTTTTGTCTTTCAGACACTGCACAGTTTTAGGTTTTATATTTAGGTTTGTGATTCAAATTAATTTTTGTGTATGATGTGATGGGAGGGCCAGGGAAATATGTGGAGGTCTGGTTGTTTCCAGCAAGAATTGTTGAAAAGAGACTATTTTATTCCCATTGGAGTACGCTTATGGAAACTATCAACCATACGTGTGTGGGTGTATTTCTGGAACACTTACTCTCTTCCATGAATTTATAAATTTAAACTGCTAAATTTTATTTTCTAATATTTTGTACATGTTTTTACAAATATGTTCACGACAGATACTGTTCTTGTAATGTGCTCATTTGAGTATGTGTTATGTTGATCTTATGAATCAAATTAGGAAGTGTCCCTCCTCCTAAACTTTCTTAACGTGATTGCAGAATTGCTTTTACTTTTTATAGTAAATAAAAAAGAATAAATACATAGAATAAAATGAAGTTACCCGGGCCTGGAGTTTTCATTGTGAGAAGGTTTATCATGTTGTATTTTATTTATTTAATAGATAGTGGGCTATATAGGGTTTTTGTCTTTTCTTGAGTCAGCTTTGGAAAGCTATATCTTTTAAAGAATTCACCCATTTCTTTTTATTATTATTATGGTAAAAAAGACATAACATTATGTATACCATCTTAACCATTTTTAAGTGTACAGTTCAATAGTGTTAAGTATATTCTCGTTGATCTCTGCAACGTTTTTATCTTGTAACACTGAAACTTTACATCAGTTAAACACTAATTCCCCTCCCTCCTCGCCCCAGTCCTCTATAACCACCTTTCTTCTTTCTGTGATTCTGAGTACTTTAGATATTTCATATGAACAGAACCATACAGTATTTGTCCTTCTGTAACTGGCTTATCTCACTTAGTATAATGTCACATGTTATAGCATGTGACAAAATTTCCTTATTTTTTATGGCTGAATAGTATTCCATTCCATATATATCATATATGGTACATGTATACCACATTTTCTTTATCCATTTATCAGTTGAGAGCACTGAGGTTGCTTCCACCTTTTGGCTATTTGAATAATGCTGTGATAAGCATGGTGTGCAAATATATCTTTGAGATCCTGCTTTGAATTCTCTTGGCTATATACCCATAAGTGGGATTACTGGGTCAATGGTAGTTCTATTTTTAATTTTTTGAGGCATCCGCATATAGTTTCCATAATGGCTGCACCATTTTACATTCCCATCCATAGAGTACAAACGTACCACCTTCTCCACATCCTTGCTGACACTTAACTATTTTCTGGTTTTTGACAGCGGCCTTCCTAGTGGGTGTGAGGAAACATGTCACTGAGGTTTTGATTTGCATTTACCTGATGATTAGCGATGTTTTGCATCTTTTCAGGTGCTTATGGTGTGTGTCTTCTGTGGAGAAATGTCTATGCAAGTCCTTTGCCCACTTTTAAACTGTGTTGTTTTTTGTTGCTGCTATTGAATTGTAGAAATTTCTTATATTTTCTGAATTTCAACCCCTTATCAGATATATGAATTGCAATTACTTTCTCCCAGTTCTAGGTTGCCTTTTCACTCTGTTGATTGTTTCTTTTGATGTGAAGATTTTTAATTTAATGTCATTTCGTTTGTCTAGTTTTGCATTTGTTGCCTGTGCTTTTGGCCTCATATCCAAGAAATCATTGCCAAATCCAATGTCCTAAAGCTTTTCCCTTTGTTTTCTTCTAGAAGTTCCATAGTTTTAGGTTACATTTAGGTCTTTGATCCGCTCTGAGTTAATTTATGTATGTGGTATAAGGATCCAACATTCTTTTTGTCCATTTCTTTTAATTTTTCAATTATATTGCCACCTAACCTTTTATAATATTCACTTATTTTTCTTTTAATGTTTATAGGATCTGTAGTAATGCTTTCTCTTTCCTTCCTGATTTTTTATTGCATGTTTTCTCCTTTTCCTTGACCAACTAGAGGTTTCTCAATTTTCCACATCTTTTCAAAGAACAGCTTTCAGTTTTATTGATTTTCTCTGTAGTTTTCCTGTTTTCTATTTCATTGATTCTACTACTTTCTTAATTATTTTCCTTTTTCTTCTTACTTTGGGTTTCATTTGCTCTCATTTTTCTTGCTTTACGTGGTAGAAGAGCATTTAGATCTTTCTTCTCTTCTAATACAAGCATTTAGAGCTATACATTTCCCTGTAAGCACAGTTTTACCTGCATCCCACAGATTTTGATATGTCTGTTTTTATTATCACTCAGTTCAAAATATTTTCTAATTTCCAAGTATTTAGTCTTTCACTGGAGTTTTCCATAAATCCTTTGTTCTTGATTTTTTTAAATTTAATTCTGTCTTTGCCAGAGAGCATGCTTTGTATTATTTCACTCATTTTAAAGTTACTGAGATTGTATTATGGCTCAGAATAAAGTCTAAATTGGTGAATGTTTCATGTGCACTTGAAAAGAATGAATATCCTGCTGTTGTTGAGTGGAATGTTCTATAAATAGCAATTAGATAAATTTGTTGGATAGTTTTATTCAAATCTTGTATATATTTAATAGTTTTCGGTCTAGATGTACTAACAGTTACAGAGAGGACCATTGAGATCTCCAATTGTAAATGTGGGTTTGTCTATTTTTCCTATAAGTTCTGCCAGTTTTTGATTTATGTGTTCTAAATCTTTATTTTTAAGAGCATATACATTTAGGACAACTATGTGTTTTTGATGAATTGATTCCTTAATCGTTATGAAATGCTTCTTTCTCTCTTTAGTAATATTATTTATCCTTAAGTCTATTTCATCTGACATTAGTCTAGCCATAATCAACTTTATTATGATTAGTGTTTCCATAGTATATCCCTTTCCCTTTTCCTCTTAGCTTTCTCTTTTAATTTAATAGATTTAGATTAAAAAAAAACATTTTAAAGATATCTTTCCATTGTCTTCCAGCCTGCATTGTTTCTGACGAAAAGTTGTGGAAATTCTTTTTTTTCTCTTCAAGAGTTTCTTGGATATATATTTTTTTTATTTTTATCTTATATTGGAGTATAGTTGATTTAAAATGTTGTGTTAGTTTCAGGTGTACAGCAAAGTGATTCAGTTATACATATACATATTTCTTTTTCAGATTCTTTGTTCTTCTATGTGTAATTTGTCTTTTTTCTTTGGTTGCTTTTAAGGTATTTTTTCTCTATCATTAGCTTTTAGCAATTTGATTATAAGGTGTTTTGTTATGGTTTTATTTTTATTTACACTGTTTGTGTATCCTGAGCTTCCTGGATCTGAGGGTTTCTAGGTTTGATCAATTTGGAAAACTTTCGGTCATTATTTCTACAAAAAATGTTCTGCCTTTCTTTCTCTATGGGACTCCAATTTCGTGTACATAATATACCCTGATAATATCCCTTAGGCACTGAGTCTCTATTGATTTTTCTTCCATTGTTTTTCTTACTACACTTCATTTTGTAGAGATTCCATCAGTATATCTTTAAATTGAGTGATTTTTGCTTCCATAGTATTTAATCAGCTATTAAGCCCACCCAGTAAATTGTTCAATTCAAATAGTGTATTTTTTTAATTCTAGAAATTTTATTTGGTTCTTTATATAGCTTTCCTTTTTCTTCTAGTTATGTTCAAACTTTCCTTTAAATCCTTAATTATGTTTATAATAGTTGTTTTCAATTCTGTCTGCTAATTCCATCATCTCTCTCATTTCTGGCTATGTATGTATTGACAAACTTCTCTCCTGGCTATGAATCACAGTTTCCTACTTCTTCATGCTAAGCAATTTTTTATTAAATGCTGAACATTATGACGTTATGCTTGTGAAATCTGGATTTGTTGTCTTCCTTTAAAGATTGTTGTACTTTGTTTTGGTAGGTATGTGAGTAACTTGCTTATCAGTTTCATCCTTTTGAGACTTATGTTTAGGCTTTCTTAATAAGTTTTAGAGTAGCTTTTACTCTAAGGCTAGTTTAGCTCTTATCCTAAGGATTACTTACCCTTTTAGGATGTTATTGAACGTTTCAGGTGTTCAGTGAGGTCTTTCTGGTTTGTCAGGAATAAAATGTATTTGTAATTTCTGAGTTTTCCATTTCTAGCTCCCTGGTAGTTCTTTGATTGTCCTGTTGGAATTTCATCTATGCACGCATAGTTAGTATTCAACAACAAATCTACAGGAATGCTTATATGGATTTCTGGAATTCTTTTTCTACATGGCTTCCTACTCTCTTCTCTGCAAATTCCAGGCACCCCAGCATCACCAAATTCCCAGCACTGTCTTCTCAACCTAATGAAGCCACCATGTTCTGCTTGAGGTCCTCCTCTCTGGGATGGAAAAGAAAAGAAAGTACTAAGAAAACCAGAGCAATCTTTGTACTCACCTCATTTTATTCTCTCATGGATCACAGCCCTGTGTTATTTGTTGTCCACTCTCTGAAAACAATTATTTCACATATTTTTTAAGTTTTTAGTTGTTTACTTTGGAAGGGCAAGTCCAGTATCAGTTACTTCATCATGATTGGAAATCTGCTTTTCTGATTTGCTCATTTTTCCAACAAAATTGTATTAGTTTTTAATTAGAAAAAGCACCATATGAATATATATATATACTTAAAGAACAATCTGTTGCTCTCTTTTTGCAAAATTCATCTGAAATAACTGTTTTGTTTACTCAGCTAGAATATTACCATAAAGAAAAAGGAAATTATTTTTCTTATCTCTTAACATTTTAGATCTTAATATTAGATTCTTTCTTGCTATAACACCTAAGGCCAATCCCTTGACATAGTCTTCCCTCCATAGCTTTGCCATGAAACCCACATATACCCTGGTGTCCCAAGTGGCCTAGTCCCTTCAGGATGTTACAGTTTTTAAAAATTCACCCCTAGAGCCTTGAAGACATGCGTATCATCACTATATCCTACTTCTGAAGATTCAGACAGTGGCAGCCATAACAGTATCTGACGTTCTCTTCCATTTGCGGAATTCTCCAATTTTAGTCATAGTCTCCTTTTTCTTATGGCTTCTCCTTTGAGCTCTCTTCACCCAGCCTCCTGGCCACAATAACTAATGTGACTGCTGATTCTGCCTGTCAGCTAAACCAATCTACCCTAAGACAGCTGGAGGGCCTAGCAGCTCCATGCCCCCAAACCACACTAAATCCCACAAAAGAAAGCATTATGAGACACCTGGAATTATACTTTTTCTCTTACTTTGACTGCTTTTCTTATAGAACATACTCACCGAGTATTTATTACTAAAACTCTCCACCTCACTTCAGACAGATAAGAAATATATTTAAGGCACCGTCATGTATACTATAAAGACAATCTTTCCATAGAGACAGAGTTGGGGAATTTAGATCACAGACAAACCTGGGTTCTAGAATTCACTTGCAATATAACCTCAGGCAAGTTATTTCATTACCTGAACCTTTGATTTCTCATCCATAGAATTCAAATAATAATATCTAGATCTAAATATAGGTTTAGACCTTAAGTGAGCTTCAGTATAGGTCCTAGCAGACAGTAGACACTAGGTAAATACTAACTTCCTTTTTTGGGCAAGAAACTTAATCTTTTGGGGCCTTAGTTTCCTCATTTGTAAAATGAAAACCATAATAACTTCTTTATAGGCTACTATGAAGATTAAGGCTATATCTTTGTAGGTACAGTGTAGCCTCACATGGAGTAATGCATGGAAACAGTACATCCAACAAGCACTCTCTGTGAGATGACCAAACACAACCTTAGCTTCTGTCTCCTACTGTCCCTTTAAACATTATTCAGCAGGATTGTCATCCTCCGCTCCTGTTGAAAACTCAGACTCGTGAATTCTCTGCTTGCTGTTAGGGAATAGATAGTCCTACAACAGCTCTAGATCACAACACTGTCTCAGTTCAGAAATGTGAATTCCAGTCCAAGATATTCATCAAACCCTAAACTTGATTTAATATCCAGTGTCTTCTCTTCCTCGAGATCCATCTGGAGTCCTGCAACCAGCAGAGCAAACTGCACAGTTGCATGTGCAGATATATAGGTAGATAGATAGAGAGCTGATAGATAGATAGATGGATAGACAGTTAAAGAGAGAGAGAGATCCTTTAAAAACTCAATCACCAAAATATTATTTTGCTAGGAATTAAACATAGAAAAATCCAAATGTTTAAATGGCCAACTCTATCCCTGTCTGTTTTCTCAGTCTTTGTATAGATTTCAATACTCACACCTAGGCCCAAAAATTCCACAGAAACATTCATAAAGGAGGAGTTGCTTTGTGGTCATTAGAGAAACACTAATTTTGGGCTTATTCTCAGGAAGAGCCCTGTGTAGTATAGGAAACTCTGACTTGGAAAATGAGATTCTTTAAAAAAAATTTTTTTTATTGGTTTATAACATTACATAAGTTTTATGTGTATAATATTATGTTTTGCCATTGCCATTTATGTGTACAATATTATGTTTTGCCAAAATTTTTTTATTGGTTTATAACATTACATAAGTTTTATGTGTACAATATTATGTTTTGCCAACATTATGGTCTGTTCACCACCATTCATCACCATACTGTTGACCCCCTTCTCCTCTGGTGACCACTACCCTGTTCATTGTGAATATGTGTTTGTTTTTGTTTGGTTTTGCTGTTCAGTTATTTTGTTGGTTTTTTTTTTTTTTTTGGCTTGTTTGTTTTTTTTATATTCCACATATGAGTGAAATCATATGGTATTTGTCTATCTCCCCCTGACTTATTTCACTTAGTATAATATCCTCCAAGTCCATCCAGGTTGTCAGAAATGGCAAGATTTTATCTTTTTATGGATGAGGGATGTTCCATTGTAGAGATACTCACCATATCTTCTTTATCCATTTATCCATCAATGAGCGCTTAGTTTTTTGTTTCTATATCTTGGCTATTGTAAGTAACGTTGCAATGAACATGGGGACATGTAAAACTTTTCAAATTAGTGTTTTCACATTCTTTGGATAAGTGCCCAGAAATGGAATAGCTGGATCATATGGTAGTTTTATTCTTAATTTTTGAGGAATCTCCGTACTGTTTTCCACAGTAGCTGTACCACCAACAGTGCACGAGTGTTCCCTTTTCTCCACACCATCACCAACACTTGTTATTTCTTGCCTTTTTGATAATAGTCATTTTTACAGGCATCAGGTGATATCTCAATGTGGTTTTGATTTGCATTTCCCTAATAATTAGTGATGTTGAATATCTTTTCATGTACCTGTTGGCCATCTGTGTGTCTTGTTTGGAAAAATGTCTCTTCAGCTCCTCTGCCCAGTTTTTTTAATTGTGTTACTTTTTGTTGTTGAGTTGTATGAGTTCTTTATAAATTTTGGTCATTAACCCCTTATAGGATCATCTCAGTAGATGCAGAGTGAGGTCTCGAATGCAGCAGGCACACAGGAGCACGACGCAGCCACTGAAGACTCTCTGCACATGATCTTACTCCTGCTGAAGAAAAACGTGACCAGAATCACAGGAACTGGATGATTACAAGTGGAAGGAAACTTACAGGCCATCAAGACAAGCCCTTCACTTCACAGATAAGGCAGCTGAGGTAACTCCCAGGGCCACCAGTGAAACCAGCGGGGCTGGGGGATAAATCTGTCTTTAGGTTCCATTTGAAGCAGGTCATTTAGAAATATCAAGTGGTCTCCACATCTACACCCTTCCTAAGTCAATAAAAACTAAATGAGATTTGTTTCTTTTCTTTTCTTTTTTTAAAATTAGATTCCACATATGGGTGATATCAATGTGATATTTGTCTTTCTCTGTCTGACTTACTTCACTTAGTATAATACCGTAAATCACAGGGAGCTCTACTCAATATTCTGTGGTAACCTATATGAGAAAAGAATCTAAAAAAGAATGAATACATGTACATGTTACTGAATCACTTTGCTGTACACCTGAATACTCCAATTAAAAAAAAAACCAAATGGGAGTCAGGACTGGTTATTCTAGTTATTCTGGCACAGTTTTTTATACATCCCGTGACTGATTTTTAATGTTTGCAAGGCATTCTTCTGGGAATACAAAGATGAATTAGGTATTATCCATGTTCTTAAGGAACTAATGAACTTGACAGGTTGAAATGGTGGGACACATTTTAAAAGAAGCTTATTAAAATGTACAGTAAATTCCAAAAGTCTGTGGATCATAATAGGATGGGAAAGATAAGCTTAACAGCAACAAATGTAAGAGACTGAAGGGTGTTGGAATGCATGGTCAGTCTCTACCCTAACCAACATATGGCTCCACGCTAATTAAAGGCGGCTCCCCAATTTGCAATACGTAAACTAAGGTCCACAGAGCAAGGAAAGCTACCACCTACCCCCTACTGGTCACATGACTTGAGGTATTTCAGTTCCGGAGCACACTTTAATACGCTGACAAAGCCAGCTAGGAGCATATGTGGATTAATATGGGATTGGAGAGCACGTTTTACGGGGAACTGTTGGGAGAACTGGGGTTCTTCCTCCATGCCTATATTTGAGGAGGAGTTGTGTGCAGCGGGCATGTTCTGTGTGCATCCAAGGGTCAGAACTCGAACTAAAATAAAACATGCAAATTTCCATGCAACACTTTCACCAAAGTTTTCGTGTCATGTATTTATTAATAATGTCTTCACATATTTCAAAATTCAGAAAATGCAAAGGTTATAAAGTGCCCCTGTCCATCCAGGAGATGAGAACGTCCCGTCTCTTGCATATCCAGTCCAAGAAAGAGGAAGCTGCTAACAGGGAACTTTTGTCCCAAGGTCGGATGGACGGATGGGTGAGCTGGCACTGTTCCAAGTCCTCTGGCTGGGATGGTGCTGAGGGCATCAGACAAAAGTGAACACATTGCTCGCCAGAATCTCAGATTCTGTGGCACTCCTTCTCTCCCCACCGTGAGAGGTGGGAGTCCAGACTAGCAGGGCAGTGCCCTCGTGACCCTCTGCAATCTCTCACGGCTTCTGCTGGAAACCACACAGCGGGGAGGGGACTGGCTGTGTGTCCTCTAACTCATCTTCCCTTCCCCTCTCAGCCTCTTCCTTTCTTCCTAAAGGAGCTCTGTGGCCCCCGAGCGGCTTCATTTCAGTGATTTCCGACTTGGGGGTCCTTGCAGCCCCCCACTTCCCAATCCTCCTGCAGTCTCCATCCTAAACTCCTGCCTCTACAGTCCTGTGTCTCCCCCGCCCTGGGATCCCTGTTATTTGCAGCCAGCTCTCTCAAGTCAGATGGATTCCAGCTTCCTGAACCTGCTCTGTGCAGCATCCTTTTCCTGTCTTCCTATTATCTTAAGGCAGGTCTCTGAAATCTGAGAGGACAAGTCAGGCTAGAAGATGTCAGGAGACACAGCCGAACTGGTCATCCCAACTTGTCCAGACTAGTATTCATTCAAAAAAGCTATTGGAAATAGCCTAGTGTCATGAACTCATGGTGTGTCCCCCTAAAATTCATATGTTGAAACCCAAACCCCCAGAAGGATGCCGTTAGGAGGAAGGGCCTTTGGGAGGTGATTAGGTCATGGGGGATTAGTGCCCTTATAAGAAGAGACAAGAGAGCTTGAATTCTCTCTCCCTCTTATACTCGCTCCCTCTGTCCACGTGAGGACAATGCAAGAAGATGGTCATCTGAAAACCAGGAAGAGGGCTCTCACCAGACATTGCTTCTTCTGGCACCTTGATCTTGGACTTCCCAGTCTGCAGAATATGAGAAATAAATGTTTATTGTTTAAGCCCCCAGTCCACAGTAATTTGTTATACAGACCAAAGTAAGGCACCTAGTACACTGATAAAACCACACGGCCTTATTAAAAGTACCTACAAAGCTATGCGTTTTGAGAAGATATTTTTCATATAGCTTAGTTTAAAATTAAATTTTTTTGAATTCCTTGGTGATCCAGTGGTTAAGACTCAGGGCTTTCAGCTGAGGTGGCCCGGGTTCAATATCTGGTCAGAGAACTAAGATCCTGCAAGCCACATGCACAGCCGGAAAAAAAAAAAATACTTAAATTTTTTAACACAAAATTTCTACCACGTGGTCAGTAATTCAACATATATTGAATGGGCACCAAAGCCATCTCAGCCTGGTATCCGTGTCAGCCTTCACCCCCGACCCCACTGCTTGCCTCCACGTGGACCAGCTTCGTCCTTGGGGCCCCAGGTGCACAGACGCACACAGACTTCACCACGTCCCGGGAGGCTGGTGCTTGTTACCCACGTCGTGAGCCAGGGTTTGAACACAGGCATCGTCAGACCAACTGCTCTCAGATATGGTGAGTGAGGCTGGGAAGCTCTGGCCCACTGAGGAGGCGGCCACAGCCCGACGTCCTGAAGCGGAGCTGACCGGGGACATTTTCACACCAGAACCAATGAGTGATTTCTAGCAGCAAGATCGGGATCTTGGAAGAGTGAAGATTCTGACTCCAGCTTGGCTGTGCCAGTGGCGGCAGGTTCCTCTGTTCTTCTTCTGTGCCTCGATTTTTCATCCATCCAGTGGGGTCACAGTCCCCCATCAGCCTGCTGCAGGATTAAACAGGGAGACGTGGGCTTCCCTGGTGGCACAGTGGTTGCGAGTCTGCCTGCCAATGCAGGGGACGTGGGTTTGTGCCCCGGTCCGGGAAGATCCCACATTCTGTGGAGCAGCTGCGCCCGTGAGCCATGGCCGCTAAGCCTGCGCGTCCGGAGCCTGTGCTCCACAAAAACAACAACAACAGCAAAAAAAAAACAGGGAGACACACGTTCGGTTGAGCACCGTGCCCGGTGCGTGGTGAGCGTCCAGATGTCAGCTATAATGATAATTATCATCTCTTTTTGGAGGTCGCTGGGTCCCTTGGCCTTATATTTTGGGGCCCAAATATAAGAGATGAACAAGAAATTTATTGCGATGACTAAAACCATTGTTAAAGAGAGAAGTAAACAGGCCATTTCCCCAGAGGCCCGAGGCAAGACCATGTGAGACAGGGCGAGCAGAGGTCAGCGTGGCCGGCAGGTGGGCCGTGAATACGGCATCTCCACCAGACTGACCTGGAATCATCGCTGCGGCTCTTCACGGCCAAGTGCCTGACTGAGGTGAAAAACTGAAATTAGTTCATTTAATTCTAACTTCATCCATATACAGCATGAATAATGAAGTAAGCCTCCAGACGGGTTGAAAATATAATCCAGCAGCAGCAAAAATGCAATTCAACCCAGAAAACCAACGGGTGCTAACCTGACGGGGCAAAAAACCCACGTGGACGAGTCGGTGGGGGAGGCATGTACAAAACAGCAGCATCTAAGGAGAGGGAAGGAGCCCGGGTACATGCAAGGTCCTCTGTGCGTTGCGTGTGCGGGCCACGGAGATCCCCTCTGCGCGTGGCGGCAGTGTGCCTCCCCAGGACTGGGCCGACGGTCTGTTATTTCTACCCTCCGGCCTTTGCTCCAGAATCCCTTCACGCTGGGCTCTCTCTCTGCCTCTGTCTCTGTGTCTGTCGCTCTCTGTCTCTGTCTCTGTGTCTGTCTCTCTGTCTCTGTCGCTCTCTCTTCGGACAGCTCCATTCAGTCCCTACCAGGTGCCAGAGTCAGACCAGGACCTCCTTCTCCCTCCTGGGGGTGGAGGGGTAGCTTCACGTCCCACACTGGTCAGATCTAACTGCTCTGCAGAAGCAGTTTGAAGGTAACTCAAAAAATGCAAATGAAATAAAAGAAAGCCAAATGTGATCATTTCTGTGTTTGGTTGGTGGCAGCGGGATGGGCTGAATGGAAAAGAGCAGAATTTTCTGGAAAAGAGAATCGCCTTTAATTTGAGCCAGCACTCCAACAAGCCCACAGTTCTCTGAAAGAAAAAAGTCCCAGGCTAGGGACTTTTTGGAAAAAAGAGATTTTTTTTTAAAAGAGAGGTCTCAATTATGAAAAGAGAAACTGCTCTGTGCGTGTGTGTGTGCAGTCTGTGGTGTATATACATGGGACGTGCTGACGAATGCACTGTGCCCACGGAAAATGGCGGGGACGAGAAGGAAGCCCCGTCCCCCCCATGAGGACGGCCAGTGAGACTCCCTGGGGTGGTGGCACCGGCGGGTGTGGACTTCGGGTGCTTCCTGTCTTTTCCCTCCCCCGGCCTGTCCCCGGGGAGACCGGCTCACACAGCCCCCTGCGCGTGGTTCTGGGCAGGGGGCCTCCGGGGGGCTGTTGGCGTCCAGCGCCGGGCAGTGTGGTCGGAAGGTGACCGGCCCAGAGGGGACCGGGGGCAGAAGCGCAGGTTCAGGGTGTGGGTGGGAGCAGCCAGGAGCGGGGAGGCTGGAGTGTCTCAGGGCTCCGTAGGAGCACCCGAGGACCGCGAGCACGGGGCACAGAGACTCATCCCCTGCACCAGGCGGCTTGACCCCGCCCGAATCCCCTGTGTGCGCCCTCAGGACACCACGCCCTTCGCAACCTCACCTGGACGTCAGGTGCAGCGGAAGTGAGGTCTTGCTGGACGAGGACGACGCTGGCGCAGAGCCCAGCTAGCTGGTGGAGCCCCCAGGCCAGGGGAAGTGCCCCCTGCCTCTCTGCTGACCGAGATGCACGAAGGCCCACCTGTGAGCAGGCGTCCCCAGGACAGGAGACGGGGAGCAAGACATGCTCCCTGTAAGGGCCCACCCGGGTGGTTTGGGACCTGTAGTTGGGCTTCCCGCGAACTTGTCTCGCCTTGTCTCTGCATTGTCTCCAATGCAGAAGCCGCCGGCCCCGCGTAGCAATGCAGCCCTTGAAGGATGCCTCAGCTGATGAATGGGCGACGGTTGGGCACCACCCTGGGCCTCCAAGGGTGGAATGCATGGCGCTCGTCAATAATTGTTGCAAACTGATCATTATTGAAATTGCTATGTCAAAATGTTGACGTGATAATACTTCGGACATATTAAGTTAAATAAAATACATTACAGACACTAACCTCACCTGTTTCCTTTTCCTTTTTTTTTTTTTAACATCTTCATTGGAGTATAACTGCTTTACATTGCTGTGTTAGCTTCTGCTGTATAACAAAGTGAATCAGTTACACATATACATATATCCCCATATCCCCTCCTTCTTGCGTCTCCCTCCCACCCTCCCTATCCCACCCCTCTAGGTGGTCACAAAGCATCCAGCTGATCTCCCTGTCCTTTTACTTTTTCAACGAGGCTGCTGGAAAGCATGCCTCACTCGTGGCTGGCATCACACTGCGGGCAGTGCGGCTGTGACCTGCGTCTCCTCAGTACCGGCCCCGCTTGGGCTGGGCCCACAGCAGGTGCCCGGTGCTGGATGAAAGCCCTATTTCGCATGTAGCAGGAAGGAAACCTGGGGCTCCCCGCGCCCCGATGGCCAGCAGGGGTGAGCACTCCTGGCCTCCCTGCAGGCCTTCGAGGCCTCTGAGGGGAAGAGGCGGGCCACCGGGCCAGCCCCCGCTGTCCTTTCTGTTGGAAAAGGCACGTCACCTTCCCCCGGGGCTCGCCAGCTCCCCCTGATGCCCCGGGGTGGCCATGTAGCCAGGCCCAGCCGGGGGACACAGATTTCCTCTGGCTTGAAAGCGCAGACGTGATTCAGGAGAGGGCAGCGCTGACCACCTTCACTTGAACTAGAACTGCAGACCAGGGAGCTGTGAGCCGGAGCCACCAGGAAAGCCCTCCCCACGAAGACCCTCCCCACGAAGAGAGCCCGCTGAGGGGAAAACCAACAGGCAGCGCGGGACAGGAGCAGGGGAGTGTGGTGGGCTCTGGGGAAGGAGGGAGGTGGTCATGCTGTCCAGTTTGAGCCAGTGCGCCAGGCCAAGGGAAGCCACCCGCCCCCAGACCGCGCAGTTACAGGGCCCCTGGGACCCTCCATGCCCCTTAAACCAGGGTGACTGGGTTTCACTCATTTGTATCCAAAAGGGTCCCACTAATACGGCAACCCTGAGAAGCTGGAGTAGAGGTGTGGGGGGCAGATCCATCACTAGCACTTTTTTCCTGAGAGCAAATGTTTCAAAGGCCTCAGGGGAGACGAGCGCCCTGTATCCAGCGGCTGATCCGGTGAGGATCAGCTCACCCCCACGGGCAGCTCCGAGGTCCCGCTTGCTCAGATCGCCCGCGCGCAGGGGCGCCTGCAGCTGCCCGTCTCCACCGAACCCGCAGCTAGACCGCTCATCTGCTTCCGGCGGGCGCCGTCGGCCCCGCTAACGCCTCTCGGGGCAGGAAACACGAGTTCCCTGGACACTCTCTGGGACGGGGGTGGGTGGAGAATGCTTGCAGGGTTGAGAATAACATAAATTAGGGAGGGGAGAACCTATTAGTTAATGTGTCCATGAATTTACATATAGCTGCTGAAGAAAAATTAGGCATAATTTAAAAGCACTTTTGCTTGTCGAAATATTCCCTATATCCCACCCTCTAACATTCATGGACACACACAGACACCACAAATTGGACTGCAGGACTCTGGAGTGAAGGGGGTTTTTGGCTACTTAGGAGCTGCACACACCTGGGGAGTCCATAACCTCCCGGCATCTCCGTGTCCTGGCTGGTGAGACAGAGGTTGTGTCAGCCTCGCGGGCAAGCCCCACCGTGACTGAGGAGGTGCAGCAGGTGACACTCTGACCACTGGCCCTGCCGTTTCCCCCAAATCGAGCTGTCCATCGTTAGAGCCAGTGGGAGCTTGGACCCCCTGCCAAAGGACACTTGGGAGAACCTGGGTGCCAACAGACCAAGTTTCACCTGAGAACACCTTTCCTCTGCCCACAGTGAGCCGGGGGCAACCGGAGCCCACCCCCAGGGAGGCTCCCGGAGGTGGCCCTCCGCCTCTTGGCATTGTGGTGGGGGGGTGCCTGGCCTCACTCAGGGTCCCCGCTGCCACCCGGGCAGATCTCACCGCTTGGGAGAAGTTTACGTGGCAGAGCCGATCCAGGGTGCCCGGGCCTTCGTGACAGCTGCTTCCGAGTCCCTCCCCGCTGGACGGAGATGCAGCCTCCCCTCGCTGCTCTGATGCGTTTCCAGTGGGGCCTAAGTCCACACGTGCGCTGGGCACTGAAGTGGGTGCACTGGATGGTGAGGGGAGCTGGGATCGCGCTGCAAGTCCACACGTGCGCTGGGCACTGAAGTGGGCGCACTGGATGGTGAGGGGAGCTGGGATCGCGCTGCAAGTCCACACGTGCGCTGGGCACTGAAGTGGGCGCACTGGATGGTGAGGGGAGCTGGGATTACGCTGCTAGTCCACACGTGCGCTGGGCACTGAAGTGGGTGCACTGGATGGTGAGGGGATGCTGGGATCGTGCTGCAAGTCCACACGTGCGCTGGGCACTGAAGTGGGCGCACTGGATGGTGAGGGGAGCTGGGATCGCGCTGCAAGTCCACACGTGCGCTGGGCACTGAAGTGGGCGCACCGGGTGGTGACGGGAGCTGGGATCGCGCTGCAGAGGCAATTTCAGGAGGATGGAAGGGACCACACGCCGTAGCACCTGCTGATGCAGTCTCGGGAACGGGGTCCACTGCTCCCGCCTTCTGGAAATGGTGATCCGTGAACTAAGGACCGCGGCTGGGGGCTGCCAGGAAGAAGCAGGAAGGCGACAGCCCACGAGGGGTCACCACGCCATCCTCGTTAAGCGCCAGAGGCATGCCTGGACCTTGACACAAGCCAGCTCTTTCGATCCCACAGCATCCCTGCAAGACCAGCACCATGGCTCCCGCCACCAGGAAGCTGGTGCTTTACAAGGGGAACAGTTCCCCTGTGAACCTGGGGAGATGAGTTCACTCTGGTGGGAAAATGGGGTCCAGGTCACCTCTTAGCACCTGGGACCTCGCAGGTGCCATCAGTGTCATTCCTGCCTGCCGTGGGCGCAGAAAAGCCCTGAGGCTGGTAGGCTTGGCCCCAGTCCAGAACGGCTCCCAGAGGCACTTCGCCCTCCCTCCGGTCCCATCACTTGCTACAAAGCTCTCAGGACCTGCCCACTGGACCGCGCCCCCATCCCCAGAGGGGCACCTCGCACCCAGGCTCCCTTCAGTGCTCTGTGTCCCTAGACAACGTGAATCCCCTACCAGCCGATCGCCTGACTTGCGACTGCCCTCAGCGCCAGCCCTGGGTCTCCATGGGCTCCCTGCTCTTGGGATGCACACACATGGGGCTGCCCACTCCAAGGTCAGAGCGAAGCTGCACACAGCCCCAGAGGAGGTGATTACCTTTTGTCCCAATGCACAAAAGACTGGACGTGCCTGAGAACTTGCTCCAAAACACACACGGTCCGGGACGCTCCACAAAGTTTACACCCACCCAAAGGACACGTTACAGTCAAGTCTCGATCCCTGGATTCCTCCTGAGACCTTTGGGAAGGGAGGGGAGAGGCAGGGAAGCGGCAGGGGCTGCTGTCCCAGGTCACCAGCCAGGTGACCACAGACAGGAGACGCCCTCCCGGGGCCTCATCCGTAACTCGGGGGCTGCGACCCCTTCCTTCCACTGAGCACACAAGCAAAAGAGTTTTAGGTCCTGCCCTTGGGGAGAAGGCCCGCTGTTAGCCAGGCTCTGGGGACACAGGAGGGCACCAGAAGTGGCCCGTCCATGAGGGGGTCTCTGCAAGCCTCCACACACAGACCGAGAGCTGCTGCCCACCCCATGACACAGCCGCGTCTTCTACCTGCAGGTGCACGGTACTGCACAGAGCAGGACGTTTGGCCAACATAGGTACAGAGAAAAGGACACAGAACAGGTAAGGACATCATTCTCTCCAAGGGCGGGAAGGGGAGGCCAGGGCACGTCTCCTAACACGAGGCCACAAGGAGTTCGGCGGGCAGAGATGGAGGCTAAGCAAGATGAACAAAGGGGCAGGACTGGACAGTGCGGGAATGTCCAGAGGAGGAGGGGCCTGCAAGGACACGGGCAGCCCGGACTCACTGCAGGGCCAGCAACTGAACCAGCTGGACCGAGGGGCGCCCAGCGTGAGGCTGGGAGAGAGAAGCCTGGGACCCTCCTCGGGGTGGGGGAGGGGTGCAGGGGGGCAGAGACACACCTCGGGTCAGGCAGCTGGGCGCCAGGGAGTCTCGCAGAGAAAGGAGTGGTCCTGACCCTCGATCAGAACTAACCCGAAAGAACCCAGGTCCCACGTGGCTCAATCTTGGTTTAAAGTAACATTTGAACAACAAAGTCCAGCTGCCAGAAAAATGAAAGTTTTAAACATGCTTAATTTCTCTGTTTCTGTCTTTCTCGACCTCCCATCTTCCTCCCCCTCCGGCCAAAACACCTCCACCCACCCCCAGGCGGAAATACAAGCAAAATTCTTAGCAGTACTCCTTAAAATTCTTCTTTGACATCGCTGCCGCTCCCCAAGATTCCACACTGACGGCCACTGCTAAAAACCTTTCTTTTCCCTTCTGCTCTCAGGACTCTTGTGGGGTCGGGGCGGCCACGTGATTTCCTGACGGGGGCCCCCCTGCACCCCTCACCCCTCCTGGTCCTGTGCTTTCCACAAGGAGGGGCAGTTCCAGGACTGGAGGGTCTGGAACTGACACAATCAGGGGGCTCTTCTTCAGAAAAAGAATGCAGAATATGGGCGTGGAAGGAAAGAGAAAAATTATTTGGAACAGAGAAGAAATCAGAGCAAATTATAATTATTCAAAAGCTGACAAAAGCAATAAGCATAACAAAAAAAGAGAAAACAGAACGCTTTTGCTAATTAAGTCCGTGATGGTGACTAGCATTTTGAAATATCTCCTACGGAGAGGGGAAGAAGGGAACCAAGCCTTTCTCCTAACACATTGTTTGGGTTGTTTCCTTGCTCTCCATCACTTAGAAAGCGTCCTTCCACGTCACGATGTCCTGCAAACAGCAGCTGCAGTTGGAGGTGGGTAAAGCTCTGATTCTGGCGGCCGGCCCGCGCCAGCTGGCATCGGGGGTCCCTCAGCTCTGCAGGGCTTGAGACTCCGCATCGTGTTCTGACCTCTGGGGGCATCAGAACGGCCTGGAGAGCTTTTCTGCAACCAGACGGCCAAGCCCTGACCCCACCTGGTGAGGCAGGCTCTCTAGGACTCGAGCAGCCACAGTTGAAACCACAAACTTGCAGCCGAGGGCCCACCAGCATGGAGGAGGTATTTCTACCAGGTTCAACGTGTGAGCTCGGGAGACAAATCACTACCATCCTTCGTGGTCACCAGGCCGGGCTGCAGCTGCGCTCCCTCCTTCACACCATCCATGCAGGTGTTCACAAACGCCCAGCAGTTTCCTCTGGGAGCCTGGGGGCCGGCGGGCCCTTTGGCCAGAAGAGGCCGAGGGACTGTCTTAAAAACGAGTTTGGGCGTCAGTGCACTCTTATTTAGAATAGGTCATAAACATCAATTCAGGTGACAAGGTTTCTAAATCTGCTTTTCTTCACACTTTACCTAGTGTATTCATTTCCCAGGGCTGCTGAAACAATTTCCCACGGGCTGGGGGCTTCAAGCAGTAGAAACATGTTCTCCCGTGTCTGGAGGCTGAGACCAGGTGTCAGCGGGGACTCACGCTTGGCCCTCCGAAGGCGTCCCAGAGAAACTGGGAGAAGATGGCATTTGCTTATTTCCTCTAATATTGAAAACTCGAGTCAAACACACCCCCACCACCACCACGTCTCTGTGGAGCACAGGAAGGGAGAAGGGCTGACCGGTGATGGGAGTTGTCGAATCTGAGGATAGCAGGAGAGATGAGGCAGCCTGTGCTGGGGCCCGGAGCTGTTGGACTGAACTGAAAACCGTGCAGATCACGACCTGTGAACCAGGGAGCGAGGCACCACCCGGCTCGCCCCACCCCGTAGCTCCCTGAGCATCCGAGCTCCCACTTTGGGCAAAAGAAAACCCGAGGGTCATTCTGATTGAAGGAGCAGTTTCAGTACTGTCACCCAAGGGAAGCAGAGTCACAGATGTGTTCCTTACAGATCCCAGATCCCGGGCAGGGTGGGGGAAGGGCAATGGGCTGGGGAGCAGCCCCTAGGCCGGGTCCGCAGTCAGCAGGGGAGACGGCAGGGTGGCAAGTACCTCTCACCTGTGCGGTGATCAGGGTGGAGGTCACCCAGTTTTGAGGGCTCAGCTCTAAGCAGTCATTTCAAAGGGCTTCCTGGGAGCGGGGAGCAGGACCCCTAATCTCGGGGCCTGAGTATCCCAGTTCGGTGTGAGCAGGGTGGTCAGGCTGTGAAGTGCCAGGGCAGGAACTCTGGAGGGTGGGTTTCTCATCACGCAGCCCGACAAGGAGCCTCAGCCGCAGGACCGTGGCTCCCTGGGGAAGAGGTGGCTCGGGGGCCCTGGACGCAGGGAGGGAGTGTGGAACTGAGGGTGGCACTGGCCAGGCCGTGTGTGTGCCTGACTTGGAGGGAGGCCAGGAGGCTGCTGGGCCTCCAGAGACACGGGCCAGCCGGGCGGATAGAGTAAGTCACTGCCAGGGGAAGGTGTCTGGGGACCGTCAAGGGGTCTTCCCTCCCACCCTCGGCGTCACCCTACCCTCCTCCGTCTCCCCCAGGTCCCCGAGTCGCAGGCCTTGAACTGGCCCCGCCCAGCAGGCCTGCGGGAGCCGGGACTCTGCACCTGCTATGCAGTATCTCGTGCTGACAGGTGACAGGCCCCGACATTCCTGAGGAATGAGAGGTCTCCCGAAATAGAGAGCGTTTGGAGCAGGTAAACCTGTTTTCTCAGGCAGCCCTGGTGCCTGCATGTCAGGAGTCAGCACGGCCCCCTTCAGTCTGACCCACGTACTGCAGGACAGGCCACCACAGACGTTCCAGGGCAGGCTCTAGCGTCTACACCAGCGGTCCCCAACCTTTTTGGCACCTGGGACCGGTTTCGTGGAAGACAATTTTTCTACGGACCGGGGTAGGGGCTGGGGGAGGATGGTACAGGCTGTGAGGAGAGCGGTGGGGAACCAGGTGAAGCTTCGCTCTCCTGCCACTCACCTCCTGCCGTGCGGCCCGGTTCCTAACAGGTCGTGGACCGGCGCTGGCCCGTGGCCCAGGGGGTGGGCACCCCTGGTCTAGAGCACCTGCAGCCACGAAAACCTTGCCCGAGAGTGAGAAATCCCTCCACGGAGAGGGCGGTGGGGATGTGCCGGGGACGTGAGACGTGAGATGACCATGCCTACCCTCAAGCCCCTTCCCACCATCACTTCCCGCGGCCCAAACAGCCCGCGCCCTCTTCCCCCCTCCCCTCCCCTCCTCTCCCTCCCCTCCTTCCCTCTCTCCCCCATCAGGCCCGCAGCCCTGCATTGCATATCACCTTTCTGAGTCTGTCTTTTCACCTGTTAAATGGTAGGAGTGAAAAGCTGATAGAACTTTTGTGAATATAAATCAGAAAATGTGAGAAAACTGCTTCCCCCAGTGCGGCCATGCAGTAAGCACTCAGTAAAATGTCTCGTACTTTAGAAGAGAGGGAGTTCACCTTGTCAGAGCTGAAGGAATTTCCCAGGGTGACAGTGCTATTTAAAAGCAAATATGTTTTTTCTTTTCAAGTTCCAGCATTGACAATGGTTCCCAGTGCATTTTAGGTGAAAAACAAACAGAAAGGCTAACCTTTTCTGCTGTGGTGTTTGGTTACAGAACAGGGGTGGGTAAAGGCCAAGGGAAACCTGGTCTCAGAAGAGGGACCATTTCTGGCCCCGTGCGCCTGGCCGTCAGCAGCTGGTGTCCCCAATGGAACAAAGGGATCGTGTTCCCACTGGCCCCGAAGCCCAGAGGGCAGGCACGGAGCCCACATTCATCCCCGACGGCCCTGCCCCAGCCCAGTTCAGCTGACACCCGCGTCCGCTGGACACACTGGGGGACGCGCCCGCCTCGGGGTGGTGTGTGCAGACTTATTATCCAAGACCTCGCCCCGCAGGGTCACGAACAGGACACTTGGCGTCAGAACCTGCAAGTTTGCATTGAAGGGTGGGACCTGCCGGGGCTGTGACTGAGGAAGGTCAGGGCTGAGGCAGTGAGAATGCCGTGACCCGCTGCCTCTCCCCGAAGAGTCATCAGGCTTGAAAGGAGGCTGGTGGCCTGATTCTGAGGCGGGAGGGGACTGAGCTTTCGAGAAGGAGTAAAACCACCACGCCTCGCTCGGCCAAAAACTCACAAAGAGGGTAAATCAGTGCCCAAGTCCACTGGCCTTCCTCGGTGCAGGGAGCTCGGTGCATGCTTCCGGCGAGGTACGGGGACGACCACGCCTTGGAATGTTCCGTGGGGAGTTGCCCAGCGCCCTGTGGCTGGTGTGTTGACAAGGCTCTGCTGAGAACAGAGGTTCACTCTGCAGGCCTGTGATTTGCACTCAGGATCAGCCGGACTCTCCAAATAAGGCAGACTTTAATTCTGTTTAATGTGACCCACATGGGGCCATGTTAGGCTCTTTCTTTGCTCCCTTAACTATTGTCACAGCCGACGATGGGACACAGTCTAGAGTGGAGACGCCCCATCGCAGCCATCCACCGCTTTAGGTTCATCTCTGGAGGATTTCACTTGTAGGATCACGTGCTGGATCGCTGTCCTAGGGCCGCCGTAACAGGGAGGCACGAACCGGGCGACTTAAAGCACCGCAAGTTTATTCTCTCACAGTCTGGAGGCCAGAGGTCTGCGGTCGAGGGGTCGGCAGGGCCGTGCCCTCTGGGAGGGTCGGGGGAGGGTGTCCCCGCCTCTCTCCCGCCTCCCGGCGTTGCCAGGGGGCAATCGTGGCATTGCTCACGTGCAGCCGCCTCGTCCCTCTGCCACTGGCGCCTCATGGTGCTTTCCTGGGGCTCTGTCCCCACGTGGCAGCGCCCCCTTCTCGTAGGACACGCGTCACTGTGGATCAGGGCCCACCCTAACGGCCTCATCTTTTTTTTTTTTTTGCGGTACGCGGGCCTCTCACTGTTGTGGCCTCTCCCGTTGCGGAGCACAGGCTCCGGACGCGCAGGCTCAGCGGCCATGGCTCACGGGCCCAGCCGCTCCGCGGCATGTGAGATCTTCCCGGACCGGGGCACGAACCCGCGTGCCCCGCATCGGCAGGCGGACTCTCAACCACTGCGCCACCAGGGAAGCCCACGGCCTCATCTTAATTTATGTCTACAAAGACCCTATTTCCAAGTAAGGTCACTTCACAGGCACAGGCTTAGAACTTAAACCTATCTTTGGGGGCGGGGGTGGGACGGCACAATTCACCCCTTAGCAATTCCCAACTTCAAGTCTGAGATATTTTTAAAAACAGACAGACCTGATAGCCTAGGTATCACGCTTTCCCTCCTTCATGCCTGGGTCCCCTTGAACTCACGGGCTTGTGTCCTGTTTACTGTCGCACACCCGCTAAACTGAAGTCCCTGGAGGGCGCGGAGCCCCTCCCCCAGGAAAGTGCCCGCTGATGCTCCAAAGTGCCCCCAGCCCTGTGCTCAGAGGGCTCTCCACCTTCTGCTGCGAATGTGTTAATTTGTCATTGAACCACCCACCGGAGGGGCCGCCCTGGTGTCCAAAGTCCCCAGTTCTGTGTCTTCCTCTTGCTTGTTTTCTAAAGAACAACGTTTGAAGCTCTCAGCGCCACTGGTGACGGGAGGCTCTGGTTCCCCACAAGCCTTAGGGGAAGTGGGGAGAAAGAAGGATGCTAACGGAGGAGAGAGGGCGGGTGCAGGGTGAGGGGCTGCGTGGGGACCGACCCCTGGGGGGGCACGAGCTGCGGCTTGGAGGAACAAAGAGCACGGGGGGTAAACTTTCGCTTTGCTTTGTACGCTAGAGAGACCCTCCCCGTCGCTCACCCATTCACAGAGGGGCAGCTCCCCGCTGCCGCCAGCCGCAGAATTAATGGGCCCGATGAAGCCTGTTGTCTGCTTGACTGCGATGCCGAGCGCGTGATGAGACATCAATAAATATTCATGCTTTCCATTACTGGCAGTTTTCATTTGCATGTTACTCTTTAGAAATGATAGCAAAAAAGCTCACAGCGTAAAAAAAAAAATATATATATATTGCTTCGGTTGACAATAAAGGGGTTTGTCTCTTGGTGGGGGATGAAATATTCACATTAATTTCAAGGGTTTTCCTGTGAGTGTGTTGAGGTCTTAGCCGGCTGGATGCAGTACTGTCGCATTGCCCTTTCACATAAAGTCTGTGTCCAGAACAGCATTGGTATTTTTTTCTTAAAAGCAAGATATACGAGAGAAACTAATTCACAAAGACATCGAGAGCCAAAAGTATTAATAATAATACAAGCTGTCAATAAAAAGAGTAGAGAATTAAAGACACATTTTCCCAAGTTAATGTTCAAACAAGCAAGGGGATCCATGGACTCGATGTACTTTGAGTCACTCAGTCCTTTTCTAGAGCAATAGAACGTAAAGGTCAAGGAGGAAATTGGAAGAAAACTCCATAATCTCATGGAAGAATTATAAAAAGATGTCCCAGAGGGATGGCTGAATATATTCTTCTATTCAAAATAGTGATCAAGAGAAAGACAAATAAATCATCAGAGAAAGCTGAGCAAATACACATTTTTCTAAAGTGGACACATTTCGAGGGCAGCACACACCGGGGAACCCTCCCTGTCACTCTGTTCTCTGCAGATGTCCCACTCAGGGGTGTCCAGCCTGAGGCTGGGCAAGATGACCCTCTAGGCGGTGAAAAGAAAGAAGACACAGTTACATTTCCAAATCCCCTCCTTTATGATTTCTATCTGGGAGTGTGATCTCTAACACATGTGATTTGTTAGTACAACAGTATGCTCCATAATTCATAGATAAATTGGGAGCTGCCTGCTCAAAGGTTTCTGTTGATGGGGTGTGTGCTTGGACACTCCCCACAAGACTGGGCATCGGCAGGACATGGAGACGAGGAGACAGCGGGAGGCGAGGTCGATATGGACCCAGAAGTATTGACTCAGGAGGCCCTGCCTTACTAAAACAAGTAAAGGCACTGCTGACCTGACGGTGGGCGTCCACGTGTGACCTGAGAAACATGCTTTACTGTTCAGGAATTTTCATGGTGTAGAAAAGAACTTAAAAAAAAAAAACTCTAAAAGATTTTTTTTTAAACTAAAGTGCATAGGCTTAGAGCTTGAAAGATTTCATGGCTGGTTTTTAGTATATGAAATAAGTTTTAAAGCTTATTTGTCAATGTAAGACTTTATTTGCATTTAGCATAGACTGTGATTTTATCTACTTCCAACACCAGGTTTTGACAGTGTATAATTTTCAATATACCCTCCCTTCCAAGACACATGTTGACAGAATTTGGGGAGCGAGACATTAGTGCTTCAGATCATTTGTCTGAAAGGAAAAAAAGGTGATTTCATTAATCTGTGTTTGTTTTTTCAAGAATAGTTTTCTCCAAGGAGCTCGAACCCTGTTACGAGTCTTGGTTTCACGAGGAAGGCAACGGATTTGTTGTCTTTTATTTCGTATTTGGTGTCATTTCTGTGTTTCCTCAGCCTTGGCCAACAGGTGGGGACTGGAGCAGCAGGGCCACAGGAAGAGTGACAGCACTGCCACCTCGGGTTCAGTCCACAACGGAACCAGACGGAACCCACAGCCCGAACCCCTCTGCTTCCTGGGGGCTGGAGGGCGTTACTCACAGGTGCTTTCAAAGGAGTTTTCCTGCGTATCACTTGGGGTTCCTTTCTCCAGACCCCAGGACACCCCGAGTCATGATGGGAGAGGGGACAGGACCCCGAGCAGCATTTATGAGTCACGTCACTCTATGAAATTTGATCTCAGATAAATGGTCTGAAGAACTAATGCCTCAGCCGTCAACTTCTGCCGATGTGTATCTTAGAACAGAAAATGTATTACGTACTGTCAAAAAGCCAGTGTCAGAAGTAGATAAAAATCAAAGCCTGTGCTAAATGCAAGTAAAGTTTTTTTTTTGTTTTTTTTTTTTGCTGTACGCGGGCCTCTCACTGTTGTGGCCTCTCCCATTGCAGAGCACAGGCTCCGGACGCACAGGCCCAGCGGCCATGGCTCACGGGCCCAGCCGCTCCACGGCATGTGGGATCTTCCCGGATCGGGGCACGAACCCGTGTCCCCTGCATCGGCAGGTGGACTCTCAACCACTGCGCCACCAGGGAAGCCGTAAATGCAAGTAAAGTTTTAAATCTACAATGACTTCTGAACACCAACTTGTGCCCAGCAAGTGTCCTGTGACACCCTCCCGCCTTGGGACGAGTTCCTTCTGGAAGCACTGCGGTCCTCATGCAAAGACCCCCAGGGGAGGGCCCAGGGGTCTGTGAGTGTCCAGATTCCCAGGGCATGTTCAGTGCTGGTGTCCCCTCTGCTTAGCACCGGGCCTTGAATCTCCTAATGTCATTGACATCTCATCAAAACTCTCCTGAAAAGTGGGGCAAGGATGTAGCAGGGAACTGGTGTTTCCCTGAGGCTCCAGGTGACACAGGACAGAGGCGGCAGCAGTTCCCCCCCACCCCCCGCCTACCCTGGCCCTGGTCCTGTGGTGGGTCGGCAGCCTCAGGCTTTAGCTGTGACCTTGTCCCTGCTGGAATCCACTGTGGCCGGGACAGGAGGCCCCAGGGTTCTGATGCTGCAGCCTCTGACCTAGGACAAGACCTCAAACCAGGGTTTACCTGCCCGGCTGCTGGGACCTCCATAAATGGTCATCGAATCAGAACAAGTTAATCACGGACGGAGGCTCTTTAGATCGACAAATACTCCTCAGAACTACTGTTGCTGAAGTTCTTTGGCATTTTCCTTAAGAATCAAAATCTCTTAAAGGGTTAATCCATAATTTCAAAGAATCAGCCAACCGACTCGACACGTGCAGCCATACAAGCACGGATGCCAAGTGCCCACTTGACGATGGAACTCAGTCCTCTGGAGAGCTCTGGTGAGTCCTGGGGTCGGGTCCTGGGAGGGGAGCAAATTCAATTGCTCCTTCTTCAGGTAATACGAAGTGAGTGGCTAATGGAAACTCCAACGATTGTCCATTCCTCCTTCAGCATTTAATCATCCGAGTGCTTTCAAAGAGGATCGTTATAGGCAATCATTGCCCATTGGTTATTCTTCCCCATGTCCCTGCAATACAGCCTCACTGCCAGCCCATTTGCTCAACTGAGCTAGCCAGAGTGAGGACAGCTCATCGATTTGCAAAACCAAACAGTAACAGAAATTGGAGTAAAAATATCCCCTTTCTGTGGCTCCAAAGCTCAATAAGAAAGAACCTGGGAGTCTAAAACTAGAAGTCCTTCCTGTGTGGGGTAGGTGTGCCGCGTGCAGCTAAAAACTACATGGCACCTGCCACCCGATGGTGGCTCCCAGGGGACCATGCAGGTGTGCACGCACACACACGTGCACACACACACACACATCACCTTCATCACCTCCCCACACAGAGGAAACATACATGTGGACACGTGGACACACATACACACACCATGCCTCCACCTTCATTTCTCTACACAGAGAAACCACGCACTTACACATACACCACCACCACGTTACATCCCCCATCATCACCACCATCACCAACCCCACCACCATCACGATCATCACCACCACCATCACCATCATCACCACCATCACCATCATCACCATCATCATCACCATCATCACCATCATCACCACCATCACCACCATCATCACGATCATCCCCACCATCACCACCATCACCAACCCCACCACCATCCCCACCATCACCACCATCACCAACCCCACCACCATCACCACCATCACCACCATCATCACCATCACCACCAGCATCCCCACCATCACCATCACCACCATCATCACCATCATCACCATCACCATCATCACCATCACCACCATCACCATCATCACCATCACCATCATCACCATCATCACCATCATCGCCATCACCATCACCATCACCATCATCACCACCATCACCATCATCACCACCATCACCACCATCACCATCACCACCATCACCACCATCACCATCACCACCATCACCACCATCACCATCACCACCATCACCACCATCACCATCATCACCATCATCACCACCATCGCCATCCACCATCACCACCATCACCAACCCCACCACCATCACCATCACCATCATCACCATCACCATCACCACCATCTCACCATCACCACCATCACCACCATCACCAACCCCACCATCATCGCCATCACCACCATCACCATCATCACCATCATCACCATCATCACCATCACCATCATCACCATCACCATCACCACCATCATCACCATCACCACCATCACCATCATCACCATCATCACCATCATCACCATCATCACCACCATCACCATCACCATCATCCCACCACCATCACCACCATCCACCATCATCACCATCACCATCATCACCATCATCACCATCACCATCACCACCATCATCCCCACCATCACCAACCCCACCACCATCACGATCATCACCACCATCATCACCATCATCACCATCCACCATCACCATCACCACCATCACCACCATCACCATCATCACCACCATCACCACCATCACCATCACCACCATCACCATCATCACCATCACCACCATCACCACCATCACCACCATCACCAACCCCACCACCATCCCCACCATCACCACCATCACCAACCCCACCACCATCCCCACCATCACCACCATCACCAACCCCACCACCATCACCACCATCACCATCATCACCATCACCACCATCATCCCCACCATCACCATCACCACCATCACCACCATCATCACCATCATCACCATCACCATCATCACCATCACCACCATCACCACCATCATCACCATCATCACCATCACCATCATCACCATCACCACCATCACCATCATCACCATCACCATCATCACCATCATCGCCATCACCATCACCATCACCATCATCACCACCATCACCATCATCACCACCATCACCACCATCACCATCACCACCATCACCACCATCACCATCACCACCATCACCATCCCATCACCACCATCACCATCATCACCACCATCACCATCATCACCACCACCATCACCACCATCACCACCATCACCATCATCACCACCATCATCACCATCACCATCATCACCATCATCACCATCACCACCATCGTCATTATCATCATTATCATATTTACCAGCACCATCATCATTATCATTGTTATCGGCACCACCAGTACCACTACCTTGGTTTGTTTTCCATTCGGTCATTCAGTTTCCTTATGCACACTTACCCCTCTTGTTCATTCATTTATTTAGCACTAAGTGCTTCCTGTATGTGTGCATCATTTTGCCAGGCGCTGGAGAAACAGAAATAAATAACCCATAGTCCCTGTCCTAAGGATCTCACAGAGTATAGGAAATACAGCAAAGTAAACTTTACTGTATACATGCCACCCACCTCTTACACAAGTCAGACTCTAAAAAGCAAGGCATATAATACAAGTCTACAAAGAAGCTTCAATGTTTGAATAAGGAGGGATACCCACTCACTGAGGGGAACCAGACCAGCAAACCAGGAAACATCCCTCATCGCCATCCACTCTCTTATGTGGATTTGCACACCTCCAGGGGATGCACTGAGCGACATCCCAGCACAGTGTCCAGAGTGAAGGGTGGCCCCTCAGCCTGAGCACGTGCACACCCCCAAGCTGGACGTCTGCAGAGAACAGAGTGACAGGGAAGCCCATCTGGGTATGTGCTGCCCTCAAAATGTGTCCACGTTAGAAAAAATGGGTATTTGCTCAGCTTTCTCTGACTTATTTTAGTCTTTCTCTTTATCACTATTTTGAATAGAAGAGTATATGGCAGGCTCTGGAACCGTGGCATGCTGCTTTGGTCTATGGTCAGAAATGCTGCATTAGGTCACACTGCCTTTAAGAGAAAGGCACAAGGATCCCACCCTAAAATGATGCTGATTTTTTTAAAAGCTTTTTCTAGACACATGCATATATCTGTTTAAAAACAGAGAAGGACCTCACGTCCTAGCATTCACTGAGTGTTTATTACATGCTAGCAACCATTTAATCCTCACATAAACTTACAGGCAAGGCACTATTCCTACTTCCACTTTAGCTGAGAAAATTAAGGGTCAGAGCAAAATCAGGATTGCAAATTGTAATCAACTATACTTCAGTTTGTATGTCAGAACCAGGATTTGTACTCTGGTTGTTCTGACCCCACATCGTGTGCTCTTGACAACCACGGAGCAAAAGTTTCTCCTCCCCAGACCCAACCCGTCAACCAAGACGGCTCCCATCAACACGGTGTTGAACTTCCTCCCAGCTTCTTCTCTGCCACCCCATCATCTTTTTTTGGTGAATTCAGCACCAGAATGTAGGAATCAGAGGTGGTTTTTCCCCACCTGGATTCCTGCATGCTCTCTTCCATCTTCATTTTCCAGCAAGATGCTGCTCAGAGCCGCCACGTTGGAATAACCATATGGGCAGTGGACGTCCGGAGACGGCCTCAGTCTCTACGTAAAGCACCAAATTAAACTCACTGACCAAGGACAGCTGGGCTGAAGCCTGCTGTGAACTACACTGTAAAGAACGAAGCCGCAGTGCTAGATGGTGGCTGGTTTGCGATGTCTGGTGATGAGGCTTCATCACTGTACCTGCGGCCTTCCCTGTCAGTACACCTGTGTCTGCAGTCCAGAGGTGAAGATGCTTTGTCCTCCTCACGAAACTTAACCGTCTCCACGCAGAGGAGGAAAGGGGTCAAAATGAACACAGCACATCTCAGACCACCCAGGGAGCATTTAATGGAGAAGCCTTCCAAGTTACAAAGTGGGTCTTTAATTTCCACTCACGTTTATAACCAATATTGAAAATCTCAGTGCCCTTTGCAGTCCCACCAGTTCTGGCTCCTGGTGTGAGGTTCCACCTAAAGTTAAGTCATGGGTTGTCCTCACCACAGCCCAGACAGCCGAGCTCTGAGCCAGCCTTGTCTTGGCCACGACTGCCTGCCCCACCGCCTCTCCTAGGAAACCTGGAGAGTTTTCACTGGACTCACTGCCTCTTATTAAAAATTGCATTCAAGGGGGCTTCCCTGGTGGCGCAGTGGTTGAGAGTCCGCCTGCCGATGCAGGGGACGCGGGTTCGTGCCCCGGTCCGGGAAGATCCCACATGCCGCGGAGCGGCTGGGCCCGTGAGCCATGGCCGCTGAGCCTGCGCGTCCGGAGCCTGTGCTCCGCAGCGGGAGGGGCCACAACAGTGAGAGGCTCGCGAACCGCAAAAAAAAAAAAAAAAAAAAAATTGCATTCAAGGGACTTCAATGGCCATCCAGTGGTTAAGACTCCGCGAGTCCAGTGCAGGGGGGGTGTGTTTGATCCCTGGTGGGGAAACTAAGATCCCACATGCCACACGGCGCAAGCAAAAAAAACCCCCAAAAAACAAACTGCATTTAAAAGAGAGCTCCCAATACAAGGTTCTTACTATGAGTCAGAAGAATGGCACACTTCAAACTTTCGCCTGCTTTGATAAGCCTGTTACCATTTAGGCCCCTCTTAGGCAACTCCAGCCAGAAAGTAAGAATTAGACCTGATCGGTGGCCCGTCCACGCCAAGGGTCAGCCTCCGGCTGCTGTTTTGTATCTTATAGATGCATTTAATATATAGTATGTTGACCCTTGAACAACTTGGGGTTATGGGTTGACAATTTGAGTATAACTTTAGACTTGGCCCTCTATATCTGAGGTTGTACACTTACTGGAAAACATCTACGTATGAGTGGACCCTCGCAGTTCAAACCTGTGCTGTTCAAGGATCAACTGTACATGTTTATATTAAAATATCACTTATATATTATTTTAAAATATCTAATACCTATATATTATATACATGTACATTCATATTGTATATACATAATAAACACATTTAAAAATCCATCTGGGGGATGCTGAAGGTCTTGGGGCTCTGTGCGGTGCACGTCTCCAGGGCCAGACCTCGGTTCTGGACCTCTCTTGGGCTGGCTGGCTGCATCACTTTGGGAGAATCTCATAACTGCTCTTGATTTCTTCTCCAGAAGACAAAGCACCTCCCAGAGAGTGTGTGTGGGTGTGTGGGTGTGTCTGCCCCGTATCAAAAACGTATCGCAGAGGGGTCTTTTCTTCTCTCAGCTGAGACCCCGGCTGTGGGCAGCAAGGGGGAGCCAGGACACAGGGCCTGTCAGCCGCCCCCTGAGTCACGGGGCCAACAATGCAAAAGGCTCTGGGCTCCAGAGAGAAGAGAGAAAGGGAGCTGGGAAGACGAGGCCCCACCTCAGATGAACATCCAGATGTTCATCTACGCAGCGTCACACCTGCAGGAGCCGGACCACCGGCCGGAGGAGACCAGGCCGGCGCCTTGGCCACCCTCTGCCCTGTTCCTGGCCTCCACTGCTCACTTAGACGCAGAAGTGTGTCCCCAGCTTCAACGCTGGGCTGCGATTGGGCACCAAGGCGGATCTGTTTTAACCTCACACTTCAAGTTATTTATAGGTTTTAATCACAGCCTTAAATAACAGAGGAAATCATCACACATTACAGTTGTCTGAAGCCATTGAAACATTCTCTCAGCATTTTTTTATTTGCAGCTCGACCTTCAGACCCTTGAGAGCTGGTGTCCTGGGCGGGTGTTGCTCTGGGCGGGGAGGGCCCTTGTTGCTTCTTCTGTCTCCCTGCAGCCAGCTGTCCAGCCCCTCCCTGGGGCCTCCCTCTGTTTAGGCAGCCTCACAGGTTCCCAAACAAATACAATATCACGTTACAAAATTAAAATTACTGTAGTGGTCATTTAGTATAAATTCTTTTTTTCCACCAAGGACACTGTGGAATTATTTTTCTGATTATAAAAATGCCCCACACTATCAGTGCCTGAAACAGAAACATGGTTCATGTGCTGAAGGGTTTTTTTTTTTTTGGTTTAATTATTTACTTATCTATTAATTTATTCGGTGGATCCACTTTTAATTGTTTTATTTTGTAATTTCTCTTGGTGCTCAAAATCTTTGTTACTGAGGAGTTTCTGGTGAGCTCCTAGTAGAACTTGCATTGTGGCATCCTTTCAACCGTGGGAAACACATTCTTCATCATCTTTTGCTGAGGATTTTTTACTTGAATTTTTTAGTAATATTTACACAGGGGTCAACATCTAGACCCACAAAAGGTCACAGGGCAGTCGGTCACTCTCCCCGCCCCCCGTCCACAGACACCCGACTTCCTTCTCGAGAGGCACCAGTGGGACCACCTTCTTGGGTATCTTTCAAGAGACATCGTGGCACCTACAATTGCACACACACAGGAACATTTTCAAGGAGGACGTGGGAATTGCTGCAGCATCACCATGGCCATGGAGCCACGTTCATGACCAAGGGAATAAGGGATCGGGGATCGCCGAGGGACTGTCTGTTAGCAGCGCTTGACCGAGCACACTCACTGCCCCTGACCCGAGGCTTCTCCGTTTTCCATCAAAGACTCTGAAATACTGAATCAAATCACTGGCTAGGGAGTGGAATCATCACGACTTGATCCAACCCAATTTTTCTAAGTTTCTGTTAACTTTACTCATATAACTTTACTCAAATATGAGAGCTCATTGTTTTTATTTTTTATCTATTTTCTTGTGCTGAAGAAAAGTATAGTGTTTATTGCAAGGTGTCAAATAAGAAGAATGGGCAACTTATGCTCAAAAGACCTAAAGTCCCTGATGGCTTTCAGGGAAGGTTTTTTTAAAAATTAATTAATTATTTAATTGCAGTATAGTTGATTTACAACGCTGTGTCAGCTTCAGGTACATGCAAAGTGACTCAGCTATATATATATATATATATATATATAATATTTTATATATATATTATATATATAATATAATATATATATATATATATATATATATATATATATATATCTTCCTCCCCAGATACTCTTCCCATACAGGTCACTACAAAATACTGAGTACAGATAGCTCATTGTTTTTAATTTTTCCACTTGCTTTGAAGTGTCACATTACATATTATCTCATTAATAGTATGTTCAAACTACAGCACAGTCTCCAAATTTAGTAGAAATCTGCATGTTTTCTTTTCTTGACTTTTTCTCCTTCAACTCAAATGGCCTGGGTTTGGTTCTAAAGTGTGTAGGTTCATATGACCCCCTAAAATCAGTATTACTTACTTCCAGGTGACTAGAAACAAAAGGGAATTCTAAATGCTACCCAAGATAACACGAAAGGACACGTACTCAATGATAAAAATACATGTGTGTATATCAAGGAAAATGAGCCATTCACATCCACCAGCAGCAAAACGAGTGAATCTCAGAATCATAAAACGGAGCCAAAGAAGAATGTCACCAAAAATGCACGCTGCAGGCCTCCTCCAGAGACACGGGCCATCCATCAGGAATGCACAGCATATACGGAAGATTAAACAGCAATGTTAAAAACAAGAGTTTATCCTGAAGGTAAGGCTGGTGGCTTCCTCATGGGGGGTTGTGGAAAGGGACCCCCAGGGCCAGTGTTGTGGGAACAGGGGACGTGGTTTTGCCTAAATTTAGACAAGGTTGATTAATCATTGATTCTTCTTTTATTTGGGCCTAAATAGACCCACGGCTGGCAGTTCATGTTGAATCGCCTGGAACGGGTTACATCACCCCCGGCTGATTTGCACACGTGACCTGTTTCAGGGTCACCGTCTTATTGGAACCACGGAGAGTTTCCATTTTGCAACTGACTGTACACGAGAGAGACACCACGACAAGAGAGGCCTGTGGTCCTGCCCCAGGCTCTTCTGTGGGCGCCTCCGTGAAGGTCACTTGTCTTTCAGGGACAGGACATGATGTCCCCACACTCCTCTGTCTGCCTGGGGCCTGTTCGGTCAGCCTCCCACTGGGAGCCCAGCACTCTGAGCAGTTTCCCATCTACACCCAATGCCCCCCTCCTTCTGGCTCCATCTCTCTTTCCCAGCCACGGGAGGGCTCAGCTTTTCCTTGCGGGGGGAGGGGAGGAAGGGTTAGATCACAGGAACCCGGCAGCTCTGGAGACATTTTGGCAAATTTGAATAATTTATTGCGATTAGGAGCTGCACATTCCTCCCTTGTAGCTCAGAAACGCTGAGATTTCAAAGCCATCTGGCATCCCAGTGCCAGTGACACCACCTGTGTCAGGGGGGGAAACCTTCAGGACCCTGGAGAAGCCGTACTTCGCCAGGAACAGGAGCGCTTGGTCTCCTCTCCCCTGACTGTTCTGGAAGAGATGACATGACATGCCAAAGACACACCAAGTGTACGGAGGGGCCTGATAACAAGCCCAGGGCTTACTGTGCATCTAAGTCAATTGAAAGTTGAATTTTGGGATAAACCTTTGCCCTAGTTGGGGCAGATCCCTGAGATCTATTTCTGCAAAATCCTGGGAGACCCAGTGCCCACAGTTATGAATGTGCAAGGGCAACAAAAATGGTTGTAAGATGAAGATACTCACCAATGAAAGGACGACTCTGACACCCAGACCTTCCTCTCTGCGTAAAACTACTTCCATCACTGCCCAGGGTGCCAGCATCTTTGTTGGCCAATGCATTACTAAGCCACATCTTCATCACGCTGTGTAACAACACCTCCAAAGCTCAGGGCTCATGGCACAGGTGCCCTGCACCTGCTCCAGCCCTGCAAGTGGTCTGGGGCTCAGCTGATCCAAGCTGGCTTGGCTGGGAGGCCCTGCCTGGTCTTAGGTACAGGCTTCAGGTTGAGTTTAAGTCAGCCCAAGTATCTCATCCTCCCGAGACCAGTGTTCTCGCAATCAATGGCAGGACCGCAAGAGCCAAGCCCAGCACACGGCACATGTAAAATTTCTGATGACATCACGTCCACTCACACTCCATTGGCCAAGGCAAGTCACATGACCAAACTCAAAGTCCACAGGGAGGGACTTATCTCCTGCCCCAAGGGGACGGGGCGTCTGCTGAGAAATCCTCCATTCATCATGGGGGCCGTCACCACGGTGCCTCCCTGGTTATCGAACTTTGAACATCTGAATGCAATGCAAGATGACTACAAAACAAAATTCTAAATCTTGCAGGACCCATTATCCCATGGAGTCAATGAAGGTAACGTGGAAGAATTATTTGACTCTCACACAGAGGCCCAAGCGTGTGAAGGCCCACTTCAGTTGGCAAAAAGAGAAAAGCAGCTTAAATGGTGTCAAACCACAAATTCACAAGAGACCTATTCAAAGGTCAGGAGAGGCCTTTGGGGAAACTGATCCACACATTGCAAAAATTACCTTCTTTATGCTTCCTAATGGGAAAGGAGGGATCCCGCTACCTAAAAAAAATTCTATTGAGAAAAATTATACCAGAAGACACCCCACAGCACTTGATTCCTTCCTGTTTTTAATAAGTATTGTCAGAATTGCAAAGAAAGCCTAAATTCTGCTAAATACGTGAGAAAAGCCACTTATTTGCATGGCTTCCGTTTTAGTTTTCAATACAATGCCCCAAACCGAAACTGTTTATGCTATTTATTCTGAATTTTTGGTGCCCACTTTAATGCCTGGTAAGTGGATAGTGAGGCCCTTCTGAAGAGACACTTGGGGTTTAGGCTCGGAGACTGGGAGACCGGCTCCAGTCTCAATGTCTGTGACAGCCTGGTCACTTTGGAATTGTTAACCTTCCGTGGCTGAGTTTTCTCATCCACTCCTTACTGAAAATGTCGGGGAGATAATGTATGCAAAGCAAACAACACCTAGCACATAGGGGCGCTCAGTAAGTGGTATTATTATCGAGATTATCACATCGTCCTATTTCTGCTTCTAAAATTGTATTTATTCTCTTTATTATGGTACATACTATTTCAGGTTATCTAATTGCAGTAAAGTTCCTATAACTAAATTGAGCAAAATACACTGAACTCAAACAGTCTACACATTTTCACCTGTTCTTCTGGAATCCATTATATATTACATAAGCAAAAGAGGATTAAAACTCAGAAGAAATACGTTTATGCAAAACTTAACACGTCCTGAAGGGATATAACTAACTATAGTCCAACAGCTCCTGTGCAGCTGGGTGTAAAATTCATGTGTTCAGTGATAATTTAAGTATAAAGTTACATAAAAGACACAATGGGGTGGCGGAACGCACATCTAGAGAGATCCGTGTGGAATGTTTCTCCTACCCTCCCTGCACTTCGTTCACCTTACCTGTTGCCTCAGTCTGTGCACAGCAGAAGAGGTGTGAGTGACCAGAAAGGGAGGGAGAGAGGGAGGGAGGAAGGAGAGAGGAAGGAAGGGGAGAGGGAGGAGGGGGGAGGGGGAGAGGAAGAGGAGGGGAAGGGGGAGGGAGCTCACTGCTTCTTAAAGCTTGTTATTCCAAAGACAATATGAAATAATCTGTATTTGTTCAGCATTTGAAATCAAATAAATTAGTCAAAGGCGAAAGCTAGTTATTAGAGAAAAGGTGATTGTCAACATTCTCTGGGAGAGGAAAGGTGTTTGTGAGTCACAGCAGCACATACAGCCAGGAAGGCACCGAGACCGTGTGTTGTATCTGAACTGAGGGGTCAGCACAGGCAGTAAAATGCACAGTAAAGTCCCTGGGTCATGAGATAAAGCCCATTCTGGGTGGAGGAAGCAGCCTGAACAGAGACACAGGAGAGCACAGTGCGCGTGTGCATGTGTGTGTTCACGTATGTGTGTGTTGAGCTGCACGTGACTGGTGTTGCCAACACATATGACACTGGAAGGAAAGGAGTGGGGAACGCAGTGGAGAAGAAGGCAGGTCCAGCCACAGGCTTCGCACGCCAGTCTGATGGATTGAATTACATCATCAAGGTCAGTGTTAAAAAGTGCGGTGAGGCCTGACCCCTCTCTAAATTGGAGGAGAGCTGTGCTCGCCCTCCCCTGGAAAAGGCACATATGCATGTTAGCACAGACGCACGGCATCCAGCACACAGCACAGATACCTATACACTCACAAGTAAACCAGCAATTGAAAGTCCGCCCCCACCCCGGGGCGGAGGGACAGTGGGGAACAGCTCATCAAACTTTTCACTCCAGGGGGAGTGTGGAAGGTGAGTTGGCATGGGAAAACCCGGAGAAGGATCTCACGGTGGCCAGGAGAACTCCCCAACACAATCAGCACCATGAAAATGCAATACAGCCTCATCCCCCAGCCGCCATCCACTCCTGAAAAACAGGAAACACCTCATGCTTATCCCGTGGCTCAGGAAACAGGAACCACCTTAAGTAGAATAGAAGTGAAAGACCTGTGGCCTCCTCCACCAGGACAGCCCGGGGGCTGGATGGAGCTGATAAGAAACAGTATGGCAACTGGGCAAACCAGACCCAGAACGGGGGAGAGAATGAAGGGCAGCACAGAAAGTTCAAGGAAGACGCAGTCTGGAAGGTCCAAGCTCAAGGGACAGAAGGAAACCCCAGCAGGGCCCCCAGGTTAAGAGGACTGATTGCAGGGCCTTCCCTGGACGTCCAGTGGTTAAGACTCCATGCTTCCACTGCAGGGGGCACGGGTTTGATCCCTGGTCGGGGGACTAAGTTCCTGCATGATGCATGAAGTGGCCAAAAAATAGAAGAGGATTGATTGCAATAGGCCAGGAGAGAGCAGATGGATGGAGCTAGGAAGGTGTAGTGGGAAGGAAGGGAACTTAATAATAGGATGAGGTATTGGGGTAAAGTTGTCAGGACTTGGCTTTCAGGGAAAATATCTACCTGGGTGCAGAGGGCAAAGTGACTGGTAGATGCCATGCAGAAAGGGGAGGTCAGGGTGATACTGCCAGACAGTGACTGAGCAAATGTGCATTTGTAAGATATTCTGGGGACACTCTGGGTGTACCCAGGACAAAGACCTGTCACCCTCCCCACTGTCTCCTGTGATTTCAGAGACATCCCTGGCTGCCCATTGTCTGCTTCCTTCCTGACCCATCTTCCTCTCCCTGGCTATTAAGTGCTGGGATTCCTAAGGCTTGTTCCTGCTAATTCTTTTCTTCTCATCCTGAACTCTCTCCCTGAGAAATCTCATCTGTGACCCCAACTCCAGTCAGCCTTCAACTGAAGATGAATTTCAGATTCTTATCTCCAGCCCAGACCCCTTTGATGAGCTCAACATCCATCTGTGTCTCTAACTGCATTTCCACTTGGACATCGTAACTCAAATTCAAGATAAAAGGAATAAACTCCACCTCCCCTTCCAGACCGTCTTCCAGGGCTCTCTGAGTTGGTCCCCAGCACCAGCATCAATACAGCTCTGCAGCCCAGCGAGGGCTCCTCTTACAGCCTCACGTCCGATCTGTCTTCAGAGTCTGCTTCTCTCCCGCATATCTCTGGAATTCACCCATTTCTCTCCATCTTCACTGCCGCCACTCTTGTCCATCAAGGCCTCCTCAAGGCCACTGCCCACCCTCCTGACTGCTCACTCCACACCACTTTGTTCCTTTCTATACCACCCGGGGTGCCACGGCCAGAGTGGTTTTAGGGGACATGAATTGCTTGTCCCTCCACATCCACGTTCTAGACCCTTCCAAACAGCGACCCAGATGCCCAGCCACGCTCGAGGGTCGGCGGGATGGACCCCGTAGACCAACGTGCATTTTGCCCACAAGGATTCTTTCAAGTCAGGCGTGCATCCAAAGACAGATCAACTGAGATTATTTAATCTAGATTCTGGGACTTTTTGAAAATTCTCCAGGAAGCAGAATTTTTCTTCCCCACTGGCCAAGAAAACAGAGCTTGTACCCAGATGGCCATCTTTGAACAAGCCGTCGTCTCCCTTCCTCCCTCCATCAGGATCCTGGAAAGAACTCCAAGGAGCCGAGCCCAGGGTACAACACAAACCAGGCCACACTGTTGCAGCCTAGATGGAGCCTTCCTCAAGTTACATGAACCAACAAGCTCACCCACTCGGATTTCCTAAACCAGTTTGATGCAGGTTTTCTGTAAAATAGAGCGAAAGCATCTAAATGTTGTAGTTAACATGTCATGAGCCTCTGGGCAAAAGTGCTTCAGGAGCATCTCATGACTCCTTTTCTTCGCATAAAACCCAAAGACCCTTAACCCAACCTCCAAGGCCCTGGCTGGTCTGGCCGTTTTCCTTCCAGACGCTTCTCAACCGACTCTGCACTCTGCTCTCTGACGCCCCCTGCACTGAACCGACTTCAGGCTCCTTGTCACTTTCCTGCAACCTAACGTCTTTGCACTTAATTCTTCATCTGGGATGCTCTGCCTTCTCTCAGCCTTTCATGAAGCTACTCTTATTCTCCATCAGCCCCCAGGTCATTCATCTTTTGCTCCAGGGAGGAGGGCATAGTCAAATTCCTGTTACATGCTTTCTAGGTCGTCGGCACATTTTTGGATTGGGTTGTTTGTTTTTTTGTTATTGAGCTGCATGAGCTGCTTGTAAATTTTGGAGATTAATCCTTTGTCAGTTGCTTCATTTGCAAATATTTTCTCCCATTCTGAGGGTTGTCTTTTGGTCTTGTTTATGGTTTCCTTTGCTGTGCAAAAGCTTTGAAGTTTCATTAGGTCGCATTTGTTTATTTTTGTTTTCATTTCCATTTCTCTAGGAGGTGTGTCAAAAAGGATCTTGCTGTGATTTATGTCATAGAGTGTTCTGCCTATGTTTTCCTCTAAGAGTTTGAAGATATACAGATTGCCAACAAACACATGAAAGAATGCTCAACGTCATTAATCATTAGAGAAACGCAAATCCAAACTACAATGAGATATCATCTCACACCGGTCAGAATGGCCATTATAAAAAAGTCTAGAAACAATAAATGCTGGAGAGGGTGTGGAGAAAAGGGAACACTCTTGCACTGCTGGTGGGAATGTGAATTGGTACAGCCACTATGGAGAACAGTATGGAGGTTCCTTAAAAAACTACAAATAGAACTACCATAGGACCCAGCAATCCCACTACTGGGCATATACCCTGAGAAAACCAAAATTCAAAAAGAGCCATGTACCAAAACATTCATTTCAGCTCTATTTACAATAGCCAGGACATGGAAACAACCTAAGTGTCCATCATCGGATGAATGGATAAAGAAGATGTGGCACATATATACAATGGAATATTACTCAGCCATAAAAAGAAACGAAATTGAGTTATTTGTAGTGAGGTGGATGGACCTAGAGTCTGTCATACAGAGTGAAGTAATTCAGAAAGAGAAAGACAAATACCATATGCTAACACATATATATGGAATCTAAGAAAAAGAAAATGTCATGAAGAACCTAGGGGTAAGATGGGAATAAAGACACAGACCTACTAGGGAATGGACTTGAGGACACGGGGAGGGGGAAGGGTAAGCTGGGACAAAGTGAGAGAGTAGCATGGACATATAAACACTACCAAACGTAAGGTAGATAGCTAGTGGGAAGCAGCCGCATAGCACAGGGAGATCAGCTCGGTGCTTTGTGACCGCCTGGAGGGGTGGGATAGGGAGGGTGGGAGGGAGGGAGACGCAAGAGGGAAGAGATATGGGGACATATGTATATGTGTAACTGATTCACTTTGTTATAAAGCAGAAACTAACACACCACTGTAAAGCAATTATACTCCAATGAAGATGTTAAAAAAAAAATTCCTATTACACGCTTTCCTAGAATTGTGGTCCTTTCCTTCAAAACGTTTGCCGCAGTAGCTAATTCAACATCACGTACTGTGGTTATCTGATTGTCTGCCCCTGCACTCACCAGCAAACTGTGTGAGTGATGGAGGCTGTCCGTTTCTGCTCACAACTGCATCCCTAGTACCTGCCACAGGGGCACATAGAAGGTCCTCAAAAATGCCTGTGGGGTGGCTGGATGGATGGACTGACGGATGGAAGGATAAACGGTCAGCTAGCTCTGGAGGTAGAATCAGAGACAAGAGCAGCAAGAAGTTTCTGGCTTGCGTTACTAGATGGAGTCTTTTACTGAGCTGCAGGGAGAGAAAGCTGGGCAGGGAGGTAGGGGGAACACCAGGTAAATTGAAAGCCAGGAGACAGAGGCCATGGTCCCCCTGATCACTGCAGGAAGTGCTGTTTTATCTCTCACTGTCTCGGAAGAAACACTCCGACCTTTTCAACCAGCCATTGTCTTTGTTCCCCAAAAGCCAAATATCTACCTTAATCCACTTCCTGCGCCCCCCGGTCCCCTGAGCACCTCCTGGCCCCATCCCCATGTGGTCCTCCTTTCTGGACGCCCACACAGCCTGCACATACTTCAGTCCTGACCACCACTGATGAGGCTGGTCTTCCCCACACGGAGCAAGCTCTCTGAAACCCAAACAAGAAATGTTTATCAGTGCATTGATGTTTAATAAAGAGAATGTGAAAATCTAGCGTGTCCACCAATGAATTGCTAAAAACAGTGTTTCTGATTAAGAGGAAAAGGACAAATTGCAAACCTTGGCTTTTTTTTTTCTTTCTTCTGCAGTACACGGGCCTCTCACTGCTGTGGCCTTTCCCGTTGCAGAGCACAGGCTCCGGACGCTCAGGCTCAGCGGCCATGGCTCACGGGCCCAGCCGCTCCGCGTTATGTGGGATCTTCCCGGACCGGGGCACGAACCCGTGTCCCCTGCATCGGCAGGCGGACTCTCAACCACTGCGCCACCAGGGAAGCCCTATATGAATATTTATTAAATGAGCTGAACAACTCACCCTGGTTCCCAGGGGCCGCCGATGGATCCAGCTTCTCTGTAAATTTCAAGAATGCCCTTATTTTGTTTAATTATCAGGAGTTAAACTAGAAAGGGGACAATAGGGTAAATCTCTTTCTGATTGTCCCAAACCTATCCCAAGAGTCCTGTGAGCCAGCAGGACACTCCCAGGATACTGACCCTCACATTCGTCCTTCATCTCCCTAAAGTGGGGGCGAGATGAGCTGAACTCCTTGATACAACAGCAAGTTCACCCAAGTCCAGAAAACTGAGATTTCTTTCCTGTGAGGCAGCCCTAAACCTCCCAGGGAATTACAGAACTCGGTACTGGCCCAGCCTGGCTGCCCACACCCCCCATTCTGGACACACCACAGTTTCACTGGTACCAGCTCACACAGCCAACTGTTAACTTGGGGTGACTTTTCAAAATAATTGTTCATCACAGTCATGATGAAATAATGTAGAGTTGAACATTGTTCTTAGCCCTGCAACAGTGCCAAAAGCTAAAAAAGACAGCACTATCCCCATCGGGAGTGCTGAAGCTGAGAGAGGTCTCATTTTAATCAATAGAATTTGGACACATTGAGAGTGAGAAACCATTTGAGTAGATCACATATCAGATTTAATGATGGCAAATTCATTGAGAAAGTGAGCAGATTGAGAAAGCAGCTCCATTTGTCAAATCCTGGTTGCACTGCACCCAGAGACTGTCTGCAGACACAAGAGTTTGGCAGAAATCACCTGAAGCATCCTGTGGGAATCAGTTGACTTATGATACAGAGCAGTGTACAGTCATCTTTATTTCTAAGTTATGTATTTCACATCCTTTCTATCAGAAAGATTTTAGACACACACATACATGCATATGCACAGACACACAGACACACACACACACACACACACACACACACGTATATTTTCCTGGAGAACCAGTTGCTCCCGGCCCCATCCCCCAGCCCTCCCTCCCTCCCCACCTCCCACATACTCTTTCCTCTTCTAAAAATAAGTTTCCTGGTATCAGAGCAGGGAGAAATCCCAGCCGAGTTTCGATGATCTTGGGTGAAGGAGTCATTGTCTTGCTTTGGCAATCTTCCAGAGACAGAGCCTTCCCTATTTAACTTTTTTCAAAATGTTCCTGGGCCTGAGAGGGTCCCTGGCGGCTAGCTGCAATGCTTTATTAAAATTTCAGAAAAGAGCATTATTTCTGCATTTTGTCAAAGTATGGATTTATAGGAAGTAGCTCTAAAGCGGTAACTGGTTGTGTTTCTGAAGCAGATTCCATGACATTTATATCCAAGCAATGCTGGCTTTTGAAGTAGTTACCTCGGCAAGGCCCTCACTTACAGCAGTCTTGTTTCCAGAGCTTAAAACATGTCTGGAATCTCCCCACACACACTTTCCGGACGTGACTTCAGGACGGTGTGTGAACCACCAAGGTAACCCAGTCTTATTTCTGGATTTTCACCAAAAAGTATACTATCCAGCATTATCGTTCACTTTACCCCAAAAGTTCCAAACAAATTCTGCCTGATTGTAGAAGGAAAAATCCAATTTCAGAATTAAAATTTTGACACCGTGGAGCAAGACAGCATGAAGTAGGAAGAGAGACATTTTCTATCTAAGACATATTGTGCTGGCCACATAGCCAGAAGAAAGTGTTCTTTCTTTTCCAAAAGAATTCCCAGAGAGTTTTGAGCTACAAAGTGTGTGACACCCTAAGGCGACTGGTGGTTTGGGAGGCACTGTGGGGACCTACGTGCTGGCATAAACTCCTAACGTCCTTCTGCACCTGGAACACAGGGACCCCAGGGGCCTGGCTCACAGGCAGTCGTCCACGCTTCCCCCAGAGCTGCCACAGGAGCAGGGTCAGAGTCGGCACTTCCACCAGCTCCCACCCCCCGCCCGGTTGTCCCCCTTTCTGAGGTGTGATAACCATGTAATTACAGCACCTCCTGCCTGCGTGGCTCCAGACTCCAGCTCGGGTTTCAGAGTAAAGGGTCAGTTCTCTGAAGCTCGCTGTGCTCCAGGCCTTGTGTGGGGCTGGGGCACCAGGAGCATGAAGGTGCACAGGTCCCTGGTGGGACCATGGGTGGGGAGGGTGACCGTGCCCAGGCCCTTCCACCTACTCCTGGGACCCTGGTGCCCCTGCAGTTAGGAGCTCTGGACTGTCATCTGACAGGTGTCAGCCGTGGACACTCACTCTGCCCTCTGATCCAGGAGCAACCTGAGGTCTCCTGCTGGGCCCGAGCAGCACCTTGGCCGAGGAAACCAGAACAGAAGCAGAGCAGATGGGCCAGCCACATGCAGACGCAGCATCCCTCTGCGGCCTGGAAAGAGGCGCTGACGTCACTCGAGCTCACCAGCTCTTGAAGCAGCCCCATGCCAGTGGTCATCTCTCCAGGGAGGGAGGGATGCACACGGGCAGCGATGGAGTGTTGCTTCTGAGCGCATGTGTGCTGGAGCACACGTGTGTGCACATGCGTGTGCGGGAGAGAGGGGGCTCTGTGTTGCTGCTGGGGGGCCTCACAGACATCCTCTGCGGCGGCCTGCGCAATCCCACAGCAAAGGCCGGGAGAGCGGGCTGTGGCCTGGGAAGGAGAAGATGGGCAGTGCACTGGGCTGGTCAGGGCCTGTTGCAGGGGCCAGGGAGGCTCGGGCCCACCTGCCCAAAGACGGGCTCAGGACCGGGGGCAGACACACCTGGGCGTCCTTGGTTGGGGTGTGGAAGGAATGGAAACCTCAGTGATGTAAACACAAGTGATGAAGCACAGGTGGGTCATGGCGGTCCTACCCTGGCATGTTCTCCACCTGCCCATCTTACACCCGCCAGTTCTGGCCAGGCTCAGAGCAGGTGCATAGCCGGACGCTGGGCTTCTCCGTTTGCCCTTGGATTCCTGACCCTGAGATGCAGGGGAGGAAGGCCTTTCCCCCATGAATGTCAATTTTTCTTCAGACCGTTGGATCCCTTTCATGTGCTCCCTGGGATCGAGCATAAACCCTGGGCCACTGGTGGTGTCGGGGGCACATAGATGAATCCCTCAGACATTCAGGGAGAAGAGAAAGGTTTGCAGGGTGTAAACAACTTCAAATACACGAAAGCTGAGAAATTGTTCCCCCTCACTGTGAAGTTAATGGAAAGTCTGCACAGCCTTGCCCAGAGGACAAAAAAGACTTCAAGGTGCCTCACTGGAAATACACCGAATGAAATGCAGAGTTATGATAAAGTTTTACAGAAATACACCGTCTGTGTGAGCCAAAAACTCACAAAATGAATGCAGTATTTTCAAATCACTATCTGGTGGTCGGATAGTCTAATGGGAATTAATGGCAACCTTTAAGGTTAGGATGAGAGAGAATCATGTTAGAAGCAGTTAAGAAAGTTGAAATTCACAGTATTCATATGGTACTGACTGTGTGTCAGGAACTTTGAAAATCCCAGGGTGTCAGAGATAAACACAGTGCAATCAGTGCCCCAAGGAAGTGGCAGTCTGGTTAGACCAGGGCACTGATGTCGGAGGATGTCTCCTAAACCGTTTAATGGGGATGTCGTCAGCGTGATGCCAGGCGGGAGTTAGCGCCATACCAGCCCCCCAGTTCAGCTCCAAGCCTGGACCTAGGAGTGGGAGAAGGGCTGGGTGGCCGTGCAGAATGTCCCGGGCTGTGTCACTTATATCACAAGCACTTTGTGTGTGATCCTGAGTCACCTGCACTTGCCTCATGTAAACCCATATTTTCTCACAGGTTTCCCTTCTCCTTCTGTGACTTATCATTTAAAACACCTGTTACATGAGTCAGCTCGGGCTGCCGTAACAAAAAGACTGGGCAGCTTAAACGACAGACATTTATTCTCACAGTCTGGAGGCTGGACGTCCAGGGTCAAGGTACCTGGTAAAGGCTCCCCTCCTGGCCTGCAGATGGCCGTCTTCTCCACATGTCCTTGCATGACCTCTTCCTTGTGTGGAGAGAGAGACTCTCTGGTGTCTCCTCCTATGAGGACACTAACACTCTTGGATCAGGGACCCACTCATATGACCTCATTTAACCCCTATTACTTCCTTAGAAACCCCATCTCCAAAGACAGCCACAGTGGGTGTTAGGGCTTCAACATATGAATACGAATTTCGGAAGCATACAAATCTTAAGTCCCTAACACTCGTGCAAAATAAGTAGATGGAGTAAAGGACGTATTTTCCTTTTGCAGAATGAGTCATTCCTTTAAAGTTCTGAGTTAAAGAATCCCTCCTAAGATGCTATACCAGGGGGACCCTCCCGACAGTTAACTTAGATGCCCACAGTATGTCTTCTCACAAAATTGCCTTAACAACACTTATTTTCATCTGGGTGTGTTATACTACAGTAAAAGTTATACTTGTACACTGTTTTACAGTTTTACAAAGGATAAGCTCATATATCTTGACAGGTTTAAAGCTTAAAGCAAGCATATGTAGTTTGCTTCTCCGTTTTTTCCAGGGAGAAGCTGAGGTTGGAAGCGCGTCTCCAAGGATGTTGGGCTCTTTAGCAGCAGGGCAGGTACCCGAGTCTAGGGTCTGAACCCCATGCTGTTCTGCTCTGTGGTTCCAGCACATTTGTCAGGAATATTCACATGTCAGCAGAGGTGGAGGCTGCGATTCCATGTGACGATATGATGACTGTTGCTAAGAGGAAACGTTCCAAATAGGTGTTCAGTCTCAGGACATGAAGGACCTTGTTCTTTGGGAGACGTCTGTGTGGCTCTGATCTGATGGAAATGAGCAGGGATCCCACAGGGGTCGGGAAGGCGGCCAGGTGTCCCTCGGGTGGCCTGTGGTCCCAGAGACTGGTTGGACGTCTGGTGGTTTCACGATAAACAAAGAGCTCTTTCAAAAACGGTGCTTGTAGACCCAAACGTCTACCACATCCCCAAAGGGAGAGGCCGCAGAGCCCTGAGACAGGGCAGAACGGCTGAGACCAGGGTTTATCTGGCCACTTTCAGAGCCCACGCCGCCCTCTTCACGCGGCAGGCGACAACAGCTGTGGACCCCCGTCCACCTGAGACGGCCGACTGCTCGGCATGCCCACTGCTGCTGCTGTCGAGTGGGATCCATCTTCCACTCGCGGACATCCCTCCATCATGTGCACGAAGGGGCACATCTCCGAGAGACTGGGCATTTCCCGATGGCAGGAGCCTGTCCTCGGTGGTTCTTTTTGTCTTCTCGTCTCTTCCTTTGGCAGAGGGGCTCTGGATTGACTCTCCGACCCTGGACGCCCAGTAAAGGGCTTTCTTAGGCAGGCCTGCTGACTGGACATGGGCCTTGGGCCCCCACTCTCTCGGCTCTTCCTCATGGGCCAGCCACCTGAGACCCGGCTCCATGCACTGCTGGTTCCTGTGGATACAGCACACTGAGAGCACACAGCGGAAGGGAGCATCACCACGTTCAATGGCACCTCTGCTGATAACGGCACAGGCGATGCAGGGCTCGGGGGTCACTGTGACAGTGGAGCTCAGGGTGGGACCGGGAGGCGCGGGTGTGATTCTGGATTCTTCTGGGGCCCATTGACTGGCAATGGCCAAACTGGCTAATTTCTATGAGCCTTACCCACTTCATGGTTCAGTTTCTCCAGGAGTTACATGAAGAAAGAAAGGACCTAATCTTACTGATCAACTTCTTTTTTTCCAGGCGTGGTGCTCAACATTCCACCAAAGATTCCCCTTTCAAAGCCTTGAAGGAAGTGCCAGGGACTGTTCTTAGAGATGAAAAAACATCCAGGAAAGTCCCATCTGTTCTTCCCAAGAAAGACTGAAAATCCCCGGTTCAATAGATGCGTTTTTATTACCCGACACCGTCACTGTGTGCCGGCCTGTTTCTGTCCTGTGCTGGTTCTTAGAGGGTTAGAGCCAACACCAGCGGTGCCTGGCCCGTGGACGGAGCATGCTGCGCGCTGTCTTCTCATCCGGAGGCTGGGTGGTCCCTGCCGCCGCTTCTTCTGTCCTTCTACTTCCTTGTTACGTTTTATGCAGAAGCAGGCTCTTCTCTCTGGAGATGGGACATAATAATAATAATAATAGCAAGTAGAAGCAAAGCACAGTCAGGGACTCAGAGCTCGCCCCGGTGTGGAGCCAGGACTCAGGTCCAGGCAGGCTCACGTTCAAGTCCCGAGGGTCCAGCCTCCTCCTGTCCAGCTGGAGCCCAGCAGGAAGACCCTCCCGCAGGCTCGGCCTCACTCCGGGACTGTGCACCGTGGTTCACTTCTCTCAAGGTCTGGTGCCTCTCCTGGTGCAAAGGTTCAACTGCGCGCAAATCCTGGAGATTAACCTTGCGGTGTGAGGGGCCCCAGACGCTCCGCGACGCTGAGCTCTTAGAGAACGCATCACCGCCTGGTCGCTCGCACTCGGGGGGGCACCAGCTCACTGCACACAGCCCTGGAGGGGCCCTCACGCTCACCCCTGTTAGATCCATGACAGAAGCTCCACGGAGCGGCTGTTGCCTGGACGTGCCCGACAGTCCCCTCTCTTCTGGGGCCGGGCCACCCGCTGTGTCTGCGTCAGAACCTACGGCCCCTCCAGAGCTGGCAAGTGCGAGGCCGGTGGGGGCATCGTGCTCTTCAGAGCTGCTGAGGGTCTCTGGGAGTGGGTTCCCAGTGGGTCTGGACTGCAGGAGGTCAGGTAACGCTGCGAGATCCCTCCTGGGGCCGTGCCCTTGTCCGCAGGGCTTGCTGATCACCAAGGAAGAGGGGTCGGCGACAAGCCAACCCTTCTCCACCCGCAGGTCCCCTCCCGCCCAGTCCAGAGGAAGTGACTAGTGTTTCAGCCTGCACTGCGACTGGGAGCTGGGCTCGCCCCCTCCCCAGGGGCCCTGGCTGCCCTCCAAGGAGCTTAAAGCCGGCGCCCCCGGTCACCTCGGCCTTCCGTCTCATTACCTCCCTTCCAGCGTCGGGAGAGGACAGGGGTCATCCACACCCCGGGACGCACGAGCCACTCCAACCACCAAGCTGCAGAGAAGGGCACCTCTGGGATCCAACCCCGCCTCCCAAATAAGGGCGATGCGGCCACAGAACCGGCTGGGTGCTGCTGTCGTTACTCCGCTAGCCCCCTGCACTTCATCCAGGCTCCACGGGGCGCTGTCACAGGGTGCAGGGGAGGAGCCATGCCCCGAGGGAGGATGTGCACGGGAGGCCTCGCCGGGACCTCGTGCGCACACAAGGCTGCGGGGTGCCAGCGCCCATGGCCACGTCCTGCTGCCCGGTCCAGGCCGGTCAGTGGCCGCGGTCTGAGCCTTGAGGTCGGAGTCCGGCTCCCGTTGGCTTGTCCTCTCACTAGGACGAGGGTTTGCACGTTCGGTCTTCCGCTCTCCCCCTGCGTCTGGCGGCCTTTCCCTCTCAGGACCTCTGTGAGAACCGAGTCAGGTTATGTGCACGGAAGGGTTTTGGGGGCGATACGTCCTCCAAAGCATAGACGTATCAGGCTCTTGTCAGGGGAAACCCACCCTAAGGAACAAGCGGCCTGTCATCCCTCCTCGAGGTGGCCCTGCCTTCCCCGCACCCCGTTCTCTTCCTTCCAGCCTGCAGGGCCAGGCTGGGGAAGGGACGCGGGGCTCCGTCAGCTCTGCCAGACCCCACGCGCCTCCCGTGAGGCCCTGAGGCTTTCACAGGGGTGAAGAGGCCAGTGGGCTTTGCGGCCGGAGGATATGACCCCACCCACTGGTGGGGTCATCACCGCTCCCGGGACTCTTCCGCCGGTGTTCTCGAGCAAACGGAGAACGTGTGCCACAGGACAAAGCAGCAGTTGCATGGGCACCTCACGTTCTAGAAAGTTCTCTATTCCTAAACATGCTCATGCACGTCATGCTGGGTGAGCACCTGCTGGCAGTCTGACCCTGTCCAGTCCAGCCCTGCCCTTGCTGTCCGGCCACCAGGGACCCCGCGGCAGGACCCCACTCTCCACTCCCGGACCACGTGGGCATCAGAGCTGAGCCTTGGTGACGGGCTGGCATTTCCGCGGGAACTCCACCATCTCCTTCACAAAGCAGCACTTCCCTCCTCTATTTGTCCCGAACAGAACTCTCCAGCGCCCCCCAGTCCTGCACGTGACCAGGGAGCAAGTGCGTTCACGCCCCTGTTTCCATGGCACCGTGTCTGCGATGTTCCCGTGTAGACCAAGCTCAAAGACGAAGGAGACCCAGGGGCCACCGGTGCCCCCCGTTCTTGCCGCCCTTTCCACGAGCCTCCTTGGACTCACAGGGAGGCCGCGGGGGCTGAGTTGATGCTCAGAGACCTGACTGACTTGCAAAGCCACATGCCCGTGGAGGCAGCAGCTGCCTGTGGTGGTGTTTAGCGGAGGAGACTTCACCGGCCTCTGCTTGTTTATTTTACGAACAATTGTTTATCTCCTCCATGGAGGGGAACGGTTATTTGTCAAAGACCAGTGCACTTTTGCCCTCGTTGCTGAAACACAGCACCAAGTAGCCCTAGATGACATTTTCTTTCACTGCATTTTGGGCCGAGCTGTGTACGTGAACGAGACGGCAGCATGACACAGCTTTTGGGGGACAACAGCTGTCTGTGAATAAGCCTCGTTTGTCATTTTTGTGTGTACTTGGCTTTCCTTGCTGTTCAGAGAGCCAGCTTTCCCCAGAATATTGTATCTCTGTTACTGCTTCTCATGTGGCCTCTTTTCCACCTCCTACTGCACTGCTGAACTCTAAAGGCTGGAACGGGAGAAACAAATCCGCACAGATGAATTCCTTACTTTTCCAGTTTGCTTGCCTTTGGGTCAGCGTTTGCAGCCTCCACAGCACCTTGGGGGACGCAGGTTTGCAGGAGACAGAGTCCTAGCCTCAGAGAGACCCCCGGGCCAGAGGGAGAGCTGAGGGGACACGTGAGCAGCTGCAGGTCAAGGGCACCAGGCCCTGGCGAGGGCCGGCTCCAGGAGCGCAGACGCTCAGCCCTTCACACAGAAGCCAACCACGCATCGCGCTGAATTTCCAAACACAAGCCGACGACTGCCTGGCTGGCCTGGAGCCATGACAGGCTGGTGCAGACAGATGTCCCCTGCCGTCCCCTGGGCCACAGCTCCCCCTTCCCTGTCCCCGGGCTGGCGGAGATGGAAGGGACGGAAGCTCCGTCAGACAGGAAGCAGTTGATCTGAGCACAGTTTTCAAAAGTGGCACGTTTTCCAGAAACTGCCTTCAGAGGTAACGCGTTGGCATGGCAACCGTGAAGGTTAGGATGACAAGATGTTAGCAGAGGCAGAGGAGCACGAGGCTGGTAAGCAGGTGGGGGGGGGGGACGAGGTGGAGCGGCCCGCCCCCTGCTGCCCGTCTGGGTGGTGGCCCTGAGGGGCCCCTGGGGAAGGTCGGCTTCCTCCTCTCCTGTCGGCCGTGGCTGGGCTTGGACTCCCGTGTTCACAGGAGAGAGGGAGCGGAGGCCTGCAGAAGTGCTGGTCGTGAGACTGGGGGCTCAGCCTCACCAGGCACAGGCCTGATGGGGACCCCGGACCCCTGGAAGGAGCCCAGGCCAGGCGGAGCTAGTTGCCCCGAAGGCACGTGAGTCGTTTGCAGCTGCGAGCCGGGGGTCCAATACCTTCCCCATCGCGGGGTCCAGTGTGTGTCTGGTCCCCTCGACCTGGGACTTGTCACAACAGAGACTGGCCTGAGAGGGCTGCCTGCACTGGGGACCCTGGCTTTGCTCATCTCAGCCTCGTCTCACACCAACCCACCAGCGAGCATGGCCCCTTCTCGTGGGCAGGGATGCGTGGGGCGTGCAGCGACCGGGGGCCCAAGGTGGAGGAGGCTGACCTCGGCGCCCTCCCTCCAGTCCTGGGGGTCCCTCGGGTTCCCGGACTGCCCGAACGCCGGCCCCAGCGTTGTCAGACACACAGACACGCTCCCAGGGCTGTGACTACACACCTCATCCTGCGGCCCAGGAGGAACAGTGCGCACCGGCCCCTCGATCTGGCACGCATGGGCTCTTCTGAATCACACAGTTACCCAACCGGCCCGCGGGGTCCCTGGGAGAAGCCAGCCTGTCCTGTTTCTGGTCTTGCCCTCTCCCTGCACTCCCTGCCCTTCACACCCCAAGCAAAAGCAGAAGGATACACAGAGCCCCCTTCCCTGCCCCGGCCTCATGTGACATCTAACAGCTCCCTGTGGCTTTTTCTGGGGAATGTGTGTCTCATGCTTCCCCCAGACCTCAGCTGGGTAGGGCTGGTAAGGGGTCATAGCCTTCGCCCCGCTGGAAACCTGGCTTCCCTGAAGGCTCAGATCCCCGGCTCCAGGGCCGCCGTTCCTGAGGACTGAGAGCTCCACGTCCCCGTGGCAGAAACGTTGCTCCCATCAGCGCAGGCGGCCTGGAACCATGGCCTTTCCTCTCCACCCTGGACTCCCTGCAGCAGGAAAGGGGACCTGAGTGCCGAAAAGGCCATGAAGGCTCCCCAGGGGGAATTTGGGGTGAACCATTCTCAATCAAAAGGAGACGGACATTTATTGTTTCTAGAGTTTTTGATGATGGCCATTCTGACCTGTGTGAGATGATACCTCATTGTAGTTTTGATTTGCATTTCTCTAGTGATTAGTGATGTTGAGCATTCTTTCATGTGTTTGTTGGCAGTCTGTATATCTTCTTTGGAGAAATGTCTATTTAGGTCTTCTGCCCATTTTTGGATTGGGTTGTTTGGTTTTTTGTTATTGAGCTGCTTATAAATTTTGGAGATTAATCCTTTGTCAGTTGCTTCATTTGCAAATATTTTCTCCCATTCTGAGGGTTGTCTTATATGGAATTTAAGAAAAAAAAATGTCACGAAGAACCTAGGGGTAAGACAGGAATAAAGACACAGACCTATAGAGGATGGACTTGAGGATATGGGGAGGGGGAAGGGTAAGCCGTGACAAAGCGAGAGAGAGGCATGGACATATATACACTACCAAACGTAAGGTAGATAGCTAGTGGGAAGCAGCCGCATAGCACAGGGAGATCAGCTCGGTGCTTTGTGACCGCCTGGAGGGGTGGGATAGGGAGGGTGGGAGGGAGGGAGACGCAAGAGGGAAGAGATATGGGAATATATGTATATGTATAACTGATTCACTTTGTTATAAAGCAGAAACTAACACACCATTGTAAAGCAATTATACTCCAATAAAGATGTAAAAAAAATAAAAAAATAAGAAGCTAGATCATAAAGAAAAATAAATAAAATTACTTTTCAAATTCTGTGAAAAAAAAAAAAGGGAGACGGACAGACACTGCAGGCCCAAGAGGCATTCTACACACAAGGGGCAGAGTCTGCCGGGCTGAACCCGAGCCCCTGACTCTCAGCTTCCTCCTCTCACAGCACGAGTTCAGCCGGAGCACTGCATGGGGCGAGTCCAGGTTCTCACCGCAGGGAGCAGAGACGGGCCTTATCCCAAGAAAGGCTCCTTGGGGGAGACCCCACCCCCTTGTCCTGGAGGCACTCGTGCTCATGACTTCAGGCAGGTGGGAGCTCTGCACTGCTCTACTCGCCCAGGCTGGTGAAATCTGAAGGACCTCCCTTTTCATCAGGACATCTTCTAAAAGCACACGAATCTTCCAAGTTTCCCAAGGAGGCCTGAAAGGACTGAAAACACAAGTTTAATACAATGAGAGCATTAGGCAGAGTTCCTACTAAACATCTAAGGAGGCCCAAGGGTGCACAGACATCCTTCAGAGACACTGCATACAACAAGGGTTCTGTGATCTGGGTGCCAGTGACATCAACACGCTGAACGTTCACAGTCAGTGGCAAAGGCCCAGGGCCATGTGGGTGGCGTCACAGATGGACACAGGCTGATCAGAATGTAGGACACCAATTTGATCAACTCGAGTTAATTGCTGTTCTTTGGAATTAAATAAATGACAAAATTCAAGTTGCTGTTCAAACTGGTTTTGAAAAACCCTGACGTTGAGGCTTATGGCAATTGTGGGCCTGCTCAGAAGTCCCAGGTCATGTCAAAATAACCTCATATGTATGGGCAAGCTGACCATTATTAAGCTTTCCATTTTAATTCACTTTTGCAGTATAATATAGAGTTTATCTGTTCTCTATTTAGTGTGTAAATGCACACACTAGCCTATTCAAGTTCAAGGCACGGCAATCTCCTTACTACCATCACCATCATCACCACCATCACCATCATCACCATCACCACCATCACCATCATCACCACCATCACCACCACCACCATCATCACCATCACCATCATCACCACCATCACCACCATCACCATCATCACCATCACCACCATCACCATCATCACCATCACCATCATCACCACCATCACCACCATCACCATCATCACCATCACCACCATCACCATCATCACCATCATCACCATCATCACCACCATCACCACCATCACCACCATCACCATCATCACCATCATCACCACCATCACCATCATCACCATCACCACCATCACCATCACCATCATCACCATCATCACCATCATCACCACCATCACCGCCATCACCATCATCACCATCATCACCATCATCACCACCATCACCGCCATCACCATCATCACCATCATCACCACCATCACCATCATCACCATCACCACCATCACCACCATCACCATCATCACCATCATCACCACCATCACCATCATCACCATCACCATCAACACCATCATCACCATCATCACCACCATCACCACCATCACCACCATCACCATCATCACCATCATCACCATCATCACCACCATCACCATCACCATTATCACCACCATCACCACCATCACCATTACCACCATCACCATCATCACCATCACCATCATCACCATCACCATCATCACCATAACCATCATCATCACCATCATCACCACCATTACCATAACCACCATCACCACCATCACCATCATCACCATCATCACCACCATCACCACCATCACCATCATCACCATCATCACCATCACCATCATCACCACCATCACCACCATCACCATCACCACCATCACCATCACCATCATCACCACCATCACCACCATCACCATCACCACCATCACCATCACCACCATCACCATCATCACCACCATCACCACCATCACCATCACCACCATAACCATCATCACCACCATCACCATCACCATCACCATCGCCACCATCACCACCACCATCATCACCATCACCACCATCACCATCACCACCACCATCACCACCATCACCACCACCATCATCACCATCACCACCATCACCATTACCACCATCACCATCATCACCATCAACATCATCACCACCATCACCACCACCATCATCACCATCACCACCATCACCATCCATCACCATCATCACCATCACCATCATCACCATCATCACCATCATCACCATCACCACCATAACCATCATCACCACCATCACCATCACCATCACCATCACCACCATCACCACCACCATCATCACCATCACCACCATCACCATCACCACCATCACCATCACCACCATCACCATCACCACCACCATCATCACCATCACCACCATCACCATCACCACCATCACCATCACCACCATCACCACCACCATCATCACCATCACCACCATCATCACCATCATCACCATCACCACCATCACCACCATAACCATCATCACCATCATCACCATCATCACCACCATCACCATCATCACCATCACCATCATCACCATCATCACCACCATCACCATCACCACCATCACCACCACCATCATCACCATCACCACCACCATCACCATCATCACCATCACCATCATCACCATCACCACCATCATCACCATTATCACCACCATCACCACCATCACCATTACCACCATCACCATCATCACCATCACCATCATCACCATCATCACCATAACCATCATCATCACCATCATCACCACCATCACCATAACCACCATCACCACCATCACCATCATCACCATCATCACCACCATCACCACCATCACCATCATCACCACCATCACCATCATCACCATCACCATCATCACCATCATCACCACCATCACCATCACCATCACCATCACCACCATCACCACCACCACCATCACCATCACCACCACCATCACCATCATCACCATCATCACCATCACCATCATCACCACCATCACCATCATCACCATCACCATCATCACCACCATCACCATCATCACCATCATCACCATCATCACCACCATCACCATCATCACCATCATCACCATCACCATCATCACCACCATCACCATCATCACCATCATCACCACCATCACCATCATCACCATCATCACCATCATCACCACCATCACCATCACCATCACCACCATCACCACCACCACCATCATCACCATCACCACCACCATCACCATCATCACCATCACCATCATCACCATCACCACCATCACCATCACCACCACCATCACCATCATCACCATCACCATCATCACCATCACCATCATCACCATCACCACCATCATCACCATCATCACCATCATCACCACCATCACCATCATCACCATCATCACCATCATCACCACCATCATCACCATCACCACCATCACCACCATCACCATCATCACCATCATCACCACCATCACCATCATCACCATCATCACCATCATCACCATCATCACCACCATCATCACCATCATCACCATCACCACCATCACCACCATCACCATCATCACTATCATCACCATCATCACCACCATCACCATCATCACCACCATCATCACCATCACCATCATCACCACCATCACCATCATCACCATCACCATCATCACCACCATCACCATCATCACCATCATCACCATCATCACCACCATCACCATCATCAATATCATCACCATCATCACCACCATCACCATCATCACCATCACCATCATCACCATCACCATCATCACCATCATCACCACCATCACCATCACCATCATCACCATCATCACCACCATCATCACCATCACCATCATCACCACCATCACCATCATCACCATCACCATCATCACCACCATCACCATCATCACCATCATCACCATCATCACCACCATCACCATCATCACCATCACCATCATCACCATCATCACCATCACCATCATCACCACCATCACCATCATCACCATCATCACCATCATCACCACCATCACCATCATCACCATCACCATCATCACCATCATCACCACCATCACCATCACCATCACCACCATCACCACCACCACCATCATCACCATCACCACCACCATCACCATCATCACCATCACCATCATCACCATCACCACCATCACCACCATCACCATCATCACCATCAACATCATCACCATCACCGTCATCACCATCATCACCATCACCGTCATCACCGTTATCACCACCGTCATCAACATCGTCACCACCATCATCATATCATACTTGAGAAGGGACTGTAAGACCTCCCAAATGCCCTCTCACTCACCGTATCTCAAGTTTCCTTCTTTGCCACGCCGCCATCTTGCATGGATAAGGTTCTCACACTGTGTCTCTATTTCAAAACACAGAAGAAAAGCAAGCCTTACCGGACTCTCCCTCCTTAGTGACACAAAGCACACAGAATCTTAACAGAAGACCGTTCAAAAGTAGATATCCAACACTGACCTTTTCTCTGACTCTATCCAGCCTCAGGGGGTGGGGGGGTCAGCATCCAATGTAACACAGAGAAGCTAACTGAAAACTAGTCAGTATATGAATAACTCACTATTGGAAATTAACTATGATGTTCAGACCAGAGTCTGATTGTACTGTTCCCTGAGGGTTCCTGGTGATAGGGCACCTTGTGGTATTGCAGACCTAGATCCCTGAGGTGGAGTTACGTTACAGTGAATGTTCCATCTAGACTACAACACAGGGGAGGAGAATAAAATGAACAATAAAACTAAATGAATCTGAACTGTCTCAGATTTTTCAGGGAGAAAAAATATCAAAGAATCCCAGACATTGAGATTTCAACTGAGTTAGAAAAGAACTTGGAAAAGAGTGAGGTGCTCTCTCTTCTTTTCATCCGTCCATCCATCCGTCCATCCATCCATCCCTTTATTCATGTACGTACTTGATAAACCCTTTTTAAACACCTTACGTGCATCAGGACTGTGGAAATGAGAGGTAAGGCAAGGGACCTGCTCTCTCTAAGGGTCTGAGACCTGAAGAGAGATAGACAAACAGCAACATTTGCAGTACCAAACAAAAACAGTATCGAATGTCCATTGCGAATTACGTTTTGCTCCCAGTTCTGTCCTAAGGACTTTACCTACACTACCTCATTTAATCCTGACAAGATGGGCAGTATTATTACCCTTTATACCGTGAACAACAAGGCACAGCAAGATACAAAACTGAAGCGAGGCTGCCTTTCTAGGAGTGTCAATGGGGCTGAATTTAATGCAAGGTTGCCTGGATTCAACACCTGTGCTCTTACCCTACATGTCTGTCTACATGATGGGGGCTTCGGTTCATTTGTCCATTATGAATGCTTTGTTGAGCTCTGGGTGTATAGGAATACACGAGATGGCCACGGTCCCTGTCCTTGTGTTGCTCGCAGTTATGATCTACAGAAAGCTCTCAGAGACAAGAACATCACAGAAGAAGGCCTAGCCCCTCTCCCTTCACTGGAATCCCCTCTAACCCTTCCAGTCTCTCTCCAAGGCTTTGCTTGACTTGGTTCCGATTTAGGTGATTTAGGGTTCAGGAGAGATTTCCGTCACTCATGATTAGAATTGTCCATTGCAGGCAACTGCAATTGGGGAAACACCCTTTTCGTGAAGGTGAAATTTCCCTATAATTTCTACCTCTCAGTCTTTGCTGGCTCGGCCCTCTGGTCCCCCACACACTGTATCGGCAACTTCTTTCATATGATAACTTGGGAAATTTTTGGAAACTGTTCTGAGATTTCTTACGTACCCTTTCTCCTTCTTCTCCAAGATAAACATCAAAAACGCCGTCTCTCTTTCATCTAAGAAGTGGTGTCCGAATGTTTATCAGCCTGGCCAGGCCCTGAGGATGGCTGGAGGTCAGTGATGTTCCCATAAAACAGGGTTATGAACTTGGTCCAGGACTGACTTGGGGGATGCAGTGAACCTTAGGACACATAGCGCGAGCATTTGCTTCTGGACGTTTTCCAGGGAGCCTGACTTAACGGGGTCCACGGCCTTTGAGGCTTATGACTCAGCAAGATGACTGACATGACTCGTGTAACACTCCAGATGGTGTCTGACCGCTGCAGGAGGTCTGACCTTAAACTTACCAGAAAGAGTGCTTCCCTGGTGGCGCAGTGGTTGGGAGTCCGTCTGCCGATGCAGGCGACGCGGGTTCGTGCCCCGGTCCGGGAAGATCCCACGTGCCGCGGAGCGGCTGGGCCCGTGAGCCATGGCCGCTGAGCCTGCGCGTCCGGAGCCTGTGCTCCGCAACGGGAGAGGCCACGACAGTGAGAGGCCTGCGTACCGCAAAAAAAAAAAAAAAAAACTTACCAGAAAGGAAACGAAGTTTTACATTCATATGAAGCAGTATTTTCTCAGGACTCCAGGGCAGGCTGTGGAGTCAGGTTGTCTGAGTCCAAAGCCCACCGTGTGATTTTTAGGTAATGACTCAGTTTCTCCAAGTCTGATTTTTCTCCTTCAGGAGAATTCAGTACGTTCTGTGGTGTGTGTGTGTGTGTGTGAGTGCGAGCAAGTGTGTGACATATATTTTTAGTACACATACACACACATATATAACACTTGTATAAGTGTTTGGTTGACACAATATTAGCTATTATATTTCAGCACAAAATCACTCAGAATTTCCTCAGCTGGGATCTTGCTGCTTCGCTGTATCGTGTTTGGTGCATTTTATCCTCCGAACTTGTCTGCTCGTTTCCCCCTTCCTTTCCTCTTGGTATCAGCCCCTGGTTCCAATCATTCAGCTTATGTGGAATCTTGGTTTGTCATTCAGGTATTAACTCTGCCTTGAAGATATACCTAAACTTGGAAAGCTTATGTTATTAATTTTTATCCAAATATCATACTTCCTTGATTCTTACACGTGCATTTTCATATTGTAATGTTTCTGAGGTGCATCTCACACACAACATGAGTAATGTTTTTTCCCTGAAAAATGAGTATTAGGTCAGGGCTGTGTTTAATATCTCATGACATCGCATCGCACAGATGAGAAATGCAGTGAGTTATTTATGAACAGGATGGTAGAGGGTTCTATCCAATGACATGTCTCCAGAGCAACTGGGCTACACGGTGGAACCACCCAGTGATCATCAATAAGACACACTGTTGCTCAGGGCCCACTCCCAGGAGATACAGATTAACCAGGAATGGGGGCGTTCACAGACCTCCCGGGGCATCCTGACCCCTCAGCTGCAGGCTGAGCCGGTGTCCCCTGCACATCACCCCACTTGCGTCGTCAGAGCACATATAACCGTTGTAGACCGTTGCTGCCAGGACACACTGTGGCCTGTGTCCCGACCCTGACGGGAGGAACGCGTCTGCAGCACCTGCTTTGTCCATAGAAAGCGCTCACTGGACACTGGACAGGCCGCGTTGATTTCAACCCACTAACCAGCAGTCTTGGGCTATCATCTGTGCACACGGGTCCCTGATGCTTCAGCTTCAGTGACGATTATAAGCTTTGCCTTGTTTTCACCACTTGATCTCACTAGAAACACGCAGAACGAGCAGCTGCGGGTCTGGGAGGGAACCTGGGGTCTAATCCTGCCGCTGCTGCTACTGAGAACTTGATGGCCCCTAACTTGGGGACCTTGTGTGTGAATGGGGGGGGTGTTATATGAACAAGGCGCTATTTAAGGACCTCTGTCCCACATCTTCTCATTGCACACACTGTGCTGTGGAGCTATCACCCCGTTACAGCTTTACGATGACTCAACTTCTGACTGCTCTGTCCACAGAAAGGACGCTACCTAAAACATGGCGGTGTGGCCCTAGACAAAGCCAGACCCGTCTCCCCAAGCCCAGGCCAGTCCTGGGAAACCCCGGTCAGCTTATCCCTTCAGGAGAAGCGAGGCTGGTGTGGAACAAAATCCAGGAACCCTAGAGGCCAAGTGACACTCTTGTCGACTGAAAGAAAATGCACAATGTGAGAGTCGTGAGTTATGTTTTATTTGGGGCAAAACACGGACTATGGCCCGGGAGACAGCATCTCAGATAGCTCTGAGGAACCGCTGCAAAGAGGCCGGGAGAAGGTCAGCGTTATGTACGATTTTAGAGAAGGGGGCACGTGCGTCAGGCACACGTGGTGGCAGAGGCCAGCTGCCGGTCACGAGGAGCAAACGTCACCGCTCATGATTTTACTGCTTTTCTAGATACCGGGAGATGCAAGAATTGGGCTCCTAAAATCTTCTGAAAATATCTAACTGCCTGAAGGCTGTTCTGCCAGCTTTTCCCAGAGCACAGAGCGCTCGTCCCTGCTCTCCACCCTGAGCTCCTTTCAGGGGGTGTTGAGGGGCAGCAGCTGCAGCGGCTCAGGACTGAATCCTTGTCGAGGCAGGTGGCAAGCGCTGATCTGTAGTCCCACAGTTGATTTGTGCTCCCCTCCCCACGGGCCGGCTTATTCACAACCGACCCTCCTCCTTCAGGGCAAACAAGAGCGGCCCCTGCACCAAGAGAGACGCGAAGCTTCCCCCATATCAGGGGCTGTGGATTCAGAAGGTGCCGCTTTGCCCAGAACGGGATGCAGACGAGCCCCAGGCAGCCCTGCAGCTGGAGTCCCGCTGACCGCATCCCCTCCCCAGCTCTGCCGCCCGGAGGCAGTCACACACCTGCCTACCTGCTTCAGGCGCACACATCCAGACATACCCGCTATAGTTCCCTGCTGACTCTGTGCCCGGGCCTGTTTTAGTTCAGCCCCGATTTTTGCATGTAAATAAACACCCTGCTCCCAAGATTCTGTGACGAGCTGTGTAAGAGGAACAGCAGGGCTGGCCGTGCTGGAGTCCGCCTGAGCAAACGCAAGAGGGAAATGAAGCCACGTACCTACCACATCCCCCTCTAATGGAAACGGTACTATCACGTAGCATTTAGATGTCATCTGTCACCTTAATAGGAATGTGGCTCAGTACACTTAGAGAATTTTTCCAAGTATTTAAGCTGGGTAAATGCGGGAACAGACGGCTACAGCAAGGCCCCAAGCCGTGCCCGCAGCGGGAGGTGGAGCTTCCCACCTGCACAGGCCCCCTGAGCTCCCCCCGAGGCTGCCGGGTGTGGAGGGAGCCCAGCACACAAGCCACACCTTTGCGCTTCCCACCAGCGCCCGGCGGCTCTGCTGCCGTCTCCCTGGGGAGAGCCTCGGCACCAGGAGCCCGCCAGGGCCAGCCCACCCCTGCTTTTCCGGGTGGAACCCCGAGCCCCGCACGCCGCAGCTCCCTGGCCCAGGCGCCGCCCGGCTTTCCCGGGACTGAGGCCCAGCCCAGGCTGCCGTTTCCCTGCAGGATTATTTTTAAACAGCTATTCAGGCTGTGGCGCCCGAGGCAGCTGCACCACTTTCTCTCACGCTAATTAAAGCCGACTCGATGCTCCTCAGCATATGAATCAAAGCGCCCTCGGAGTAGGTGGTGCTGGTACCGCCCTCCTGGGCTCCCCTCAGCCGCCCCCCGGCTCTCGTGCCCAGGCAGACGGAGGCTGCACAGGTATCACCTTCCCGTGGGTTGCGGCCCACGAAGGGTTGCAAATCGCACAGGGTCCAGAAGTGGCTTGGAATCCACACCACCTGGGAGACAGACACTTCTGCTGGAGCATCAACAAAACAGAAGATGCGGGGCGTGCCCCTCCCTGGCTGCTCGGGGCTCAAAACTAAAGAGGATGCTGGGGATTCATCTGGCTCACAAGACTGCAGGAATTTCCCCCCAGAATGAGGCACCCTGGGTTTCCTGTTTCCTGCAAAAGTCCTGTGGCTGGTGCTTCTTTGTATCATTACTTTGGGAGATTAAGAGCAACTCACGTTCTGAGGCTGCTGTGAACTCATATGCTGTGGATTATGTTGAACACAACGACTGAATATGTTTTGAAACGAAGCAGGGAGGTGCCTGAGGACGATAATGCCATCACACCCCTTGGCGAGAAGCCTGGACCTTTCTGATAGCCAGTGAATGTAGAAGGATGTGTATTAACATTAGCGATTGGAAAAGCATAGGTAGCTGAGGGTACTACATGAGTATTTTCCTACAGACGAACCCTCCACATCAGCCTTTAATTATCTCCCTTTCAAGAATCACAGAGAAGAGACTGTTCAAAAGGTCTGAGGGTTTTGTGGTCTGGGGTCTGTAGACAAGCAGAGAGTGTTCAGAAATGAATTCCCGCCCCCATGGCGTGACACACGCTCAGACCTAAACAGTCCCCTCCTGCCGGGACCCAGGGAAGCGAGCCTCAACTACTGCTGCAAACCCTTTATTCTTCCATCAAGCAGGGATTGGAAAGCGCTTGGGGAGGAGTTCGAGGCACCCAGAGTCTCAGGGGGCCATTCTGCCAGCTCAGACTCTTTATTTTGCCGCACGCCGTTTGCTTAGGGTAGGCCCAGGCGTTAAATCTTTCCTGTAAGTGGCCCCTCGGTTATATCAGCACCAGGGACGCTGACTGAATAACCCAGAAATCATTCTTGGTGACCTAAATGCCTCCTGTCTGTCCAGGGAGAGCAGACACCATATCAGGGATCCTTCTGCTGTGTCTGGCACCTTCGGCAGGAGGGGTGTGGAGCCTGCCAACGCTGCCGGCAGTTGGGGTCCCTCCTCACCTCTCTTCTAGGGGCACATCCTCCAAATGGGGGAGACTCGCCCCCAGCCAGGGGTGCACGGGCAGCCCAGCTCCCCCGCCTTGTCCGACACTGGGTCTCAGCACACGTAGACCCCAGAGCCGCATTTCCAGAGGTGTTGCCAGATCCCGTAGGAGCCCAGGGAGGTCAACGAGGCCTCAGTGTGAGCCCTGCAGGCTTCTGTCCAGAGACGGTGTCAGTTACAGAAGCAGGTGGTCCCCAGGCAGAAGCAGGAACCACAGTCTCCAGAAATCAGAATTCGTGGACTGGGACCCGATCTGAGTGATTTGGGCCAAACTCGTGGAATGAGAAGCTCCACCAGGACAATCTGGGTTCTGGGGGGCCATTTAAGAGAGCCCTGTGTTGCTCAGGAGAGGGACAAGCCAGTCTACGCTGGGTCCCGAGAGCCTGGAGGACACTTCGTGGCCTGGGTTAGTCTCCTCCCGGCCCCAGAGAATCTGTACCGATGGTAATTGCCCAGCCATGAGGTCCTGGTGTGATTAACCAGGTCAAGACCCTGACCACTGGAGGACTTGCCATCCCTGCCAGGTTGGCCCCAGGTGAGACTACATCAGAGGGTGACCGGCAGTGCCCATGTGGCCTGGACACTGCTGCCCACTGGACGTCACGGCCACTGAGCTTGCGTCACGGAGACGGCAGGAAAAGGAACTCGTGACTCCGGGGCTTGTTCCAGAGCTGAGAGCTGGGGAGAGAGCCTGAGGGTGAGGGGACCGTCTGAAGGAAACACGACAGGGACATTCAGCTGGTATCGGGCTCCTGGTGGCGCAGCTGGGGAACGTGGCCCCTTTGCTGGGTAGCAGTTCTGGGTCGTGAGAAAATAGGGTCAGGCCCATCCAGGAAGGGCTCCGAGAGACACAAACCAACCTGCTCCGGGGGAGATGCAGGCTGAGCCCCCGGCGACTTCAGGGGAGACGGAGCCACAGCCCAGAAGGAGGACCGGGTGGTGGCACAGGTGTGGAGGGGGGTGGACTCCAAGGGAAAAGGCAGAGCAACTCCTGTGGCAGAAATGGGGGGCAGGGGGCGGGGGGCGTGAAGTGATGCTAAGTCGGCAGTTTGAAGCTGTTCCCTGCCCTGTGCCGGCGGCTTCACACCTCCCCTCGGAGCAGCTCTGTGGACCCAGCTCCATGTTAGGGACGCGTTGCGGGGAGAGCACACAGAGCAATGTCACCCTTGACAGCGGAGCCTGCTGGCTGGTCCAGGAAGCATCTGGATGAGCTTGAGCCCCCATTTGCCCCTTCCCCCCTCCAAACACAGAAATCTCAGAAATACTTGGAAGGGGACTAGGTTTCCCACAACACAAAAGATGAAGCTCAGGTCCCATAACTGGGTTTCCAAGGGAAAGAGTTGACCAGAGGCTGGAAGACACAGGGAGGCCTCAGTATGGAACCAGTTCAGCAAGAAACAGAGCAAGCCACCACGCCAGGGGCATCTGGCAGAGCCCTGCTTCAGCCGGCAGCCATGGGGCAGTGCCACCTGCGCCCTCGCTGAGGTCTCTGCGGTCCAGGTGGGTTCTCCCTGGAGGCTTCAGGGGAACCTGCATGGGGAGGCCCCATCCAGCCCTAGGGGGGCTCCTGGGGACTCGGGGAGCAGCCCAGGCACCCATGAACAGCTCAGATAAAGGGGAAGTAAGTCGGCCTCCCCGTGTGCTGTGCGGTCAGCTCCTGGGTTAAATATAAAACACTTTAATTTCCCAGCCTCATCGCTTACTAGATGACCAAGTGATGCACATATGTAAGATACATGATGACCTTTCTCATTCAAAGCAAATCTGGTCAAAATCTGCCAAGTCCTTCAAAAGTTGGGACGAAGTTCTTAGTATTTTCGTTTTATCATAAATATATGTTCGATTAACAAAATACTGACCATCCAGAAAGTACTGTGACTGACGACAAGGTCGCTGTCCCAGGGAGCATTTGTCGGGGTGGGGGGTTGCCCCAGGTGGGCATGAGCTTAGGGGTACGGCTCGCTGGCTGGCCGTAGGTTCCACCAACGATGACCAGACCTTAGGGGTCCTGTCTTTTCGCTGCAATAAAACCAGCAAGGATTTGTCTTTCTCGGCACCAAACTCACAATCGGAACGTGTTCTCCCAGCCGCTTCTCAGGACTTGAGGACAAGAGAGCCTTGTTTCTTGTTTGGCCGGGAGGTCAAGGTCCACCACAGGGGGCGTGTGGGTTTTCCCATCTCAGAAGACTCTCCTGTGAATGTTTCTTCAGTGCCTGGCGCTACGTCCTCCCTCGGGGCAGAAGCCTGTCACCATTGTGGGCAGACGCCTGTCCCTGCGGTTCCCACGGCCTCTGGCCCTCAGCCCTCACTCCGTCTCCATCTCCGAGAAAAACATCCTGTGACAGCTCCTCCTGGCTATACCAAAGCGACACCACGAAAGGGTTTTGCCCAACATGAAATACACATGAGTCCACGTTTGTCATTCATGTTGGCGGTGACCGCCTTCACTAACTGACTTAGTGGGAAATGTAAATTTGGTCCCCAGCCTCTGAGGCAGTTTAAGAATTCACGGTTGACAACGAAGAATTCGCGGTGGCACCTGCTGAAGGGAGAAGAGGGACAGTGACCGCTGTGCTGAACATGTGGGAAAGCAGGAGACAGAGCAGGCAGGAGGCGAGGCCAGAGATCGGGGCCCTGATGAGCCGGCCGGCTCAGCGTCCTGTTCTGTTTGGTTTTTCCGCCAACATAAGTCCTACCGCCCCCCAGCACATCCCTTCCTGAGAAAAGATCCATTTTTAGGGCAGATAAAAGACAGTCCTACACTCAAGGCGTGTGCATTGAAGCAAACCTCTGGCTCCACATCCAAACCCCAACAGCTGCCCCTTCTGTGGGCTGCTGCACGCTGCCACTGTAATACAACCATCAGCAAGATGCACGCTTGCGTCTGTGAATTCATGCCGTGTTCTGGGTTCTCAAGAACGCATCTAGGAAGTTCAGTTTCTGATGGAAGTTAACCCCACACCAGAAGGAGTGGAAACACCTGAAAAACAGTATTTGAAAGTCTTAGAAGAAATGAACCCTTTCCCTCACGCTGGGTGGGGTGAGCAATGGACCCACCACAGCCTCTGATTTCAGTGAACGGGACCTGCTCTCCGAGACGCTTGCCAGAGAGAAGGGGAAACAGTGTGAACGACCAGGACTGCGGGGTGAGTCTTCAGTCACCTCAAGGAGACCACACAGGCCACCACAGTTTGGTCCCACCGGTCTGCACGCGGCCAGGCCCCACGCCTCTCCCAGCCCCTCCGCATCCACCCCTGCGGCTCAGCCCCAGTGCTGACTGCAGGGGTGGCAGGGCGACCGCGTGGGCTCTACCTGCCCGGCTGCCGTGGCCGCTACCGTCCCTGCGCATCGGTCAGTCGCCCGTCTCCCCGGACGGCCTGCGTGGGCCACGGCCCCGTTGTGGTTCTGAGAGCTGTCTCTCTTCTTTGACTTTTCAATGTTTTATTTCTTATCTCCTAAACTGGATTTCAAGCTTCCGGAGGAGACGTTGTCTCCGGCTTCTAGCTCCCTAAATTTTACGCCTTAGTTTCGGGGCTTTTTCAGTCACCCTCTAAATGTGGTCCTACAGGGCTCACTGTCCTGACCCGGTTCCTTCCTCACTCCCTCCTCGCAGGGACCAAGGTAGGAAAGAAGTGGGTGCCCAGGAGGCCCTGGAAACAAGGGGACCCCCTCCCCTTCATCCGACGCGTTAACGCATCAGAGGTGGAGCCTCCCTCCAGACTGGGGTCGGGAGGCAGCTCCCACAGTCACCACAGGTTCCTTAAGTCCTGTCTCCTGGGAAGCGCCTAGCCCGCTGACGGCAGAAACCATGTCCTACAGGCGGCGGCCAGCACGGGGTAAATAAGCAAACGTGTGTGATCGACCAGGGCCGCTGGCCGCCCCTTCCTTGCCGCTGGGTCAGCTCGAAGTCAGGCGGGAAGGGGAGGCACATGGGAGGTGGGCGAGGCCCTGCCAGCCGCCGACCCAGCAGGGAGCAGGAAGGACACAGGTGCCTGGTCACCCCACCCCTCCGTCCCTGCACCCCTGCGCCCCGTGGCCTGGGCTGCGCACAGTTAGATGTGATGCGGAGAAGGACGGCCCCTCCACACGGCTTCCCTTCATTCATGGTCAAGAGCAGGAAACGTTTCACTTACTGAGCTGGGAAGTGACTGACGTGATGGTGCGTGAGTGTGTGTATGTGAGTATAGGTGTGTGTGAGGGTGCGTGTTTGTGTGTATGTGTGAGTGTATGTGAACACGTGAGGGTTTGTATTCAAGTGTGCAAGTATGAATGTGTGTTTGTGTGTACGTATATGTGGGTGTGTGGGCATGTGTGTGGGCATGTGTGTATTCACGTGTGTGCATGTACATGAATGTGTGTACACCTGTGTGTGTGTGTATGTGGCGTGCACGTGGGATCTGGAGGAAGGGCCGCCCTATTTCCCCAGAACGAGGGCAGAGAAAGGCCGGGAGCCTGCGTTCTAAGTCTTTTGCCTCCTGCCCCCAAAGGAAGAGGAATCAAAGATGCCTCAGACGTCCTTCCTTGTTGCAGGCGTGTGGCTCCAGGTTGCTGGGCTTTCATTGAAATCACCTCCTTTTCGGTGGCCCAAGCTGTGGGTTTCATAATTACGTGGGAAGCAGGTTTCTGTCCTGGTAAGTGGGACAGATGCCAGGACACGGCAGAACCAACGGGGGTTGGTGCCCACAGCAGGGAGGGTCGCATTGCTCGGGGTCTAACTTGGCGTCTGCAAAACCCGCCAGCACTGCGGGGGATTCACTGGGAAGGCAGGGGTCTCGGGCGGCCTGCGATCCAGGACCCTGAACCTTCAGACGAGAGCGCAGGTTCCATGACGAGAGAGGATCCAGGAAAAAGAAGAGAAGGAGGCAGGATCGGCTCTCGAGGCATCCAGATGGTTTTCAGAAATCGGGTCAGCAAAGTGGAAAGGGACCTTGGAATGAAATGGTGTCACAGGGGTGCCGAAGCGTCTGGGACAGCACCTCCAGGCGTTCCTGCCGTCAGCCTTTAGGAGTGCGGGCTCTCGACTGGACTCCCCTCCCTGTGGCATCACGGGGGGTGTCTGTTCTGCACTGGATCTCACACGCACACACGGCAGGAGGTGGGTGCATGGAGAGACTCCGAGGGCAGCTCCGCTCAGGACTCGGGCTTCCCAGGAGAAAGAGCCACGAAGCCCCGCTCTGCCGGGGTCCACGCCCACCCTCCCTCTTCTGCCACGGGTGGAACCCATCCCCTCACCTGCGCACCCTGGTGTCCCTGGAAAGACACGTGTGTCCCCATCTGAGGGTCCATGGCATGTCTGAGCTGTGAACTCACTTAGGTATGTGGTGGTGGAGCTGGTCCCCACGTGGTGACACTCGCAGACCAGACCCTGCTATCAGGTGAGGACGGGTGTCCTCCCCTGGGCCCCTGCCCGGAGGGTGGCTGCCGTGAGAGGCTCCTCTCCTACTGGCAAGATGGGGCCTCACCCTGGCCAGGACGCCACGTTGCCTGTCCAGCTGCACTGGCTCCAGATGCCCTGCAGATGACGCTCGGCCCCTCTCCAGGCACCGTGCACGGCGGTGGCTCAGGTTGGAAACTGGGGCTCCGTCCCAGCCATGCCCTCATTCTGCCACTCCTGCAGCCTTTGCTGAGAGATCTTTGTCGTGCAGATCCCCCAGAGGAATAGCACACAGACAATGGGATTTATGGAGAAGTCAGACTGCTTCCACTGTCCCACCCACAAGGCTTCCAGTCACCGGACACCAGGCTGCTCAGGCTGCTCTTTCCCGTTAAGTCATCGCAGCATTTGGTTGAGCTACTTTAGAAGCTTCGTCTTCGCCTCCATTCAGGCTCTGATTCTGAGACCTCCCTTAATCAGAGCTGGGAATCACAGCGCAGATCACCCATTTCGAAGGCCGTCTCCTCCCTGGCTCGGCAGCCCCTCTGAAACCCTCTGTCCCCCGAGGACGGCCGCAGCCCTGCCAGCCCTGAAGGTCTCTGGGTCAGAGATGATGAGGTTCTCCCCAGACTGGGTGCGGCCGTGGTGCTGATGTGGACGCCTGTGCATCTCCGTGCAAAGGACAGCGACCTGCTCTGCACACCCACACCTGTGACGGTTTACAGGCGAGGTGGCCGCATCTCCATGTCCTGCGGCCACGCAGCTCCAGGGAGTCAGCACCGCGCCCAGGCCACACCGCTCAGCGCTGCGCAGCAGGTGGGCAGAGACGACGTCCAGGCCAAATCCCGAGGGCCAGCCCACAGTTCCTGGGGTGGGGGGGAGCCATGGCTCCATCTGTACTTAAGAGGAGAGTGTCTGCGGTCACGGCAGGAGGGGCGTTGCCTTCTGAGCGGCACAGCGATGTGCTCAGAAATGAAGTCCAGGCTCTCCTGGCCACGTGGCCCCTGGGGGACCCCCAAGAGCCAGCACTGTCCAACGAAGCCCTGAGGGGGAGGCCAAACCTTCACCTGAGAGCTCCTCCCACCTGCTCCGTGTGCACTCACAGGGCCCCAGCTGCTGACCACACGGGTCAGAAAACAGGAAAAGTCAGTACCAGGCACTGGGTGTTTCAGGCACCAGATGAGGACATTTGTGCAAACCTAGTTTTCAGTGATCACTTAACCACCCACCAGGTTTCCTGGGTCAATGGCGAAGACCAAGGTTTAAGTACGAAATCGCTTCCCGTGCTTGTTCAGAGTTTAAATGGACTCTTTGAACATTTTGCTCGGCGGACAGAAAGTGAGATGAGCCTCGGAGCCCTCACCTCGTCACCACCCACACTTGTGGATTCACGTTGTTAGTGGTAAATGGCCTGTCTGCTCGGAGGCAGGATGTGCTCCCCACCCTCCCTGATGCCTGCTCTTCCTTCAAGCTCATGCTCCGGGACCTCCCGCTACAACAGAGCACACGTCTGCACACCTAGGAATAGATTTAGAGACCCGAAACAGACTTTCTGGTTTGCAGCGTCATGATATGCCGTGGAAACCGCCGTGTGCACCAAGCCGGGTTCTCGTTTAAATAAAGCATCAGATCAGAGCATCTTCATTTTCTTACATCACGTTTGCTGTCAACATCACCAAGGCCACAGGTCAAATTTAAAATACCGCACTGTACACTCGGTCTGGAATCAGCTTGATAAGATTAATTCATATTCTTATCCTCATTAAGAAACTAATGCTGAACTATTCTGAATGCGAGGCTTTGACACAAGAGCGGGGACTTTATCCGGGTCTACTTACTGTCTCTCTTACTGGCTGAATTTGCCTGTGTGTCTTCTCAGCTGCATTATATCCTTGGAACAAACGGCCTTCCAACGTCAGGTCCCCAAATGGTCTACCTTAAATCAACAAGGTCTTTCTTGAAATACTGCTGCCCTGATCCTTGAAAGGCGGTGAAGCAACGATCTGCTCGCGCATCTCAGGGGCTCACGGTGAGCTGAGCAGAAACACTAAATACGACGAACTCAACAAAGAGCTGTGAGCAGTGGGGCCTCGGACAACGAGACCTCCTCCAACGAGGGAGAGTGTACACCTCCCGTGATGCACATCCCCCCATGCACACCCCCGAATACACACCCCCTAATGCACACCCCCCATGCACACCCACCTCCCCCTCTCCGTGACAGAGGACCCAGGAGGTCTGACAGAAGCCTCTCGATCACCAGAACTCGGCTCCCCATGGCAACAAATCCCCAAAGAGCTGACTTCAAACGCAGCTTACAAATTCTTAATATACAGCCCTTGGGCCATGATTTAAGGGAACAATTCAAATATGGTCCAGGTAGACAGAAGCCAGTGATAGAGAATCAGCAACAAGATTCTTGGGAAGAAAGTAGAGGCCAGAATAGAGCTTCCCTGTTCAAAGATGGATGATAGGGGGACCATCCAGCAAGGAACCTATAGAAGGTCCTTATCAGGAAAAGGGGGGGGGGGGAGAAGGAGAGGGAGAGAGGGAGGACCGAGGACAACTTGGATATTCACAAGACAGGTGAATGGAGAATAGGAGGTAAGAAAAGAATCTTAAATATAACGGACATCTGGGCATCAGAGACAGAGTATCTACAGACAAAAAGCAACTGGCCTCAGACTTATCCTCAGTAACGATAGATGCGTGAAGGCGGAGGGACGTCGTGCGCAGAGAAAGGAGGAGAAGAAGACCTACCCTCATTACACACCCTGCCCAGGTGTCACCTGTATGCACAGGCAGCAGAGCGGCTGCATCTCCTATACAACCTCGGGATTAAAGCCCAGGGAAAACCTCCTTAAACATCTGATTAACTTCAGAGTGTAACCCAGCGAGCCCCGGATGAGAGCAGAAAACGCACACTTTCTCTCCCTCTTCCCCTCCTCTCCTTCTTATTTTCTTGAAAAATATTTCTTAGTTCTCTTCCCTCCCTCCCTTCCCTTGGTCTTTTTTTTTTTTTTTGCGGTACGCAGGCCTCTCACTGTTGCAGTCTCTCCCGTTGCGGAGCACAGGCTCCGGACGCGCAGGCTCAGCGGCCATGGCTCACGGGCCCAGCCGCTCCGCGGCATGTGGGATCTTCCCGGACCGGGGCACGAACCCGTGTCCCCTGCATCGGCAGGCAGACTCTCAACCACTGCGCCACCAGGGAAGCCCCCCTTGGTCTTTCTTGAAACAGTGGGGCCAGTGGGGTCTGCAGAGCCGGAGCCAAGAAGGTGATCACAGCTGACTAGAGGCTCCAGACTCACCAGAATTTTCTGAAAGATGGAGAACATAAAAGAATTCTGTTTTAGGAGAAGTGACAGAAGTTGCTACAGCATAATGTAAATATAACTTTCATAGGCACTGGGAAACCAAAAAATTCATGTCACTCACTTTTTCCTGATATTCACTTTTTTATGGTGGTCTGGAACTGAACCCACAGTATCTCCGGGGTGTGCCTGTACATTTTTTTGTTGTTATATCACAGCATATCAAGGCAAAACTGAATAACATCAAAGACAAAGAGAAAAATTTTAAAGCAACCAGAGAGAAAAAGACATACTACCACCAAAAAACAATAATTCAACTACAATTGGACTGATAAACGCTGAGCTAAACTATCGTTCAACAGGGAGAGAGAAGCTATTTCCAGACAAAGATCAAAAGAGATCCACCTGCAGACCCCCATGAAATGACTGTGGAAGAACTTCATTCAGTAAGAAGAAAATTAGAGCCAGAGCAAAAATGGGATTTGGTAGGAATGGGGCCAAGAAGCATATAAAAACAATGGTAAATGTAAATAAACACTGACAGTAAAATCCATCATCATAGTAACATGAACCATAATGACTATTAGGCGGTTAATAACAATATGAAACTAGACCAATACCAGGGAGATGGCAGCCCAGGTATCCCTACTTCCTTGAGGTCTTCAGACCAGGGTACCGGTTATTTCAGGTCTTGTTAAGCGGAGCCGGCTTGCTGAGACATTTACAGTCAGCACAGGAAGGGTAGACGGAGGACGTACAACTTCTAGCATCCGAAGGAAAAGGGGCGACATTTTGGAAAACCTGATCATTTCCATAATGGGTAAAAAACTAAATCTAAAGAAAGGCAAAAGGCAGGTCACGGCAAATAGAAGCACAAACAAAAGCTGTGGCTGCAGGAAGTCCAGATCCACAAGGAGCGAGGAGCGCAGCAAACGTACAAAGTAAACTCACCTGTTAGATGGACAGCAGAGCCCAGATCCGTGTTCTCATGGGAACCATCTGGATCCACGGTGGCAGAGCCGACTTGCAACCCGGGGAATCGTGTCCCAGACGGTCCCAGTACCAGACTTTGAGAAATGGCTAAAGCCACGAGAGCAGACAGACGATCTGGGTCTAGAATAGGCAGGGTCTTCTTGCACAGTGAACTCGCGTTTCGTGTGCTTATGCAGGACAGAGTTCATCCTCCCCTCTCCTCTTTGGTACGGGCCCCCTCCAGCCTCTTGGGCCCCGGGGAACAGAACAGGCTGCTACCCAGACTAAGCCCTTTGTTTCCTGTGTAGCCCCACGGAGCCCTGCCCGCTCCTGCATTCTCCGAGGGGGCTTGGAGAGGACACATTGACTCCTAGGAACGTGCCCTCAGAAACATTCACCTAAATTCACAAAGATTTGTGTACACGGATAAAATAGCAAAAGTTGGGGGAAACCCAAATGTGGACCAACCACGGCTTGGTTCATAGATCCTGGTAGAGCCGCACGACGCAGCTGTTGAAAAGGATAACGTAGATCTGTAGTCACTGACGTGGAAAGACGCCCAAGACATATTATTAAGTAAAAGAAGGTAACAGAGTCACATGTATAGCAGGATCCAGTTTCAGGAGAATTAATTCATATGCTGTCTTTGCTTCGGTTCAGGCCCAGAAAAACAAAACAGGAAGGGTATCTGCAGGCTCCGATTGTGAGATTGTGGCTCTGTGAATGGAATGTGGGCAGGATGGTGGTTGTGGAAATTTTTATTTTCTAATCTTTTCCCACTTCTCTATTGTTTTTTTCACTAGATTGTATTTATTGTACAGACAGGGGAAAAAAGTTATAAAGAGAGGGTTTTTTACTGTAAAGTTATCTTTATATGAGTTTTTAAATTGCTCTTGTCCTTTGTAATAAGAAAGGATTTACCCTGACACCCCGGGCTTTATCTGATCTGCTTATCTACCCAGAATTTTCAGGATTATTACTCTTACACATCTAAGCAGTGCCAAGGTTTTTTTTATGGGCTTTTTGCAGGGAGGAGGGGTGTGGGCTGTGAAAAACGCACTTGGCAAAGGGTTCCTTTTGTGTTGGGAAAGGATTTGTTTTGATTGTACGCCACAGGGTAATTTTATTCCTATAATAGCACTCATAACTTCAAAGCTAATTTCAATTATCATAGTATTTATGAACAAAGCGACTTTTACCTTGATAAATAAAACCAACGAGATGATTTAAATAACATCTTCACAGCCACCACCACCCTTACACCACGTCCATCGAGTCCTCTAAAAAGGTTGGTGTAGTGAACAAACGACAGGAGAGTGTTCACATGATAAGACAAAATCAGTGTCTGAGGCAAGGCCGTCGGGCCATCATCCCCAGATTGCTGGCTGCTGTTCTCGCAGTCACGGCTGCCCACGGGCCTCCGTTCTGAGCTGTGGCCCAGAGTGTGAATGGTCCTGTCCCTGCTCCAGGGATGCTTCCTCTTGTTCCTTTTCCAGCTTGCTTTCTTCCTTCCTTTCCTTCTTTCTCTTTCTTTCTTTCTTTCCTTTTCTTTCATTCTCTTTCATTTTTCTTTCTCTCTCTTTCTCTCCTTTTCTCTTTCTTTCTTCCTCTTTCTTGCCCTCTTTCTCTTTCTTTTTCTCTTTCTTTTTCTTTCCCTTCCTTCCTTCCTTTCCCTTTCTCTTTCTTTCTTTCTTTCTTTCTTTCTTTCTTTCTTTCTTTCTTTCTTTCTTTCTTTCTTTCTTTCTTTCTTCTTTTTCATGTAAGGATGTTAAAGACAGCACTAATTTCCATCACGTCAGGGTGATGGGCACCCAGGAGCTGCAGTGCTCACAGCCATTGCTAGGGAATTCGATGTGGTCCCCAGTGACTCTGCCCCACCCCAGGGACTGAAGGAGGGACAGCGATTACAGTGTACGTGGGACATTTACAGCCTCTCGAGCTTTGGAGTCCTCTTTAATTTAATGCCTATGGTACTACATTACACAAGGTAATGCCCACATCCGCTTCTCCAGGTGATGAAACTGAGACATAGGGCAGGGATGAGGCTTCCCAAGGTCATGGGACCAGTCTGTCCACATGGGAGGAGGACTGCAATCCGAACCCAGGCCGTCCATTTCCAGAGAGAGAGTGCTCAACTGGAGACTCTGCTGTGTCCAGCGGAGGGTCACAGACTTGCTAAACATACCTGCCCTGCTGGACAGGGATGTGCGTAGGGGATGGTCACCACCTGCTGCATCAGAGCTCTGCCGGAGTTTGAGGTCAGAAGTGGCTGGACACTCCAGGCAGCGGCTGAGAGAGACGGAAAGGGAGTGAGTGGGCAAGAGCCCCACATGGGAGGAAGGAGGGCGGAAGACAGAGCAGGAGAGTGGGAAGTGGGCGTCAGAAAGGGAGGACACGGGGGTCTCCTCGGAGGCGGGCTCTCGCCCAAGGGAGGAGCCGGGCACTGGCACTGACCATCCCCAGGAAAGGCCACGTGGCTGGGTCCAGGGGGAGGAGGTGGGCTGTGTGCCGTCCCATCCCCACCTACAGAGGCGCTCGCTGGCCGGGATGTTCTGCACCTGCCTGTTGGTCAGGAGCCAGAGGCACAGACGCCAGGTCTGGCACTGGATGTCTCCTGGCCATGTGTCTCTGCCCCTCAAGGGCTCCCCGCTTCCTGCTCGGGGCCCGGACCTGCCATCCACTCCTCGGGCCATGGGTGCCCTGGTCTGTGGTCCAGGCACAGGGTGGGTCCAGCTCTGCAGAGCTCACGCTTTTACATCAGGCCCCAGGTCTAGAGGTGGGGAGACCGTAGCAGGCCCCCAACTTGGGTGCCAGCTAGATTCCCCAGTCCAGCTTGACCAAAGCGCCCCATTCTCTGGGGCTATGAGGCACTTGCCCTGTTCATGGAGCTGATTCTCCAGCCTCCGTTGGATTTTTTCTCGTCTCCACCAATTAGAACTCAGGAGGAGGGTGAGCTATCTGTCCCCCCAACTCCATCCACAGGGACACTTTCTCCCGCTGAAAGAACCAAAGTTTAGAAAATTTTATTGAAGTCTAGTTGATTTACAATGTTGTGTTAATTTCTGCTGTACAGCAAAGTGACTCAGTTACACATACATGCATATTCTTTTCCATATTCTTTTCCATTATGGTTTACCCCAGGATATTGAATGTAATTCCCTGTGCTGCACGGCAGGACCTTGTAGTTTATCCATCCTGTACGCAATAGTCTGCATCTGCTGACCCCAAACTCCCACTCCATCCCTCCCCAACCCCCTCCCCCTTGGCAACCACAAGTCTGATCTCTGTGTCTGTGAGTCTGTTTTTCTTTTGTAGATACAGAATTACGATTCTGTTCCCATTTCTATCCCCTCCCCATGTAATCTCATCTTCCTGCCGCAGGGGGTGCAGTGGGCCAGTCCAGCCGGGGGTCTGCAGCCCTGGGGTCTAGGGCTCAGGACCAGAGATGAGCTTCTGGGCACCCAGCCGGTACCCCATCTGGTTACAGTTTAGGTCCTGCAGGGAGAACAGTGCGTCAGAGTGCAGAGAAGGGTTCCCAGTCCCGCGCTGGGGCAGGGCCCTCTCCCTGGGACTGGCGTGGAAGACGCAGCCCAGCGCCTGCAGCCCTCAGCGTCTGACGACAGGGGAAAACCGGCCTTCGGATGGAGAGCCGCAGATGACCAATGGCCAGGCTGAGCCACTGATTCACGGCATCCACACCCCACACCCGCCCAGGGCTTCCCGTTTCCTGATGTGTGAGGTAATACATTTCCTTTTTTCTTTTAAAGCCAGTTTGAGTCAGAGTTTCTGTTTCTTGTAGCTGAAGGCACCACCTATTTCCTTTCATGGCTAAAACCCATTTACCCACAGTCCTAGAACCATAAAAGCAAGAGTGCTACAGCCTCATGGGGCTTCAGGGATGAACTGCCAACTTCCCCAACCTTCCCGGTGGAGGGAACCCTGACAACGGGGCTCTTACTCCAGGCTCTGAGTCCCCCATGGATAGGAAATCGATGGACAGCTGCTTTAGCCCTGGTGTTTTTTTGCTTAAAATGTTTTTCTTAAGAACTCTTGGTACATTGAAATGTTATTTCTTAGGCCTATTAAAATATTAAGTGTATGATTTTGTCTCCTTGGATATTGAGTTTAGGAGCTGTAAATAAGGATTTGTGAAGAGCAATACAGTACCTCTTACTTAACCTTATAAATATCCCCAAATTGGGGTAAGGTAATAGTCAAAACACCGTGAGAGCCCAGAAGAAGAAAAAAAATCACATGCAAAGAAATACAAATTAAGATTATCTTAGATTTCTACGACGCAGCCCTCTGTGCCAGCATGGAAGGAAGCCACATATAAAGAGTTGTAAGGAAGAGAGAACGTGACCCTCACACCTCGAAGCCAGTCCAGCTTGGATTCCTGTAAAGACAGGCTTGCATGTTTAAATAATGTTCTTGTGCTCTCATCAAAAAGATTATTTAGTTAAAAACAACAGGAATCATATCAAATCCACAAGAACTTACAAAGAATACACCTTCCCGGAAAAATTTACTCTAAAATATGTTTCAACCACTGAGATAAGAAGCAAAAATGAGCTCAAGAAAGGGAAAGTCATCCATGGAAACACTGGCCAAGACCACTGAGACCAGTTTACAAAAAGCAAAACTTCTAAATCTACCAAGTTCCAAAAAAAAAAAAAAAAAATTTGCAAAATAGAAAAGGAACAACAAAAACTATCAGGGACAGAAACCCCAGATCAAATGAACAAAAGTCAAGAAGTTGAGGGCAGAGAGGTGTGGGGGCAGGGAGGAGAATAAAGGGTCCTTCACGACCTCTCTCCTGCATGTACATACACACATGCAGACACGTGCACACACAAAACCCACTTTGTACACTGTTTCAAAAGTGTAAATTAAAGAATTACTTTGAAATCTTGAATATACTCACTAGTATAATTTAAAATAGAATATGTGATTTTCCAAACACCAAAAGCATCAACAGCAAAGAAAATACAGTCCATTTACATGGGTTATGTTGACATGACAGGAAAAAGGAATGAAAAACAGAACCATAAAAAAGAAAAAAGAAGTGCACTGTGAGAAATCAGCTCTTCAGTTAGAGAACATGTTTTGTTCATGCTGTACAATTCTCCAACTTTTGTATTTTTTCCCATAATTTTAGCTGTATTTTCTTACCACTTGCAGCATCACTGCCTTTTATTTTTCCTTAAATTGATTCACTTTTTAACTTAAAAACATAGTATAGCCTTTTCCTTAAGCAAAAATAACCGCCAGGTCATGGGTCTGCAGTATTTTCTTTTCCTAATAGACATTGAAACAAATAACCATTAAGATAAAAGCATTCAGTATAAAGAAGGTGTGGTACATATATACAACGGAATACTACTCGGCCATAAAAAAGAATGAAATCATGCCATTTGCAGCAACATGGATGGACCCAGAGATGACCATGCTAAGTGAAGTAAGTCAGACAGAGAAAGACAAATGCCGTATGATAGCACTTATATGTGGACTCTAAAATACGACACAAATGAACTTATCAACAAAACAGAAACAGACTCAGAGACATAGAGAACAGACTTGTGGTTGCCTAGGTGGGGGTAAGGATCAGGGGTAGGGGTGAGGGGTGGTTTGGGAGTTTGGGGTCAGCAGATGCAAACTATTATCTATAGGATGGATAAACAACAAGGACCTACTGTAGAGCACAGGGAAATATATTCAGTATCCTGGGATAAACCATAATGGAAAAGAGTATGAAAAAGAATGTATAGACGTATGACTGAGTCACTTGCTGCACAGGCAGAAATTAACACAACATTGTAAATCAACTGTACTTTAGTGAAAGACATTTTAGAAAAAGATAAAAGCATTCATACACAGACTACCTAAAGTTATTTTCTAAATTACCAGTCATATATTCCACACTTGGGAAACACTTATCTTGGAAAATATCAATAAATAATATTTGATAAGTTCAATTCATTTTGTCTTTACTCATTACAACAAGTACCCAGAAGAACATAGATGGTTTTAGTAGCAGGTGTGGCTTTTGAAATGTGAGGGGTTTTGTTTTGGTTTGGTTTTTTGTTTTGTTTTGTTTTGCGGTACGCAGGCCTCTCACTGTTGTGGCCTCTCCCGTTGCGGAGCACAGGCTCCGGATGCACAGGCTCAGCGGCCATGGCTCACGCGCCCAGCTGCTCCGCGGCATGTGGGATCTTCCCGGACCGGGGCACGAACCCGCGTCCCCTGCATCGACAGGCAGACTCTCAACCACTGTGCCACCAGGGAAGCCCGAAATGTGAGGTTTTAAAAACAGAGCCCACGATGCTCCTTAAGGATTACACACTAAAAATCACAAAAAAAATCAGAGCACACAAACTCATACTGAAACATAAAGAGCTGGAAGCCCACTAAGATTCTTTCTGTTGCTGCTAGAGCCCACAGCGTGTTCGTGGTGTGTCTGTGCTCAGGGGACCCCCCCCCCATGTTATGGTGAGGGCCTGAGCCCAGCTGCTGTGAGACCAGGATGGGCCATGCTGGGCATGTGGAGGCTGACCCTAAGCTCCGGCCCTCACGCTGCCTGGGGTCCCATCGTTGGCACCTTGGAGACAACTTACAAGAGACTGTGACCCTGTGAGAACCCACCCCCTGCCAGAAGGAGCTCAGGCTCAGGGGGAAGGAGGGTGTGTGTGTGTGTGTGTGTGTGTGTGTGTGTGTGTGTGTGTAAGTGTGAGGGTGTGCGTGCATGGGCGTGGCAGAGACAGAGCCGAGGGAGGGTGGTGTCACCGAGAGGGCAGAGGCGCAGGGCTGGGTGCTGCCCTCTGACAGGACAGCGGCCTCCTCTCTGCCTCTGACGGGCCAGGCCTCTCTGGCCGCAGCGAGTCTGTGGCACAGTTGGTGGCTGCCCATCCCTCCCCGGCCTCCGCCCCGGGTGACTCTTTGGGTTCCTTCCTCCCAGGCGTCCAGGGTGAAGGGAGAGCATGTGAACGTCCCTCCCAGCCCCTCACCCAGCGGGCAGCTCCCAGGGCACTGGGCTCCTTCGGGCTGTTCTCTGAGTTCTGCGGGGAGGCTCCCCGGGTCTCTGGGAAGCGTCTGAAGGTGGCCCACCTCAGTCCTCAGGACACGGCCGGGCACCAGGCTGAGGCCTGGAGCTGCCGTGGTCCCCTCCAGCAGCCTGTGCTTGAGGTAACTGGGCGGCCTCCTCTCTGCCCACCTCCCTGGGGGCACAGGACCACTGCCATCAGAACTCCTGGTGTGGCCCTGACAGCTTCAGACACTCTCCGAGCTCCTGAGGGCAACCTCGGGAAACTTCCAGAAACTTCTGAAAGAGCAAGAAAGTTCCTTCTCACAGTTCATCTTGTGGATCAGATGTCACCTCCTCGGACGGGCCTTTTCTCCACCATCACATCTGTCCCCTCCAGGCCTCCTTCCTGATTTCTAGGACAAGCTATACTCTGCCCCTTCTCGCCCCGTCTGGCCACGTCCCCCAACCCCTCACGCAAAGATGAGCCTACACCTCTTCCGGGGCTCCCATGGCAGCTCCCTCCTCACTGTGTGGACCCAAGTGTCCTGGGTCTGCCATAAATACTCAAGACATGAAGAGAGGAATGGTAAATAAAAATGAATTTCAAGGTGTTAAACAGTCTCGGGGTGGTTTCTTCCCTTCACTGCTCCCTGGTTCACTCGAATTTGTTTGAGCAAAATTTTCTTTTATTTTATTGCATGGCGTTTACAGAAAATGCACGTTATAAGATTAAAGTTAAAACATAAATAAAGAACTCAGAGGGAAGGGAAAGAAAAAAGTAACCCAGTAAAATAAGACCAGGGAGAAGAAAACCAAACAAAAGAAATCTAAGTAAGCTTCTTCCCCACTTCTGAAGTTAGGCTGAAAATGTAATCAAGAGTTTCCTAGTCGCCAAAGCAAAAAGGAACACAAAGCTGGTCAGGAAAATACTGATTAGTTTTAAGATTTTTGCTCTAAATACACTTTTAGAAAACTCTCCAGAGCATGGAGGTGTGGGTCATAGTTTTCTCCACCTGGTGGGCTTTAGGGTGACCTTTTCCACTTTGTACATTTTTACACCTTCTACAATGAATGCTCTACAGCAAGCATGTCTGGGAGGCGCTACTGTTTTCTCATCAGTTATCCGTTGCCATAGTGACAACCACAGAAGAAACCACACGACCTCGGGAACAGTCGGTGACACATTCTTTGCTCACCAGTCTGGGCGCTGCCATATGGGCAGTTCTGGGGTGAAGGCTCGGGGACACGCGTGTTTCGGGGTCTGCTGGGTGGCCTTGCTGTGCTCTGCTGAGCCCGGCACCGTCTGGAACGAGTGGCCAGCGTGGCTCAGCTCAGCCGGGTTCTCAGATAATCATCTCTGAGGAGGCGGCGCCGGCAGCCAGGACCCGACAGCCCGGCGACCACGGGGACCTGGTTCTATTTTAAGGACCATGAAGCCAGGCTCAGAAGCTGTGGTTGGAGTGTCATGCTCTGAGAGCCGTGGCATTTTGCTAACTTATCCTGTCAAGGTGCCTGCACGGCAGTGACAAGGAAAACGCTACAGCACTGGGGGGCTGAGCGATGATACCACTGCTGCGCGCTAGGGCAGCGGCTGCTCCAGACGAGGTCAGTGTCACCCCGGCTGTTTGCCTCCGGAAGGAAGGGCTGGGGAGGACTCCTGGGCTGGCCTCTGCCAGAGCAGCCCGTTTTCTCAGACACTGTGGATGGGCGGAGCTGTGTCACTGGCCTCGGGCGGGTGCCAGGGCCACTGGACATCACCCGTGAGCCCCTCAGCAAACCAGCAAGAACACGGCAATCAGAAGGCCCCAATTCAAAACTGGCTGAAAGCTTAAAGCATCTGGACGGTCACTGAGGATGCATGTGTGGTCAGGGATCCCCTGAAAACCTTTCTACACCCCAGAACATGTCACCTGAGTGGCTGTAGGAATATCCCAGAGGCAACCCAGGCTCCCTAACCCACTGCCCCCCACCCCACCCACCAGGGCCGCCTCTCTCTCCCAGGAGCCCCGCACAGACAGCTGATGCCCCAAAGCACCAGTATTTTATCCGGGCTGCGCCTTCCCAGGCCGGCACCCTTGGGAGCACGTACTGAACTTCACTTGGATGTTTCTTTCCTTGTGGGATAATCCCGTCTGCACCTTCTCCTGGGCCTGTTTTGTGGCCCAGCTCCAAGAATAGATTATGCCAGAGCATTGGGCACCTGCCCCGTGGCCTGGGAAGAGCCCCACTTTTCCTACTATCCCATGGGGACAGAGAGAGCAGGGGTGCAGGCATGGGCAGGCTGTTTATCCGACATGTTTAGGGAGCTCTTCCAAACCGTCCTGGGTCAGTCTTGACTTTGGTGCTAAAACTCGGGAAGGGAGAGAGACAGAAGGAGGAAGGGGGGTGCGTGGGAGGAAAGCAGGTTTCAGAGAAGTCAAGTAATTGACCTGATGACACAGCTCACAAGTCTCAGGGCTGGGATTTAGACCCAGGCCGGTCTGACCCTAAAGCCAGTGTTCTCTACACTAGTGAAAGAAAAATAATTGAGAGAAGGGAGCCATTACCATCAATAACTCTGATTTCCTAAACTCTGATCCAGAGAAAATTGTGCAGATACCCTGGGGTCTAGGAATTCCCTCGCAAGCCCATTCATTCGTTCCTTCATGATCAGTGCGGGAGGGATAAAATGAGGAGTGTGACATCGTGCCGTCCCAGTTTTAAAAGCTTAGAGCTAATTGAGAACATAAGACACACGTCTATAAAAGTCCAGCAACTTAAATGGGAAGCAGGACAGCAAGTCCCAACCACATGCAGCAGATGTGGTGACAATATTGGCTCATTAAAAAGCTGGGACCTGAGGCCACCCCAAGAACTTTATTTTCCTGATGTGAGAGTTTATTAACATGAAAAGTCTTTCAAAGATACACAAACGGTGCATCTGCTTTATGCCCTTGAGGACTTGCCCTCATGGACAGCAGTGAGGTGTAGGGCTGACCGCTCTGGTGGGGCGGGTGCTGGGGAGGGTACAGGAACTCGAGGAGCAGAGCTGAGAGTCCCGGGGACTGGGGGTGGGTCTGATGGGGTTTGGGAGGGAGGGGCGCTGAAGACAGGACCACATCCCATTCTTCGTCATATTCCGAGTGCCAGCGAGGCTTTGGGCACCTGGAAACTGCCTGATTGTCTTTTAGGCAAATGCATTACATGTGCACGGGTTGGAATTCACCTGGCACGTTCCTGCAAGAATGAAACTCAATCACATCCACGGTACATCGGGTGTGAACATCAGAACCCTCCCTTGATATGTTTGTTCCAAATAAGGCATTCTCTCCCAACAAGTCCTTGAAGTCTCCTAACAGGTTAGCTTAGGACTAGTTAATGACTACTTTTTTATGCAAAAGGAGCTTTGTTTTCTAAAAGAGTGTGTCCTTAGGATTAAAGGGGAAAGAAACTCTGGATCACCCCTAGGTTCCCCAACAACGTGGCTGGGAGGTCATCGACTCAGGAACTGGACAGCCAGCATTTCCCAGAGTTTCTGGAAGGCTCTCCTGAGGGAATAGGGGGGTGGTGCCCGTGAGGGCTTGTCCGGTGCCACCATGTGCCAGACACGGGGCCAAGTCAGTGCTCTCTGTCTGCATTCCGATTCATCTCACTCCACCTCCCACAACCTCTCCATGCAGGCCTGGCCAAAGGAGGAGGAATTCTTGTTAAAAAGACAAGGAAGGTGTCAGTCGTCCCTGGGGTCTCCAGGACCAGCCCTCCACTGGGCCCAGGAAGCCCCTTCCTCGGGCCTCAAAGTGGTTTCGCTGCATCCAGGGAGCCCAGCCCATCCTTTGAGGGGCAGTGTGGCCCCCACAGCCCAGGGACTGGTCCAGTGCAGCCAGTCTGGCCCAAGGTCGGCCCAGTCAGCCCAGGTCAGCGCCCAGCTCCTCCCGTGTTGTGGGCCCCTGACCACCCCCGGAGGAGGACCGACCACAGGGACATGTCCGCGGAGCCAGCCTGGCTCTCCAGCCTCCACCTGGGTGATGGATGCCTGGTCTGAGAGGACTGAGAAAAAAGAGGGAAAGAGAGAGAAGAGAAGGGAAGGGAAGGGAAGGGAAGGGAAGATAAGAGAAGGAAAAAAGAAGACATCATCATGACAATGAAAACACAATGACCCAAAACCTATGGGATGCAGCAAAAGCAGTTCTAAGAGGGAAGTTTATAGCAATACAATCCTACCTCAAGAAACAACAAACATCTGAAATAAACAACCCAACCTTACACCTAAAGCAATTAGAGGAAGAAGAACAAAAAAACCCCAAAGTTAGCAGAAGGAAATAAATCATAAAGGTCAGATCGGAAATAAGTGAAAAAGAAATGAACGAAATGATAGCAAAGAGCGATAAAACTAAAAGCTGGTTCTTTGAGAAGATAAACAAAATTGATAAAGCATTAGCCAGACTCATCAAGAAAAAAAGGGAGAAGACTCAAATCAATAGAATTGGAAATGAAAAAGGAGGAGTAACAACTGACACTGCAGAAATACAAAGGATCATGAGAGATTACTACAAGCAACTATATGCCAACAAAATGGACAACCTGGAAGAAATGGACAAATTCTTAGAGAAGCACAACCTTCTGAGACTGAACCCGGAAGAAATAGAAAATATAAACAGACCAATCACAAGCACTGAAATTGAAACTGTGATTAAAACTCTTCCAACAAAAAAAAAGCCCAGGACCAGATGGCTTCACAGGAAAATTCTATCAAACATTTAGAGAAGAGCTAGTACCTATCCTTCTCAAACTCTTCCAAAATATAGCAGAGGGAGGAACACTCCCAAACTCATTCTACAAGACCATCATCACCCTGATACCTAAAGCAGAGAAAGATGCCACAAAAAGAGAAAACTACAGGCCAATACCACTGATGAAGATAGATGCAAAATACTAGCAAACAAAATCCAACAGCACATTAAAAGGATCATACACCATGATCAAGTGGGGTTTATCCCAGGAGTGCAAGGGTTCTTCAATATATGCAAATCAATGTGATACACCATATTAACAAACTGAAGAATAAAAACCATATGATCATCTCAATAGATGCAGAGAAAACTTTCACAAAATTCAACACCCATTTATGATAAAAAAAAAAACCCTCCAGAAAGTAGGCATAGAGGAAACCTACCTCAACATAATAAAGGCCATATATGACAAACCCACAGCAACATCATTCTCAATGATGAAACACTGAAACCATTTCTGCTAAGATCAGGAACAAGACAAGGTTGCCCACTCTCACCACTATTATTCAACATAGTTTTGGAAGTTTTAGCCATAGCAATCAGAGAAGAAAAAGAAATAAAAGGAATACAAATCAGAAAGGAAGAAGTAAAACGGTCACTGTTTGCAGATGACATGATACTATACATAGAGAATCCTAAAGATGCTACCAGAAAACTACTAGAGCTAATCAATGAATTTGGTAAAGCAGCAGGATACAAAATTAATGCACAGGAATCTCTTGCATTCCTATACACTAATGATGAAAAATCTGAACGAGAAATTAGGGAAGCACTCCTATTTACCATTGCAAAAAAAAGAGCAAAATACCTAGGAATAAACCTACCTAAGGAGAAAAAAGACCTATATGCAGAAAACTATAAGACACTGATGAAAGAAATTAAAGATGATATAAACAGAGGAGACATATACCATATTCTTGGATGGGAAGAATCAACACTATGAAAATGACTATACTACCCAAAGCAATCTACAGATTCAGTGCAACCCCTATCAAACTACCAATGGCATTTTTCACAGAACAAAAAATTTCTCAATTTGTATGGAAACACAAAAGACCCTGAATAGCCAAAACAATCTTGAGAAAGAAAAATGGAGCTGGAGGAATCAGGCTCCAGGACTTCAGACTATACTCCAAAGCTACAGTAATCAAGAAAGTATGGTACTGGCACAAAAACAGAAATATAGATCAATAGAACAGGATAGAAAGCCCAGTGATAAACTCACGCCCATATGGTCACCTTATTTTTGATAAAGGAGGCAAGAATATACAATGGAGAAAAGACAGCCTCTTTAATAAGTGGTGCTGGGAAAACTGGACAGCTACATGTAAAAGAATTAAATTAGAACACTCTCTAACACCATACACAAAAATAACTCAAAATGGATTAAAGACCCAAATGTACAGCCAGACACTATCAAACTCTTAGAGGAAACCATAGGCAGACACTCCATGACATAAATCACAGCAAGATCCTTTCTGACCCACCTCCTAGAGAAATGGAAATAAAAACAAAAATAAACAAATGGGACCTAATGAAACTTCAAAGCTTTTGCACAGCAAAGGAAACCATAAACAAGATGAAAAGACAACCCTCAGAATGGGAGAAAATATTTGCAAATGAAACAACTGACAAAGGATTAATCTCCAAAACATACAATCAACTCACGCAGCTCAATATCAAAAAGCAAACAACCCAATCCAAAAATGGGCAGAAGACCTAAATAGACATTTCTCCAAAGAAGATATAAAGATTGCCAACAAACACATGAAAAGATGCTCAACATCACCAATCATTAGAGAAATGCAAATCAAAACTACAATGAGGTATCACCTTACACCGGTCAGAAATGGCCATCATCAAAAAGTCTACAAACAGTGAATGCTGGAGAGGGTGTGGAGAAAAGGGAACCCTCTTGCACTGTTGGTGGGAATGTGAATTGGTACAGCCACTATGGAGAACAGTATGGAGGTGCCTTAAAAAACTACAAATAGAACTACCATATGACCCAGCAATCCCACTACTGGGCATATACCCTAAGAAAACCATAATTCAAAAAGAGTCATGTACCACAATGTTCATTGCAGCTCTATCTACAATAGCCAGGACATGGAGGCAACCTAAGTGTCCATTGACAGATGAATGGATAAAGAAGATGTGGCACATATATACAATGGAGTATTACTCAGCTGTAAAAAGAAATGAAATTGAATTATTTGTAGTGAGGTGGATGGACCTAGAGACTGTCATACAGAGTGAAGTAAGTCAGAAAGAGAAAAACAAATCTCATATTCTAACACATATATATGGAATCTAAAAAAAAAAAAAGTGGTTCTGAAGAACCTAGGGGCAGGACAGGAATAAAGATGCAGACGTAGAGAGTGGACTTGAGGACATGGGGAGGGGTAAGGGTAAGCTGGGATGAAGTGAGAGAGTGGCATGGACATACATACACTACCAAACGTAAGGTAGATAGCTAGTGGGAAGCAGCCGCATAGCACAGGGAGATTGGCTCGGTGCTTTGTGACCACCTAGAGGGGTGGGATAGGGAGGGTGGGAGGGAGACGCAAGAGGGAGGAGTTATGGGGATATATGTATACATATAACTGATTCACTTTGTTATACAGCAGAAGCTAACACACCATTGTAAAGCAATTATACTCCAATAAAGATGTTAAATAAATAAATAAACAAATAATTAATTTAAAAGAAAAAAAAAAAGACAAGGAAGATGACAACCAGAAACACTGAGGACTACATCTCAGCCCAGAGGGACTCTGGGCCTGCAGCAAACAAGCTCTGCCTGTCGGCCCGGTGTCGTCATGTGATGATTCAGGGCTTTGTATCGTCCTCGCCTGTCTACTCATGAAAGCTCATCAGAGAAAGACAACACGCAATTATCTCCCTCCAGTTTCAGTCCTGTCTCTGTGCGTTCCATCCAGCTGGAATAATACACATGTGCCCTGAGCGTCTTCCTGATGCAAGCGCTTCACGAATAATGATTTAGCTTTGCGGGGGGTATGGGATCTGTGCTCATAGATGACACACAGGACACATTCTTCTGCTTCCTTACCTGGGGGACACAATCACCCTGGGTCCCTTGCGCCTAAGTGCCTCTCAAGCTCGGGCTTTCCCCGCGGGCCAAGGTCACTGTCACCGTTTAGCATCACATATCAGGCACCCACCAGCTGGGATTCAGCGACACTGGAGGAAGACGTAAGAGCCTCTTTCTCTGCATTTCAAGGAAAAGCTATTAAAGAAACACATAAATAAATCCTCAGCATCTGGAATTTGCATAAATACTAAGGAAGAAAAGTGGAATTCTAGAAGGTTGGTTGGAAATTTAAGTGTCACGTCAGGTTTCAGGGGCTTGGGGTGTTGTTCTGAACGTCCATAGTTTTCACTTTGATGGCGTTATTATATACTAGAAAAAATCCAGCATGACACAACCAAAATTAAGCAGAAAGTTTGGGTTTCCATGTACAAATTGAATAATAGGCACCAAGTCTAGATAATGCAAATTTCTCCGTGAAAGATGGAATACGGAATCTAATCAATTTCATCAATCATTTTCAAAATTAGACTTTTTAAATTCGAGCCTATTGCAAGGGGTGTGCCCCTCTGGGTCCCCAAATGCAGTCTATTAATAGAAGCTCGGAACAACGGGAGAGGTGAAGAGTAACAGCATGAGGACATTAGCTGAATATTTCGGTTTTCCTCTTGGCAGGTGAAGGTTGCTGGGGAATCAGGGACAGAAGGGCCGTTCGGGGCGGGGGGGTGGGGGTCGGTCAGGCTCAGCTCCACGCTGCCCTGTGAAACAGGTCTAACTGCTCTGAACCTCTTTGCTCCTTTGCTGCTGTGAGGCTGAGCTGATTAACTGTGGGGAGGGCATATTTCCCCTCCCCAGGCATGGGGTTACTGAATGTGCTTTCTCTTTATTTCTGCTGTAACCCCCTATTTATCAACCTCCCTACTTCTAGTTATTTTCCCAGCCCGAATAGCTCCTTGCTGTATGCAGTCGATAGAGCCAGACGGCGTGTTTTCTTTTCTCCTATGAGCGTGGTCCCAGCGTGATGGCAGGCCCATCGCCACGATCACCTGAGGCCGTATTCTCCCCTTTCAAGTGTGAAAGGCCCAGATCACACAGCTAACTAAACAGCAGACTTGGGTTTGGAATCCATGTCTTTCTTCGCTTTCCATGGCTTATTTCCATTAGAACTCACTAACTGAATTTGTATTAATGCGTTCATTCAGTGCATGTTTATTGCCTCCTATGAGTCAGGCACTGCCATGAGCCAGATAGAATAACCCCTCGCCTCATGGATTTTACGCTCTAGCAAGAGAGACAGATAAAGACCGTGAAACGGGCACACGGACAGGATGTGGATGGTGGCACAGTCCGTCAGGTTGGGTGAGGGCAAGGGGAGCTGTGGACGGTCGCAATTTTCAATAAGGCGGCCAGGGTAGGCCTCACTGCAGAGTGACAGCTGAGCAAGGACTTGAAGGTGGGGGGATTAGCACGGGGCTATGGGGGGGAGGGAGGGGCATCGCCAGGCCCCAGGTGGGAGCCCCCATGTTGAGAGAGAGAGAGAGCGGGGGGGGGGGGCAGCAGAGGAAGTCCAGGTTAGAGAGCGGAGACCCGGAGGCGCTGGACAGCTGTGAGGCCGTTGGCTTTCATTATAATTCACTGCAAGTTGCCCGGCTGCTTTGTGGGGAATCAATTCTGGGGGGCAAGTCACTCAGTGGAAAGACTGATACAGAAGCCCCTTCCAGCCATGCTGGCAGAAAACGATGGTGGTGGGAAAGGTGGAAGGAGTGTGAAGTCCGGACCTGAATGTTGAAGGGGGAGCCACTTTCCCAAAGACAGGATGTGGGTGAGAGAGAGAGAGAGCGGGGGTGGGGGGTGGGGACCAGGTAGGCTCTCACCTGGGCAGCTGGAAGGAGTGCTGGGGCCTGGCTGTGGGTGGACCAGGAATCCCCTAGAAACGCCGTGAGCCGTCCTGCAGGGCGTCCATCAGCATCTAGAGGGGAGGAGAGGAAAGAAGGGCTGAGGTCAGGGGCCGAGAGGGGACAGCCAAGGCGACTGAGTGTCCAGGGGGGTGGACGCCACGCGGGAGGGTCTGGGGAAGGGAGTGGTCGAGCGCACTGAATACTGTCGGGACCTTCCCTAAGAGGAAGCCTAGGAACGGATCGTCACAGAAATTGCTTTTAAATTTTAAATGATTTAACATAAATAAAGGGGCCTCCTCCAAATAAAGCCAGACCACAGAACCATCAGCCTGCAAAACCTAGTCAGTAGTCCGTGTGTAAAAACTAGTTTAAAGGTGCAGTAATAACATCCAAAGAAGGAAAGACAGTACTTTCACTCCATGATCTTAAAAGTGACGTCCGGCCAGAGAAGTACAGTAATCAACAAAGCTCCTCCTATGCCTCAGAAACAAAGTCTTAGGGAAGAAGGTGAGCGGACAAAATTCTGAGACTTTCCACCAATAAACCTACATTTGAAAAGAAACAACCAATGGGCAATTTAGGGAAAATATATAGAAAGGGCCTCTGGGGTCAAAGTTCTGCCCGCCCCCGGGCCCTGAGCGGTGGAGCCCGAGGAAGGGCAGAGAGAGGCGGCTGTCCAGGGCGACTGCCCCACTTGTCTCGGGCGGGTCCGAGCGGAGGATGGGAATCGCAGCAGGAAGGCGGGCAGGGGCAGCGGGCCCAGCAGGGGAGGCCCGGCGCACGTGCAAACCCCCGGAAGGGAGGCCCGGTCCTAGCAGAGGCTGAGGGTACACCCAGGAGAAGAGGCCCTGCTGAGAACTTGCTCGAACTAGGATAGGCCGTGACTTTAGGCTCTTAACAAAATACACAAAACCAGGATCAGATTTCAGCTCCAATAACCACCTTTGCCCCCAGGTACACCTTCCAGCAGCCGCAGAGCAGGGAGGATACAGAACCCAACGCTCAGACGGAAGCTTCACTTTACATTTAGGCACATAGGCGATTCAGAGACACCTGCCCCCACCACGTGAGCGAGAGAAGGAGAGGGAGGGGAGGCGGGAGGGGGAGGGGGAGGGGGAGGGGAGGGAGAGGGAGAGGGAGAGGGAGAGGGAGAGGGAGAGGGAGAGGGAGAGAGAGAAAGAGGGAGAGAGAGAGAGAGGGGGGAGAGAGAGAGAGAGAGAGAGAGAGAGAGAGAGAGAGAGGGAGAGAGAGAGAGAGAGAGAGAGAGAGAGAGAGAGAGAGAGAGAGAGAGAGAGAGAGAGAGAGAGAGAGAGAGAGAGAGAGAGAGAGAGAGAGGGCTTCCCTGGTGGCGCAGTGGTTGAGAGTCTGCCTGCTGATGCAGGGGACGCGGGTTCGTGCCCCGGTCCGGGAAGATCCCACATGCCGCGGAGCGGCTGGGTCCGTGAGCCCCAGAGAGAGAGAGAGAGAGAGAGAGGGAGAGAGAGAAGGGGTGAGCTGGGGGAGAGGAGGGAGGGAGGCACAGGGACCACTCAACACATCACAGCTATAAAGGAAAAAGAAGAAGGAGAGAGGGGGAAATAGCATGCAAACATACAGGTTACGCCTGCTCTTAGAACATACTCCAGGAAATAGGAAAAACGTTTCAATAATAAATTATATGAAATTTAGCTAAAAATAAAGAGAATCCGAAATGACTGAGAAATGAATTCAAAGATGAAATGAGACAACAGAATAAAATGAAAAGTTGCCGCGATACGGAAATGGATTGAGGCCAGTAATTCACTGTTAGAGAGGTAAGGCCTATATTCAAAACCACAGGGAATCGGGCAACACAGCTCACACCTAATTAGTTCCACTGAGGACAAGCTAATCGCCTTTCACAGAGATATTCACACAATGAGAACAAAGACAAAAGCAACAGTCAGAAAGGGATGATTAGTCGAACCAGGAGAAAACGCCATGTTTGTAGGTTTAATGGCCCAAAATGGCAATTCCATGTGGCTCGACCCAGCTGGACATAGAGGTGAGCCAGACACGAGCACAATTGGTCTATCAGAAATGAAAACGAGTACAGGAAAAACAGATTACTGGGAAGATTTTCCTGAAACAAAGGAAAAACAAGTCTGCAGATTTAAAGGGCACTTTTTCCTGTTCCAGGAAAAATTGGTTCACAACCATTGATCCCTGAGACTTATCTGAATTTACCGACTTTCAAAGATAAATCGCATTGTCTGAGTGTCCAGGCAGAAAGGTAGATGTCCGCGTCATGTAAGATGGAAAAATGTAGGCCAGCCTCAGACTCCACCACAGGGGCACTCGGGTCAGAAGACACTGTGGTGTCAGAGGCCCTGGGAAAGGCACTCGGGTCAGAACACCCCGAGAAGTTCTCTTTCTCCACCAGGGAAGAGTTCAGTCGATAGTGTCACCCACCAGCCCTTCTCAAAAAAAAAAAAAAATACTTAAGCCCCCAAATTTAACCAACACCAGTTGAATCAAGGCTTTTAAAAAACTTAAGTATGAAAAAGCCTGGAAGAAAAGGACACTGGCTCTATATTTGAATACAGAAAGGACTGTGGCTAAATACTGTGCAACCATGGACACAGAGCAAACTCTGGCGGTGCAAAATGCAAGTCTGTAAAAGTGGGAAAACCTGTAGCAGTCATGGGGAAGGAAAATGGGTGGGGGAAATGCACGTGCAAGGAGGAAATCAATGGGTTTTTTAAGTTATAATATTAAATTTTAAAAAAATTAAAAAAAGAAAGTTGACCCTAATCCCAACTTTTTAGCTTCACTCTTTTGAGCCTTAGAGTTTTTTAGGAACTAATGTCACTTATGAAGCTTACACATTTCCTTCCTTTTCATCTTATTTTGTTAGATACAAGTTATATGAAATCTAATGAATGATATATATTTTTAAATCATTGAGCTCAGTTTTGTAAAACTTTGTAAAGATGTCTATCTACTTTCCTCTGAGAATACACACACTGGAAATCTCTGAAATGATGTTGAACAAACATGAACAGTAACGATTTCTAGGTGACGAGATTTGGAATGAATTTTTGCTTTTCGTACCTAGAGCATTCTCATCAATACAATAGTTACATTTGAAAGAAAAGAAGAGAAAGTCTATCAGTGCCGTAGTCCCCGCCTGGCCGTCATGTGCTCACCCAGGATTTCTTCTTCTTCAGGTGTCAATGTCCTGTCACCATGTGGACCTGTGAGGGCCCTGCTGAACCTTCTTATAAACATAGAACCTTGTCATCTCCGTCCAATTAAAATCATCTGAGAAGGTACCACACAGTCAAAAACGTCCTCTGTTACGCAAAAGATGGTCATTACCCGAGTGAGTTAGTGACCCGTGAAGGGGCGGCCCGACTGAATTAAGAGTGTTGAGAACAAAACAAGCACAACCAAAGAGGCTTTTGGTAAAATAATGCTTCACACACAGCTGCCTGGCCCAGGAGCCCCTGAGCCCTCCCCTCCCCTCCCCTCCTCTCTGCCTTCACAGAGCGGCTCAGAGCAGCTGACGCCCGCTGTTGGCACAGGACACAGTCCCGCAGGGCCTGAAGACCCCTGGCTCATGCAGGCTCTGCGGCGGCTCTGGGGGCACCGGGCGAAGGAGACGGCTCGCTGGGCCAACAGCCAGGACGTCCAGGTAGCAGGCCACTGTGTGGAAGCCTATGACACACCCTGGCCTGCAGCTTCTCTACAGGAGCAGCCCAAGGTGAACCCAGAGGGATGCGGGGAAAGGGCACAGGTGGAGAGAAAGGGGACCCGGCAGAGGGAACACGGAGTAGAGACGCTTTGTGAGATAACAGGGTCAGGAGCTGGCTCCAGGCACCCACGACCATGAATCCAAGAGCAATTCTTCTTCTCCTTTGGGTCACAAAACTCCTACAAATTGGAAACAGAAACATGTCTTCTGTGAAACATACTTCCCAGCTCTTGCTATAAGGTTGGCCATGTAAGAAGCTGTTGGATGGGGCTTCCAGGAAAGCTATCTAAAGGTGGCTGATTCAGCTAGGTGGAATGTAGACGTGATGGCCACAGCCACAATAGATATTTTGCAACCACGAGGAAATTTGGAGCAGAAAGAAAAGGCCTATATCCCTGATAATGGGAGGAGGGAGGTGTGAGAAACCAACTCTAAGCGACCTACCTCCAGATTCATTTTATGGAAAAGAAAAATAAATCATTATCTGGCTCAAGTCTCTCTTATACATGCTTTCTGCTACGTGCATCCGAACCGAACCCTAAATGATGCAGCTAAAAAATTTATTAAACAGTCAGCTATCTGTTTCCCTAAACTCCTACAGTATTTATACTTTACACTAAGTAATTTAGCCCTGAATTATACGTACATGTGTTATTTATTAACCAACTGCATGATAGGTGATTCCCATCTTACCGCAGGATCATAAGCTCTGTGCGTGGAAATGAACCGTTTACACGGCCTGCTGGGGGCTCAGAGCCCCCACGGGCCGCCGGCCAGACTCACAGGGGCCCCTCGTCTCTACCCTCTCATTCGCGACGAGCACGCCGAGCACAGGGGAAAGCGAGTCTCTCCGTCTACTCTTCAACCGGTGATGAAGGTGTTATTTGCACGGGCGATGGATGAAGAAATGAAGGTTCAGAGCCATGAGTCACCTGCCTGGGCGGCTCAGCAGGAAGATGGCAGAAGCCAGGTGCACACGCTTGTCCCCCGCTGGGTGGCCTGGACCCCGGGACTCCGGCCGCCGCGCCCCTCAGCCCCACGGCTTTGCTCTGAGAAAAGCCTTGCTGGATGGAATCTTCATCAGCGAGCAGAAGAGTTAAAATCGTTTCTATTTTACTCTTTCACTTTTGTTCTGAAACGGACAGCAGCCTGGTCCCACAGCGCTGCCGCGGGGACCCTGAGGGCGGTGGCTGTCCCAGGAGTGGCAGGAAGGTGGCGCGTGTCCCTCAGCGCTCAGGAAACCCCCCAGCAGGGACAGGGCGTTTGCACGTTGTCCCGCCCCCAGCAATTCCCCCTGCAGAGAGCGGGGAGTTTATCTCACTTCTCAGCCCACTCCCCTCGCACAGGGGGGCTGAGGGCCCTGGTCTGGAACGTTCTGGGGTTTCTGCCTCCCAGCAGGTCCCAATGAGGGGTGACTGGGAGAGACAGAGCTGAGCTCCTCCTTGCCTACCTTGGCTCCTCTCACGACCTGCCCACCGGCACCCCGCTGTCCTGGAGCCTCGGGACGAGGCCACCCCTGCGTTACCCCTAGATTTGCCCACAGAGCAGCTCGCAGTAACACGCGCGTCCTCGAAGCTCTGCCGCGTCCTAAGGAGGGCGCTGCCAGGTGCAGGCAGCTCGGGACTCCGCTGTTCCCAGGTGGTACGGCTCTGACTCCAGAACATGTCTTCATTATAATAATTATTATTATTCTCGTCGCTGGCTGTATGAATTTCCAGGGTGGCTGCTTTTCTGCCAAGTTTAAATGTAATAACAGCTTCTGGAGCAGAAGTTCAGATTCCTTTTCCACATCCTCTGTGATCACTGGCATCGACTTTCCATCTTTGTGGGGCTCAGCCTCCCAGCCTCCGTCCCCCCAGGACCGACCACACCGCAGGCCTGCGCAGATTTACAAAATGGAAAAGAAGCGCGTTATTGCTGACCCAGAAGGATTCTTTTAGACCACCAGGGAAAAGAGCTAAAATGAGAGAAAATCCTTCAGAAACAAGAGCAGTGCTTGTTGTCATGACTCCAGTGGATTGAACCTTGCCCGGTGTTTAGGCAGGCCGTGACCCCACAGGAGATCGGGGGTCCAGCTGGCACCGTGTTCCCTACACTGTTTTCTGGCAACCGACCCCCTCTCTCCCGAGGGCAACCGACTGGGTGGAGCCTGAACGAGGCCGAGCCCACTCCCCACAGCTGCCTACTGGGGTCAGTGCTCCTGCCCCCACCGTGGGTTCAGGGGTGGGCACCTACCTCGCCCCCCGAGGTCTTCCTGCAGCCGGAGGAAGATAAAGGCCTCTCTTCCTCTGGGAGGGTGAGAAACAGATGTTTGCAGAATGAGACCATAAACAGGGCGCAGCCCTCGAGATAAGGAGAGAGAGGCGGGGCACCCCTGTCTGAGCCCCTGGGTTGAAGTGGCCGGGGAAATACAGATTTGCCCCAATAAAGTTGAATCTCAGGGGAAGAACAGATATGGGACATACTTTCACTAAAAAGTTATTTATTCTTCATCTGAAATTCAAATTTAACTGGGTGTCCTGGTTTCGTTTGGTTTTGCTTTTGTTTCTTTGCGAAGTCTGCAATCTTACCAGACTTAGATCCATCTGTGTCTGAAGGCCAGCACGCCCTCACCTTCCCGGCGAGCGGCTGGGTTTCTCTACTCACAAACGAGGTGGCGTTTGCTAGTCTGTCCTTCTGTGGCGGGCACTCTCCTCCTCCACGGGAGAAGAGAAAGTTATCCGGGCTCCATGAGCGCCAACCCTAAAGGAGGAGGAGTGATGCTCTCGCTATGCCGCTGTTCCATAAACGGAGAAGCGTCGGCTCTCCCGAAAGCCTGTGGTGTTGGTAGGAACACAGCTTCTTGCACCAGTGGGATAGAATAGAGTCCTGAAAGATCCACAGGCCGCGGCTCTGCACAGCGCTGGGGAAGGAGTGCTTCTGTGGTCTGCGGATGAATGACAAAGCACCCCAAAACATAATGGCTTAAAACAATCAAATATTTGTCTTACTTTCCAGCTGTAGTCCTGAGCTGGGAAGTCCACAATGGCATGCACACGCACGCACACATGTGCACACGTGGCTGTCAGCTGTTCATTCTTCACTTCTCCTGCACGTGACCTGGGGTTTCTCAAGTTTGGTTCCGAGAGGGAGCCTTCCGAGCCTGGGGCAGCAGAAGCCTCAGGCTTCTCACGGCACAGCCTCGAGGTCACGTGGTACCCGCTGATTGAAGTAAGTCCCAGACTTGCAAGCGTTTCTCCATGTATGTGACACTTCATCAAAAGTCTACTGAAAAAAATTAAACAACACAAATTTTTTGTGGTCAAATTTGTCAGTCTTTCATCTCTTTGTCTCTCTGGGTCTTGCTTAAGAAGGTTTTTCCTATCCCTGAAAACTGAAATACTCTCTCATTTATTTGCATTCATTAGTTTTAGAATCTTTTATAACATTCAGTTTTCTAACTGAAAATTATTTTTGTGAATATTATGAATTAGAATGAAACTTTTTCCAAAAATAGATGAGTGATTGTCCCAGTACCATTTATTAAATAATCTACTATTTCCCTTACTAATTTGAAATAAGTCTAGACTCTCCATTCTGTATCATTGTAGTGCTCTTTTCACTCCTGCACAGCACTAATTCAAATACCTTCATACTACATTTTGATATCTGGAAGGGCAAATTTTCCCTGTTTGTTCTTTTTTTTGGTTATTCTTGCAATGTAAGTGCACCTTGTCATAGTCTTTGGTTTTACCAATCTTAAACTTTTTTTTTTTTGCGGTACGCGGGCCCCTCACTATCGCGGCCTCTCCCGTTGCGGAGCACAGGCTCCGGACGCGGAGGCTCAGCGGCCATGGCTCACAGGCCCAGCCGCTCCGCGGCATGTGGGATCTTCCCGGACCGGGGCACGAACCCGTGTCCCCTGCATCGGCAGGCGGACTCTCAACCACTGCACCACCAGGGAAGCCCCCAATCTTAAACTTTTATCCAGCAATAACACAATACAATGATCTTTTATCATAGTAATTTACCTATAATTTGCATATACTGTACACTGAGCAGTTTCTGGAAAGTGTTTTCAAACCCATCATCATATTTGATTTTCACAAGCAGGACATTACTACCATCCTCATTTTTACAGATGGGAAGACACACAGAGAGGCTGCCTTAATCACCTGTGGCCATACACACCAGACTATTAAATGGCAGAGGAAATAGGAACTCAGGCCTTTGGGCGTTTGGTCTGCGGGGCCCAGGGCCACCCTTCCCCCCACCATCCTCACGTGCTGGGCAACATCTCTGAGCTCTGCTTCCACAGTCCAAATGAGATGCTCACCTGCATCACTTTGGCTCTATTTGGTAAGTTGTACTTTACCGCGGGCTCAGCTGTTCTCTAGGTAGGAGTCCCCTGGTGCAGAGTGAAGGCCCTAAGCCCACATTCTCTGTCACCTGCTTTCCTCCACGGGGAATGGTGGGGTTCTGTGTACAGAATGTGAGTCGAGCCCGCTCAGAGCCCTGTGTGGCAGAGGTGCGGGTGGGCATCTCTTCCTGCCGTGCGAGGCTCAGGGTTACGTTGCCGGTTACTCAGCTGATGCTGGGAGCTGCTCAAGCGTTTAAAATCTGTCTGTCTCGATAGGAAATGCAGAGAGGGAACAACGGGTAACTCTGGCAGAGCAAACTGGAGTCCTGTGTGCCAAGTCTCTTCCCATTCGCAAATTAATTAGTAAGACACCCAAAGCAGTTGGGCCAGTGTCACTAATCCAGCCTCACAGAGAGACCCTCATCTTAAAACAGATATGGGACATCCAGACTTCACAGCTGTTTATCTGGCTACAATTCACCCTGAACTCAGAAGAAGAAAGGAAATCCCGGCTCAGGAATGAGGTTTCTACAGGACGATACCTTTCCAGTTGTGACAAGACAGGTCGTTACTGAGCTGATGATATCAAAAGCCCAGATGTTATTCAAGGCTGACACAAAGCGTTTGGCTCCTTGTTAGGGCGGCTGAGAGAGGAAAATTCTCTCCATCCTTTTATAATTTCAGTGTTTAGATAATTAAAAAAAAAAAAACCTTCCAGAACATATTTATTAAGTGGTGATTGACTATAAATCAACATTGAAATATGGTGGCGATGAGACACTCAGAAGCGCCTGCATTGGTGGCGGCTCTGGGGCTGTCAGGCAGGATGCAGGGGAGGCTGGGAGAGGGATATTCGACGCAGAAATGGGCCCTTTCTCTCCTTCCCTGTCTCTTCTTCGCGGGCCTCTTTCAAGGAAGAAATGAAACAGGAAATGTTCAAAATGTGTTTCATACGTTAGGCCATAAAGCTCATTCATTTGGTAAATAATTATCCAGCACCCCTGTGCATGGGCACGGCCGGGGACTCTGGGGACACAGCGCTTCCCTGGAGCTGATGGATGGTCAGGAACACCAGCTGGGCAGGCACGTGGGCCCTCGGACCCCGTGGCTCTACTTGCCCTGGGTCCTCCCTCACTCAGGCCTTCCTTCCTCTGGGCCTCGCTCTTCCATCCTGACTGGAAGGCTTGGACCACCAGGCCTCTGGGTCCGTCCACCCCAGACCCCGAGTCAGCTCGGAGGCTGCTACCCCTGCCACGTCTTCATCTAGAGCCGGAGCTCCCACGGCGAGCCATCCTGGACGGTGCCACAGGGTGTGCACTGCACAAACGCCGGTGCCCCTTAACACCCAGCGCCGCGAACTCCCCAGCTCCCTTCATCCCGCTGTGACACTGCCAGCCCCCGCTTGGTGAGGGTCCAGGCCTTGGACCCAGAACTTCACGTGTGTGATCTCACTCAGCACTTGCTTCCCACGCAGGTGCCCTCTACTGAGGTCGGGACATGACACAACGTACCTCACTGGAAAATGTGCATGCATGTATGGTCACCTGTGACTTTTTGTCTGTCCAGCGTCACCCTTTCCTAAAGCCCCTCCCTCTCCATGTTGACCTGTCATCCACGTGGCTCTGCACCTCCACTCCCCCCACTGGAGAAGGGCAGGTGAGACCCAGTAGGACCCATGGGGAGAAAGTTCTCCCCTCTGGCACCCCTGCCCGGGGTCGCCCTGTCCCCCACGAGCAGTGAACAAAGCCAATGCAGAGGCTAGGGCAGGCGGAGGATGGACAAAGCTCCCACCTCGAGCTGGTGGCCAGAGCTGACCTCTGTGTCTGGCAGCTGAAGCCTCATGACCAGTGCAGCACCATGTACTGGTCAGTACTGAGCAGTACGGGGATCTGAGCTCCGGCTCCAAGGCTGACGCCATTTCATCACACCCCACTATCCTAGGTCCTCCCCGCGCCGGGACACTGGTTATCAGCCCTCCTCGCCCTGGAATCCATCACCCAACAAACTATATCTAATCGGTGGTCAGTCTGTGTTCCCACTTCTTCTCCATCAGACGCACTAAAATAGCTCACCCAGGGCTTCCCTGGTGGTGCAGTGGTTGAGAGTCCGCCTGCCGATGCAGGGGACGCGGGTTCGTGCCCCGGTCCGGGAAGATCCCACATGCCGCGGAGCGGCTGGGCCCGTGAGCCATGGCCGCTGAGCCTGCGCTCCGCAACGGGAGAGGCCACAACGGTGAGAGACCCGCGTACCGCCAAAAAAAAAAAAAAATGCTCACTCAGCCCCTAATGGACACTTAGACACGCCAAGCGAGTCATTCCAGCCGGAGGAGCCCGCTGTGTCCCAGCTTCAGCAGCCTGTCCTGAGCGCGGGCCTGCTCTGTGGCACCGGTGGTCTCCCTGGCTGTCCGTTCTCAGCCCCCCAGCTGGGCACTGGCCTGCAGTGCCTCTCGGAGCCGCCCCCAGCTGCCCTCTCTCTACGCCCACCCCCTGTCACTGCCCCACTGCCCTCCTCGTTCCAGAACCATCATCTAAAGCTGATGGATCTTAAACCAGTGACTCCAGCCCCGATCTCTTCGTTGAGCTTCAAACCACACACACAGTCCCCGCCCACCACTCCCGTCACATGCCCCAAGTGGCTGCAAGTCCAACATGGTCAAAACTGTGCTCATCGTCTTCCCTGACTCCAGCCCCCCTCCCCCTGCTCCCCCTGCTCCCCCAGGCTAGCTTTGCTGCATCGAACATCCAGCTGCTGGAGGCGGACGACTCCTGGACCCACACCCCGCCCCGTCCCAATCAGTGACCACATCCTAACACAGTCGGCTTCCACATCCACTGGCCTGCAAAACAGTGTCCACCGCCTGTCACCTTGGCTGCCCGTGTCACCTGTCCTAACAGCCCCCTTCAGGGTCACCTGAGTAACCCCAGGCGGTAAACAGTCCTGCAGGGGGTGCTGGTGGCTGGAGGACACTTTCCCAGGAGGGGCCCCAGCTGCACGGGGAACTGAGCAGGAAAGGAACGCGTGTGCCCGGAAGACCTCCCAGACCTTTGACCCAAATCCCAGCGGCATTTGGTCCTCTGCCTGCAGGGCAGGACATCTTCCAAGGACGGTGTGAGGACGCGGGCCTCTCCCGGCCTCAGCTGCCCTCGCTGACTCACTGTGGGTCCCTGCCCTCCACTCAAGTGTTTGGACAAGTGTGGGCTTTCTGACCAAACATTTGAGTTTAAACAATGGCCTAAATTCATCCCTCAGAGACTGACACTCGACCTACTGTTTTCTGTCTTTGAACTCCGTGTGTACTTGGACCCGGGTTGGACGTTGTGCAACTTCCTGCAGGAACGTGCCATTAGCCTGGGGGAGGGGCCGCCTCAACCCCGGCTCAGCCGGACACTCAGCCACAACAAACCCGACCTCCCAGTGCCCCGGCCCCTGAACTCCCAGTGCCCCTCAGCGATCTGGGTTTAATTACAGCGTTTTCAAAGGCGGCTTCCCAGTCAGCCTCAGACAGCGGGGTCTGAGCCTAAACCCTGCGGTGCCACGGGCGTGACGGGCGCCGGCTGCGGCCTGGGTGGGACCCGAGCTCAACACACAGCCTGGGGGGACGGAGCATCCCTTTGGGTGATGTGGCCCCGGGCTCCCCGGCTTCTGGGCAGGGGATGAGGGGGCAGCGCACAGAAGCCACCAGACAGGGATGCTGCGGGTCTGGTGTGCAGATGCTCCCCCAAACCGGCCTGCATCCCAGGATGGTGCAGGACCAAGACCCCTCCCGGCTGGGCTGCAGGCGTCGATGACCCTGACCATCCCAGAGCTGGGCTTCGTGGTCAGTAATCAAAGACGCACAGCTTTGTCGGGTCATCGTTCCTGCGGCTGCTTTAATCAGTGCCCGCTCTGTGCGGGTCACTGGACACCCACCCACGAGGGAGGGCAAGTTCCCACTGCGCGGTGACGTAGCTGGAGCTAAGGCTGAGTTTCAAGCCAGTGCCGGGCGACGGACTGTCCCCGGGGCTGAGGAGGCCCTGTTCCCAGGGTCCCCAGGGCCACAGAATCCTCACGGCAGTGCTACTGCTGCAAAAGGTCATTTTGCAGATGGAAAGACTGAGGCTTTGATAAGTTAAGTAACTAGGCCTGGGTTTCGCAGCAAGAAAGGGCAGAACAGGGATTTGTATCCAGGCCGTGTGACCCTGGAGCCACGCCCTTAACTGGATACTACACTGGCGCCTGGTCTGCTGACAAGCTGGGAGCCCCTGGGGTCACTAGGGGTGGGCAGCCCAGTCAGCTGGTTCCTGTAGAGAAGTTTCCCCACACCCTCTGCCCGCTGAGCTCTCTCGGCCTGTTCGTGGAGGTGTCTGTGCGCCTGGCACCACCAGCGGCTGCCTAGCTCCTGGGTCCTGGTCCCCTGTTGCTCGGTTCACGGCCCCAGCCTGCAGCCCCCGACGTGGCCCCGCCAGCCCAGCCAGTACTCACAGTTCAGCCCTGCCGCCACCAGGGCCAGAGGACGTGCGTGTCATCAGGCCTTTGGTGTGAAGTGCTGCTTCATGATTTCTATTCAGAGAGGACAAAAGGGCTAAGCAGCCTGCTTCCCATCATGGGTGGGGGCCCCATGGTCCACCCGCAGTGGACACGGGGTGAGGGTTCCCTGGGACTCCCAGGGGAGATGCAGAGCAGCCTGAACCAGCAGGGCGGCTCTGCAGAAGGAGAGGCCGGCGTGCACGAGCGAGGACCAGTCCCCGCCCTTTCACCTCTGCCAGCTGAGCCCCCCTTCCATTCCTTCAGTGCCCAGAACGGGCCACCTGTGCTCACCTGTCTGTGCAGCACGCCCCTCGTGGAAGGCCGTGCCAGACCCCAACCTGCAGCTTCAGATCGGGATGACAGGCCGGGGGGCCGACCTCTGCATCGCCAGCTCCCCAGCGGAGCTCGCCACGGGGCGCGGGGTCAACCCAACATCCTCAACGCGAGCAGTCCCTGGTCATAGTCACCGATATCCTGCTCCTGCAGCCCTGCCCTCTCCTGCCTAGCTGGCCCCATGGGAGCCACAGGTCACTCTCCTGGTCCACGGAGGCCCCTCCAGTCTGTTCCCCCTAATCTGTCATCCCAGTTACCTCTAGGATCAGCCCCAAAACACATCCCGCCATTTAAGGATCTGAAAATTGCTCTGGGTCCCCAAGCCCACGCACGGCCCCTCCTGTCCCCCGTCCCCATCCACGCTGAGCCCCCAGGGTCTCACACACTTCTCCGCACGCAGCTCCACGCCCCTCCTCACTCTCCCCCTGTTCTCCTGGCTGGCTTCCTTGCATTCTTCACCTGTCCGTACACCTGCGTCTCCTCCAGGACACCGCCCGGAATGTCCCTCTTCTGAGCTCTAGAGCATTCCATGCACCCGACCTATGGCAGAGCTCACCACATCCTTTATCAGGTCTACGTGTGTCTCCCCTATTGGGCCAGGTAGTGTCCACCTTGTCCATCCAAAACCTAGACCCCCGCCTAGAACACGTATTCAATACGTGTTCAGTAAAGACTTGTGGGAGGAGCCCATGAGAACGCCCCTCCTGATGGAGACATGAACCCCGTGAGGCTATCTCCTTCTGTGACAAAGTGAATAAGCCCCGAGGAAGGCTGCCCTGGGCAGTGATGTCACCTGTCAGCCAGACCTTTCCCTCCCCATTGAGACACCCCTTCTGGTGAGGTAGAGGGAGTGTCGGGGCACAAGGCATACCCCACTTTTAGTTAAGAACCTTCCTCTTCTCTTATGATTACCAGCATGGATGACTCTGTTGGTATTTACATGCATAATCTGTATTATTAAAACAATAGTGATTCTCATGTTTATATAGAAAAGTATAATAGTGACTAGATTTTTCAGAGTAAATTTCCCTCCACAGGGGAACCACTGGCCTAGGGGTGGGCTGCCCATTAACTGGCGCCTATGGGCGACTCAGGCTGGCCTGCAGTGCAGAGTGTGGAGACCAGGCCCGGCCCTTCTCCTAACAGGGCTTCCCCGCCCAGGGCGTGTGTGCGGACATTCCCAGGAGCCAACCTGCCCCAATCCTCCCAGACACCCTGACAAGCATCCTTGCTCTGCACACACTAGCGCCGAGAGAGGCAAAAATTGGAGGAGATTGGGACAGGAGAACTGCTGGAAGTTGAGAACCAGGGCAGAGGGGGTACACTGAGTTCCACTTCACAGCTGAGAAATATCTCAGGGGACCCAAGAGCAGAAAGGGCAGCGAGGTTCCCAAAGAGCAGAATAACTTTAGCATAATTTTTTTGTTTGTTTGTTTTTTTGCACTACGTGGGCCTCTCACTGTTGTGGCCTCTCCCGTTGCAGAGCACAGGCTCCGGACGCGCAGGCTCAGAGGCTGTGGCTCACGGGCCCAGCCGCTCCGCGGCATGTGAGATCTTCCCGGACTGGGGCACGAACCTGCGTCCCCTGCATCGGCAGGCGGACTCCCAACCGCTGCGCCACCAGGGAAGCCCTTTAGCATAATTTTCAACATTCCTTTTATTAAAGAGTGTGGTGGGCAGTAGCTTTGGCGTCTGACGGACCTGCACTTGAACCCCAGGCTCTGAGGACATAGGGACTCCGTTGATGATGCTTATCCTGGTTTTGGGTGTTACTCTTATGCATACGTGTCCCGCACATGGGAACCCCCCCAGACCAGGATCCACGAACCTCTAGGAGGCCACGGACAATGGCAGGAACTCACCCTCAGTCCCCTAAATCACCCACAGTGAAACCCACATCAGGAGAGAGAGTTTGCTGAGTGCAAACCCTGCACTGACTGCCCAGGCAGCTGTAAGTGACCGACTGTTCCTGAGAGAATTCCAAAGCCACCAACATCCAGGGTGGGTTTCCTGGAGCCCATGAGCCCTCTGGTGTGGAATGCAGAATTTAGTGTGTGTATGCATATGTGCCTTTTTCTGGGGACAAGTTATGCATCTTTTCTCAAACCCTCTAACGGGCCCATGAAGTTGTCCCAGACCCTGGAGGAGAAAAGTTAAGATTCTTGTCTGTTCTTGGCGGGAACGGGATTCACAGGATTCCCTGCGCTCCAGACTAGACACCAGCATTCAGCAGGTGTAGGGTTTCGTGGTCATTGTGAAACCCCACATTCTATGCATCCCATTATGTTACATCATAGACTGGTATTCTGCAACCAGTTTTTATTTGGGGCAAACGCTGTGTTAGAGCAGATGATTTTTGATGGTGGGTGGGGACCCCGTGGCAGGCACGGCCGTATCTTCTCAATGAATCCAAACAGACGTGTCTCACAGATAAACTGAAGCACAGAAAAGTTACACCACCTGCCCGAGGTCACGTGGCAGGCCATGGGTCCAGGACTGGAGATCTGGTCTCTCAGATCCCAGAGATGAGAGGCTTTGGAATGGAGAGACAGCAGCCCAGCCTTCTCCTTTCAGAGATGAGAAGAGTTGAGGGCCAGAAATGACTCCCCACAGAAAGTCACACAGAATGAAGGGGCTGGTGCCAAGATCGGGGCACCCCCCGCCCGGGGGCCAGGCTCCCCAGGCCCGGCTGGGTCTCAGCGCTGCCAGCCTGCGTCAGGATGGGGATGTACTAAAAGTGAATTCCAGGCATTCCGAGGGATTCCACTGGCCCTGCTTATCAGAGCGTTTGTTGAGGTTACTGTTATCTCTTTAAGTATCAGTGGTAGAAGTCTTCCATCATCCCCGTCTATCACCTGCAAAGAATCCCATGGGCGTGTGGTAACATCTCAGATAAGAGAGGACCAGGGGGCTGGAATCTTTGGGGTATTATTTATTGACAATTCCCTTCAAACATGGTCAGCTGTAACATAAATGTACATATTCAAATCTTATATGATAATAACACTATATAGTAAAATCGTATGTAATATATGAGTATACTATTTAACGTAACATATATTTTAAAGCTTTTTTATATTTGAATCTTAAAGAGAACAAGAGCTCAGGACAATGGTCTAGGCTTGGCATTGACTGTGTAAGTTAACTCCCCTCCCCCTCCTGTGAAGAAGTGATTGTTTCAAAGAATAAGTGTCAACCAGCCTGGCAGGAAGAATTTGATGTTAATCACCGAGAAATCAGAGTTCTAGCCCCAGGCTCCCCCTTCCGTGCCTGAGTGACCTGGGACAGCTCGTCCTCCGGCTCATGGCCTCAGGGTCACATCAGCTAAAGGAAGGCTGGGCTCAGGGCCTGAGCAAGGACTTCTCTCCCACAGGCCTATTTGTTTGCCAATATTTTTTAATCATGAAACTTCACTTAAAAACTTAAATATTCAGCTTCTCTTTAAAAGAAAGAAGGCGCTCTGGCACACAGGCCCTTCCTTCCTGCTCTCTCGGCCTTTGCATCCAGCCCCCCAAACCCTCGGCCAGGGACCCTCCCCCTCCCCGGGGGTCCCGCAGGCAGCGCCGGTCTGGAGCCCTCGCGCCGGCCGTGTCCGCCACCCCAGCCAGCACTGCCATTCCACGGCTCTCTGGTTCCAAACCAGAGATGGTCGTTGACCGCGCACAATGTCGGCCGCCCGCTGGAGAACATGGGCCCTTGGCTCTGGGGAAGCAGCGTTGCCGAAGCCCAGCGAAAAGGAGAAAATCCACTTAAGAGAAAATATGTGCCCTGTCTTTTCCACAAAGAATCCAACCATAAAAATGTCTGGATGTGCTAGAGTCTGCTGCCGAACCATGGAAACGAAACCAGGAAGTTCTTGAATGCCACAGCCCGGGAGGGCCGGGAATTACGGGCTCAGCATTCCTCCGTGCCTTTGCTCTGCCAAACCCTAGTAATAGTATCCCGCCGGGGACTGGGACGGAGGCAGCCGTGTCAGAATGGTACCCAGAGTCACGTTCTCTGCTGAAGAAGGTAGCTCCACATCTGTGTCCGCCTGGCCGCATCCCCTCCTGCCTTCTCGGCTCCGGTGCCCTTCTGCATGGTTTTAAGGGAACGTCAGCCGGGCGGTTTGGGGACAGCCGAGTGTGCCCAGGGCCAGCCCCTCTTTCACAATCAGCCCGGCTTAGCGGGGTTGGGAAGATGTTTATCAAGTGACTCCTAGCTGTTTGGAATATTTTAATGATTGGATTTTACATGACCTGTGCTCTGGGGCATTTTCAGTAAAGAAGAATTTTAAGACGAGCCTTCCGAACTTCTATATGGAAAAAAAAAGAAAGCTATTCGTGTACGTTTCTTTTCCTGGCCCGTCCTCCTGAAGTCCAGCTCCTGAGAGCACGTGATCATATGTCCCTCAGAAAAGATCTTAATCCCTTTTGAGATTGCTTTGCAGACTTCAAGTCTTTAAGAGTTAAGCCCTCGGTGCTTAGTGTTTACCACACTGAGCCGCGATGCGCACGGAAACCTCCGGAAACCGCGAGGGTTCTCAGGTAGGTGGGGTGGGCACAGGGGGACGCGCGTTTTCTCCGTCCTGTGGGTGAGCTGCCCTCTCTGCTCTGGATGGATTCTGGAGTGTGTTGACCGCAGAGGGTGGAGTAGTGAGAGACTTGAGTCTAATTTGGTTTTTTGGTCCATGGCCTGAAGCAAATTAACGTTCTCCAGTTGGATGCATTATTGATGGGCATGTTGTAAATTTTTAAACAAAATAAATAATGTATTTAGAACAGTGTCAGTTTATGTCTGCTTACCGACTGGGTGGTTTAAATGTTGTACCCAAACTATGTAAAAATACTCTTTCGGAATTAACTGTGTTTCAGTAAAAAGACAACAAATTCTTACTTTTAAACGCTTCTTTTTGTGTCTCGTGTTATTGTGTCGACTAGCGTCTGTGCTATGGAAGAAAGAAGCGGTGGGGAGGAAGGAGGGAGGGAGGGAGGGAAATAGAAGAGGGATTAGAAGGAGGGAGGAAACAAAGACGAGAGAGAGACACGCAGGGAGATGCGATCACGTGTGCTGAATTCCTCCGGCCAGACTTGGTGGTGGTGTGCACGCGCGTGTCTGCGTGTGTGTGCGTGGGCGTGGGCGCTGGAAGGGAAGGGGAGTGGGGTGTGAAGGGGGTGTGACTGTCCCGGGAAACGCTCCCGTCTCAGTAGGGCCCTTAACCCCAAGAGCAGACACCTTCTCCACTCTTCCCTTTTTTCCTCTGTCCCGGGAGCCCCACGAATCAACGGAGCTCACAGCACACGGGGGGCAAGTGCTCGATAATCGTTTTCCCTGTTTGACGATATCATTTAACCTAATTCAATCCGTTGACCGTCGACACAGACCGTCTACACAGACGCCGCGCAGCGCCCAGCCCCGCTGCCGGGACTTTCCGTGGACTTCTTCCCCGAACCGCGACGGCTCTGGGGCCCGGGCCTGAGAGTCCCCAGCCTGGGACTGAGACGGGGTTTCAACGGGAAGGGGGTGCCCAGGGATCCCTGACTCCAAGCCCGCCTGGAAGCGCTGAGCCCTTGGACCTGCCAGGCTCCCTCTGGAGCGAAGGCACATCTAGTCCCTGAGTTGCCGCTGCGGCTGGGCTGTGAGTCAGGCCCCTGAGCAGCTGCGTCGCCCTTTGTCTGTTTCCCCGCAGGCGACGGCCCTTGGTCCCGGAGCAAAGGCCACTCCATCTGTCCCCACTGCAGAGTGCTGGCCGCCCACACAGAACAGGTGCGGAGCCACCGCCCTGGGCGGCCGTAGCGGGGGCAGGGTCAGCCCCAGGGCCCCGTGGGAGCCGCGGCGAGCTGGGCACCCAAACACCACCCACCAGCCCACCGGCCGCCTTCCCACTTGGAGACATGAGTCGTCTCTAGAGCTGCGGAAGAGATGACTCCCGTAGCTCCTCTGATGACCTGGAAATGCCGGGCCAGGCTCGGCTGGGTGTAGAGTGTCCAGGGGCCAGGGGGTTGTGCAGACGGCAGCCTCGGTGGGTCCGAAAGGCACCCTCACGGGACAGCTGTTAAAGGTGAGATGCAGGCCACACCCAGAGGGAGGGGACCGCGGGGTCCCGGACAGCGGCACCTGAAAACCTCCTGACACTTTCTGCAAAGTTATGTTTGCGTGTTTGTGTGTGTGTTTCTGGGGAAGGGGTTTATAGCTTTTCAGATGTTCAAAGGCCATCCCAGGAGGTTAAGAGCCATAGTTATGGAGCATTCCTACATTTTAGGCGAAGGGAACACTTGAAAGACGTAGAGGACTTACATTCTTCATTCCGACACCACTTCAGCGTGCACTTCCATTTTTTAAAATTTTCTTTCTTTCTTTGCTGCACCCCACGGCATGTGGGATCTTAGCTCCCCGACCAGGGATCAAACCCGCGCCCCCTGCATTGGAAGCACGAAGTCTTAACCACTGGACCGCCAGGGAGGTCCCCTCAGTGGGCACTTCTAACAACTCTGTTGGGGGAAAGTGGGTAGCTGCAGACAGCCTCTCATGAGCAGAGGGTCATTTCTAAAAATCAGTCTCATCTAAGGCCTTTGAAGGAAAAAAGCTCACAGTTTATTACTTTTTTAAAGCATTGATGGCATAAATGGCAGGTAGCATAATTTTATTCTCACCTTGGGATTCCAAGTTTATTAAAAGTTTCTGTTTACAACCTCTCTCCTCTTGGGTTATCAACCGTATGCAGGCCTCCACACACCCTTGTGAATAAGTCATTTGTACTCTTCACTACATTTAATGACCTGCCATTTTGATGACCTGTAAAATCTGTCTTAGTACCTTTTTTATTAGAAATGCAAAATAATCCACAATGTCCAAGTCACACAGCCTTGGGGAAATGCCTTAACCTCACGGGCGTGTTTCCTGACCTACATGGAGAGCCCGCCCTGCTGGTGGGTGTCGATTTAGACCAGTTCCTGAGACAGGGCACAGCGGGACATCAGGACATGGAGCTTGTCTGGTTTCCTTCATGATCTGGAAGTTTCCAGCTTTTCTCCAGACTCGAGAGGGTCCAAACTGCCATGACCACCTAGTTGTCCATCTCGGGCTGGGTTCGGATCGCAGACTCCCTGTGTTTGAGAGGCCCCGTGTTAGGGTCCAGGCCCCGTGGACTTTCGCTCTGGGTTTCAGCTGAGACTCTGGGCGGGGAGCCAGCCAGTGACCCCAGGACGGAGGGTGGGTCCTGCCTGGCCAGCAGGGAGGAGTGGGGCTGGTTTGCTCCCTGAATGGCTTTTCTAGAAGTGCTGTGACACGGAGTCGAGGGTCGGCTTACTCTGAATCCCACAGGGAGTCGGGGGGACCTGCACGTCCGCCCCACAGGGTGCTGGGGAGGTGGACGTTTGTTATTTCAAGACTAAGTTACATAAGTGACCAAGTCGGGGCCTGGCTCTGCTGCTTCTCAGACCCACCCAGCTGGATCCATTCAGGGGTCTTATCTCGTGTGTGAGAAGAGATTTATGAGTCCTCCGAGTGAGGCCCTCCGTTCAGGCAAGACTCTGGACGGCTCCCCTGAGGCCTCAGTGGAGATGCCAGGGCCGCAAGGAGCAAAGGGCGTGGCGTTGGGTTCTCCACTTCGCCGCCGCCCACCCCAGACTCCGTCTTCTGCATCCGGACCCTCCAGTGGCCCCCTTTTCCCCCTCCCCGTTCTTCTCCATGAAGAACCTCAGAGCCAGGTTTGAGCCTCAGTGATCGGGATGGGTTAGCCCTTGAATGACATGTGTAAAGACCTGGTTTTTCTTACCAAGCCCCAGTTTCAGATCTGAACTCACCGCTCTGCCCCTTCACGCCCACTGTGGTGAGAATGGCTCCTTTTCGGGGCAGGAAGCTTAGAAATTACATTCAGAAACTGAAAGCTGGAAGGGGTATTCAGAATCATCTATTTCAGTGTTTTCTAATCGTTTGCAGCTTCCCAGAGTCCTCCTCTGCAAGTCTGAGAAAAGCTGGGGGTTTGCTCACCGGAGCAGAGTTGCAGGAAGTCGCACACGTGTGGCTCATCCTCTCCGGGGATTCTCGACACCACCGGCCCCCCGTACGCACCCACCTCCCAGCGGACCCTCGGCTGGCAAAGGCTGGGCGGTGGCACTACCCAGGAGCCGCACCAGCTGAGCAGGGCTGGGCCCCTCTGTGGGCAGCCCACCCACCCGCCGAGTGACCGCAGGCCTGTCCCTTCTCTCTCGGCCTGTGCTTCACCTGGAAACAAGGGACGTGCCCTCACCGGGCTCCAAGGCCTCTTTGGCTCCAGGCTGCTGAGAAGGGGCAGGGATGGCACTGATGCCCACGAGTGGAAGCAGCGCTGGGGCGATGGCACCAGGCCCCCACTGCACCCAGGCTGCCGGGGGCTCTACACGGGGTGGGGGGCAGAGGTGTCCCCTCCCCTCCCCCAGGTGCTCTCCAGCCTCCCCTGACTTCAGCCAGGGTGCCCTCTGTACACAGAAAAAGTGGATTTCTGTGCGCCAGGAGGTTATTACAGAACTTTTCAGGTGAAATTCAGGCAGTCGTGGATGAACCCAATGAACGCAGTCATCAGAAAGCAAGGTGCAAAGGGGTCAATTATTTCTGAAGTAAAAGATTAAAAAAACAGCACAGATTCAAACACCTGACAGTCCCTTCCAGGAAGCCCATGCCGGACTCACACGTGTGACACCAAGACGGCTCTGGACCCTCCGCGGCCAGTGTAGACTGCGCCCTGTCTAGAGCAGAGCTTTGCAGGCTCTGTGACTATTTAAGGAAAAGCCTGGAAAACCTTAAAACAGAGACCACTTTCCACCTCCCCGTTCAGAGAGAGGAAGAGCAGGGCGAGCCCTGGGGGTGACGCATCCACACCTCACCCCCTGTGACAGACCTCCTGCTTCTCACCGAGACCCGTCAGCGCGTCTTATCTGCTCCAAGCAGATAAGTTGGCGCCAAGGCCTTGAGGGGGGACTTTCTCCCTGGGCTGCATCGGGCCCCCGCGGGCTGGTGACCGACTGTCCCCTCCCGCCCACCTTCCTTCTCATCCTCGTCTTGGGCATCTCCAGATGCTGAGGTCCCTCTCAGCACAGCTAAAGCAGGAAGAGGGGACAGCCTCTCTGTGCAACCAGACTCATAACAGGAGTAAGTGCCCTCACTCTGGAGTTGAATTCCCTGGGGTTTTAAGTGGTTTTCCGAGATGCTCACACATGGGCCGTCCTGCCGACCCGCCGACCCATCCTCTGAGCAGGGGCTGCTGGTGCAGGATCGGACCCCAAAGGAGGTTGAGGTTATGGACCCAACAGGACATGTGGGGATTATCTCTGCTGTTCTCAGAAACCCGGCGCGACAGGCCTGTTATTTCAGCTTCTCTGAGCAGAGATACCAACAGGGCCAGGCGGGTCCAGGACAGTGGGGCGGGGAAGGAACAAGGGCATCGGGACCCTGAGCCTCTCTGCTGCCTCGGGACCGATCCCGTGTCATCTGTCTGTCTGTCTGTCATGTAGATTGGCTCTGGGAGGCCTGGGCGCTCTTGTCACACGATGTCACTGGGCTGAGACGCCTAGAGTCGGACACAAGGCCACATTCCCTTCATCTCGACGTTATCGTTCACCAAGTGGGCCTTCTCCTGGATCCCATGTCCACTCGCTATACTGGGAGCACTTTGGGGCGCGAGGGTCTACCGGCCACGTCGAGAGGGAAGATGCGTGGCCACCAAACAGACAGTGTCCCAGACGGTGTCCTGTCCCAAAGGGGGCAAAACCAGGAAGCTGTCCCCGCCCGCCCTGCTCCCCGGCCCGTCACCTGCACCACGGGGTCAGGAAGCAGAGGCGGCGGGGGTCACAGCTTGCCCCGTGCATCTCGCCCACCCCTGCCTGGAGCCAAAGCTACCTGGACGGAGAGGAAGTGCTGCATTTTCACCAGCCCTCTCTGTCTGGCTGCACTGACCAGCTGGATGGAGCTCGCCTTCCCCCGCAAACCGTCGGCTGCCTCACTGCCGGCCCTGCTAAGCCTCATGCCAGCCCACAGCCCTAAAGCAGGCCGTGCATCCAGCCTCGAGGCGCTTGGCCCGTGCAGAGGCCCAGGCCCCAGGAGTCACCGTCGGAAGTGCAGCCCTCCCCCCATCCTCTCACCCCCCATGACCCAGAGGCCACACTTGGCCTTCTCACCCATCCTTAACCTTGACCCATCCAGGCACTTCGGGGCAAGCCCCTGGCTTCAGCTCTGCTGCCCCACGAGTTTTATTGCTGAATAAACAGTTGAGAGCCCTTTTAAATAGTGATTAAGAAAAAGTACAAACAAGACCCAAAGCCATCTCAGGCCTTAATCCACAAAAGGAGAAAACGGAGCAGCCGTGGCTCACGCCCAGGGCTGGGCATGGACAGCAGTCGGGGGCGGGGGGAGCCACCTGCCAGCAGTTACGCTGCGGACGAGACGCCCAGTCTGGCTTCACCACCCCCAGATTCCAGAGAGAAGCTGAACCGTGAAATGTAAGGCTCAGAAAGACCTCAGAAATTCAGACGGCGCTTTAGAGCACTGTCTCTCGAGGGTCATCTGCCCAGGACCTCGTGGGTCCGGGGGCAGACTCTGAGCCCGTGGGTCGGGGCGCCTGGCACTCTGCATTTTTACCAGCTCCGCGAGGCCAGCGCCGAGGCTGCGGGGCCCTTGCTGAATGCAGGCTCAGGGCCCCTGCCCCCGTCGGGGAAGGTGGAGGCGCTCCCTGTTCTGTGTTTCCTGCGGAGGACCAGGGCAGACTGTGCTCAGCAAACCTCGTCCCAGACAAGCTCCCATGTACCTGCAGCCTTGAGCCAGCGCAGCACGGGGCGCGACCTCTGCAAACTTCCAGATTCGTGGTCAGAAGCGTTGAGCTTTTAAAACCGACTTACAGGTTTTTATTTATTATGAATTTTTTTTACGAGTTTACAACAACAGGCATGGGCTCAGAAGAGGTCTTCTCTCTTTGAAGAGTGTCAGCGAAACGCTTCAGGCAATAAAACACGTCATTGGGGTCAGCCTAGGAAGGTGGGCATGGAAGGGGTGTCGTGTGCCACTTAGGAGCTGGTGGCCTTGGGCCAAGTGACAGCACTTCTATGCTTCAATAACCTTACCTGCAAAATGTGGATAGTCGTGGGCCTCCTCGGGCGCGGCAGGGAGAACGCAAGGGTTTACACAGGCTGTGCCGCAGCTCCCGGCGTGCGACGTGCAGGAAGCCCTCATCGAACATGAGTTGCTAAGTTGTTGTTGTTACTCCTTCATTGGTGCCTGGGAGGGGAGACTTACACAAAAGTGCAGGAATTCCTCAGCGTGGATTGCAGACCCTAGTGTGGGAACCGGGCTGCGCGTTCATTCAGTAACGGGGGCAATTTCCAGGCACGAAGCAGACAGAAGAAATGGGGCTTCGGTGACAGGTGAGATTTACATGGAAGATGTTGATCCAGTAGAGCCAGCCCCCAGGACCCAGCTCCACTGCAGAGCCGGGGGCAACCGCGGGCCCCAAGGACAAGGGGCTGTATACTATGAGCTGAAAAAGCCCCACCCGCCTTGGAAGGTCAGAATTCCATGAATCACTGAGAGTAAAAGTGCCTCCAAAGCGGGCTTCATCTTCACCCAGACCTGGCCTTGGTGTTCTGGGGTCACACACCGCGTTCTCTAAGGGGCCAAGGAGACAGGCAGGCGAAATGCAGACCAGGAAGGCTGTCGGCCCGTCCCCTGCTGCATAGGGGTATCAGGATGGGAAGTGCTGTCAGAAAGATAAGCAGTCGTACTGGAAGGTCACTCGTCTTCTAGAAATAGCGCTTAGCACGAACAGCCCCTCGGGTTAACCCTCCCAAGCCTTTCACTCCTCATTAGGCCCAGGGCCACATTGCCCGGGGTGACCTGGCCCCTCAGCCGTCTCCACCTCTCACATAAGAAGGCCTCAGTGTTTCTGAGCACAAGAGATGGATCAAGTTAATCAAGTATTGGGCTTCCCTGGTGGCGCAGTGGTTGAGAGTCCGCCTGCCGATGCACGGGACACGGGTTCGTGCCCCGGTCTGGGAAGATCCCACATGCCGCGGAGCGGCTGGGCCCGTGAGCCATGGCCACTGAGCCTGCGCGTCCAGAGCCTGTGCTCCGCAAGGGGAGAGGCCTCAACAGTGAGAGGCCCGCGTACCGCAAAAAAAAAATTAAAAAAAAGTTAATCAAGTATTGATCGACTCAAATGTGTCATTAACTATTATTATTGCTATTTCCATTAGCTGAAGTTACATTTTTTAATTGATGAAATTCTCAAATTGTTTGGCATGTGTAGACACGTCTGCGTAGAGAGGAAAGTCCTTTGCCCTCATATTGGACACAGGACGGCCATTCCCCGGGACAGGGCTCAGTGGATCAAAGGGAGCCTGCCAGCCCACCGCCTCAGGTCAGACGGAGCGTGGCCTGGGGAGAGCCGCGTGTCCATGGCATTCCACAGTCAAGCCAGAGACGGGCACTGAGAGATCCCAGCATCCCAGTTCATCCAAGAGAGAATCCGAGTCACTGACACAGCTTTAGAACCACACAAGGTAGGTATGAGCCCTCCTGGAGCTCCCCTAAATTATTCATTCACCAGCAAATATGTGTTCTGTCAGCCACTCCGTGCAAAGCGCTGTGATGAGTAACACACGATTCTTTCCCTCAAGGACTCTATCATTTGGAGGAGACAGGCAGGTTAATCACTAACTCTTACGCGGGGCGGGGTGAGATAAATGCTTAAATAAACGTATAGGCAGTGCATTACGGGGCTGCTGGGAGGGAGTCATGAACCCTGACTGGAGGCTTGGGGGGTGAGCCAGCATTTAAGTCGGGCGTCGAGGACCGCCACAGGCAGAGAAGAGCGAGGGAAGCATGGCCCAGGCCGTGAGCTGGGACTTAATCCGTAACCGTGTTTACTGGATTGCGCTCCACACTGTCCGAATATCCAAACGACATTGTTGTCCGCTTTTCGCCTAGCATCCGCGCCCGGAGGCCTTTCCCTGCAGGGCACAGAGACCTTCCTCACTCCTTCTCACCTCTGCGTATCATCCAGGCTGCAGAGACCTTTCCCGCTCATGCTGAGCAAGGCAAACAGCGCGTTCTCATCAGTTCTTTATTCGATGTCCACCTGCACATCCAACGTCGGTTTTAGGAAGTCAGCAGTTCCACGTCCCGAGCTCTAGCGCTTGGTCGTAGTCTCTCCAATACAAGTGAAGCACGTGAGTCTGGGAAGCCCCTCCCGAGAGCACAGCGACCGTCTGCTACGTGTCTGCCATCCCCCCAGCTTAGGGCGGTGCAGAGGCCTTGCTGGTGTTCGGTACCCGAGGTCAGGCTGTCGGGGAAAAAGAGCTGGCCAAGGGCCCAGAGGGTGCAAGGACGCCTCTCCCGTCACACCCTGGGCCCCTTTCCTCTTAGGCTGGAGTCCTTCTGTCATTCAGGCCCCCAGGAAGTGAGTGGCTACCAGTGACTCTGGATGAGGCCCTCGGAGGCTCATTTGTCCGTCTGCGGAACCGGAACCCCAGGCCTGCGTGGTCACCCCCCAGCTGTAGCACAGCCCGAGGTTCAGGCCTCAGGCCTCCTCAGACCTGGCCCCCAGCAGAGGGAAGGAGGAGACAGAGGCCGCCACTGAGGGCAGAAGTCATTGTGGAGAGTTGGAAACACACGAATATTTTTAATGAAGTGACACAGAGTCACGGGGCAGTAGGGTGCTGACCTGAGGTGGAGCAGGTCCAGGGTGAACTGCACGTCTCATGGTTGCTGTGCCCAGCCCAACACCATGTGTAGTGGTCGTACGGGGTCGGTGGAGCCGTGATGAGCCGAGGGCCCAGTTTGCTGCCTGGGCAGCCACTGGCCTGGCTGGTTCCGTGCCCACCACCTGCACCTGGGAACCAAGGCCCATTGGCCCAAATCCAGGCGACACCCAAGAGGGCAGAGCAACGACGGCCCAGAAACGCCTCTCCCAGCAAACACTTACTGACGTGCCCCCCAAGTGAGCAAACGCCAGGCAGGAGCCCCGAGGATCCCCGGGCAGAGCTGCAGCCTCTGTCTCACTCCCCCTGCGACGCCCTCTGGGACTAACCCTCCCAGCCTGAAAGGGACGCACAAAGTCCTCCCAGGAAAAATCACCCTTCACCTGGGTGACTGGGGCTGCTGGGGTCCAAGCTGCTGCCCACCCTCCAGAGCCCCCATGGCCTGCCGGGGGAGGGGACACAGAGGGACTGCAGGTGGGAGGCCTCGCAGCTTCCCCACCCCAACTCTCACACGCACACACAGAGCCCCAGCTCAGGACTCTTCACCTTGAGGAAGTCCTCTCCTGTCCCCATCTGAGCCGGGTAAGGATGCAGACAGAGCGGGAACAGTGCAGACGCAGACGGTCTCCGCCCACCACCCTTGGGATGTGGGCCACCATGGGCCTCCTTGGCCTCTTTCTTCAGCTGAAAAATTAGGAACAGGCCTAAAGGGTTTTTCAAAGATTAAATACAATCATCCGTACAAAGAGCCTGCAAGTGGTTCGGTTCTGGGTGTACTTTGAAGCTGGAGCGAACACGCTTGCTGACGCTTGGGCGTGAGGGATGGGAGGTCAGGTTGCGGGCTAGTGCCCGGGGTGGCCTGTGCAACAGGAACATGGGCTCACCCCAGCCGAGGCGGGCAGGGCACAGGGGGCAGGCTGGGGAGGGACAGGACATGCGTCCTGAGACGCCCACCAGGCCTCTAAGTGGAGGGACCCAGGACCCAGCTGCCCAGGTGAGTCTGCAGTTCGAAGAAGGGGCTGCCCTGGAGCTTGGCTTGAGGGTCAGCGGCACAAAGATGATGCTCAAATCGGGGAGAGGAGACCCCCCACTGCCCCCCGCGCAGAGAGAGATGAGGATGGAGAGTGGGGCCAAGCGCACCAGGGTCAGATGTCGGGGACCAGCCAGAAGGGGAGGCCGAGGAGGAACCTGATGAGGTGGGAAGGAGCCCGGAGGCCCCGGAGGAGGGGAGATCTGGCGGGCAGACGCTGATGGGATTCAAGTTCAAAAGACGGGGATTACGCCTTGGGTCAAGCAACGTGGAGAAGACCGTGACAGAGCAGTGGGGCGGACCAGGTCTGCAGGACCGCACGAGGGGGTTTCTGACGTCAGACGGAGATAAACGTCAGACAGAGACAGCACGTTAAGAAGTTTGCCGACGGGAGGTGCAGGGAACTGGGGCCAAGAGGAATTTGGGGCTTTTTTCCTGAGACGAGAGAAATAACAGCACATTCCTGTGTGAGTTGGAAAGACCAGGAAAGAGGGAGATCGGGCCGATGCCGGCCAGGGAGGGTGGAAGTGCTGCTCCCAGCCCAGGGCAGCAGCGGGGTGGGCCTGGTGCTCAGGGAAGGGTCTGGCCTTCAGTGCAGCGTGGCCGCTCATCCGATCCCAGAAGCGCGATCCACAGCAGTTCCCAAATGAAAGTAGAGGCAGGGCTCCCGCAGGGTCAGCTGGCTGATTTGTTCAAAATAGAGACATTTGCAATGCAGGTAGGCTTGTGCGTTTTGAAAAGCTCTCCGGAGACATTTAACGGCCCCATTACAAGGAGTCCCCACCTACCCAGCCCGGCCCCATTACAAGGAGCCCCTGGCATGCGGGATGCAGTGATACAGCCGAGAGACGGCTGGGCCTCTGAGGCCCTGGGGATGACAGTGGAGTGTGTGACAGAGGCCGGGTGGCAGGTGGCAAAGGAGCAGGACGTGGGGCAGTTGGGCCTGCAGTCGGTGGAGAAACCGTGTCCCCATTCATTATATTTATGGCTCTGCTCTGATTCATTCATTGTGATTTTATAGATTATTTTCATTTTAACGTGCAATTTACTTTTCCTATTTCCAAGCTGGCAGGAATATTTCACTGCTGTCCCCCTGGGTCCCTCTCCACATTCAGCTGCCCCTCTGCTTCAGATCCAGACAGGGTCATCCTCATCCTGGAGACCCTGAGTGGTCCAAACAACCCTGTTCTATTCACTATTCTATCCCTCAGCACACTCCAAACACGCACACACGCACACACACACACGCACACGCACACACGCACACGTACACACACGCACACACACGCGCGCACACACACACACACGCACACAGAAAATAACCAGAGAACCACACTCCCAAAGGTAACCATCCTCTGGTCAGTAGGACGTCCAAGTTTCTCTCCTGGTGCTGTAATGGCCCATCTCACTCCCTACACCCCTGGGGAAGGTTCTCCCAGCTCTGCAGTGAAGGGCTCGCATGAAGGGAAGAAATTGAGATTGGAGTTAAGGAGGAGAGACAAGGAAGGGGACTGAGCCCCCGGTGATCACCTACCGGTCGCTGCCCCCATGGTTCTGGGGGGAGAGGGTCCCCGACTCATGCCTGCCAAACCCAACCTGAATGCCTGGCAAGCGTCACGACCACACAGAGCGGAGCGGGGAGGAGGTGGTTTTATGGAAAAGACCTGACTGGGGGTGAGGGTGGAGGTGACGGAGCCTGGAACCGCACCTTGTATACAGTAGGTGCTTAGCAAGGATCTGTGAGAGGGTGAATGGATGAATGCAGGGCGAAGCGACAGCCGGTGAGCAGAGCCTGTCGTGTGCCGACCCGGAGCCTCAGGACGCGGGGTGGGAGCCAGTCGCCCAGGTGGGAACAGCAGCTGGAGGGTTTCCCGAAGCCCCATTCACCCTCCGCCAGAGACCACAGGCTCCGCGGGCTTCCTGACAGCCTTCAAGTGCCAAGATCAAAGGTGAGGAATGTTTTGAAACTAGGAGCAGTTTGGGCTCCATCCCTGGTTTCCCAACCCCTCTGTCCAGAGTCACTGTGATCTGTTCCCTGAGTGGAGTTTGCACAATTTTTCTCCAGCCCAGCTGACGCAAAGAAGTCGAGGGGCTGGGAGGCTCTGCCACTTAGTTAATCGTCCTAAATGGACAGCAGGCCGTTCCACATGCTCTCGTGTATTACCTCACTTAATCCTTACAACAGCCCTGTTTTTATTCACATTCGACAGTTGAGAAGACTGGGCAGTTACAAAGCCCCCCCAAGGCCATGGTGAGTATATTGGTCCCTGGGAATTAGACACAGGCAGTGTGGCTCCACAGGGCTTGCTCTTAACCTCCAGGCTATACTGCCTCCCTTAAGCCAAAACACTAGGTTACGGCTATCTACTCTGTGTCCAGCTGTCCATCCATCCACCCGACCATCCATCTGCCCACCCATCTAGTCAGCTGTCCACCTGTCCACACATCCATCCATCCATCCATTTGTATATCCATCCTTCCTACCATCCAACCATCCCACCATCCATCCCTCCATTCAACATCCATCCCCCTGTCCATTTATCCATCCGTTAATCCATCTTTCCATCTGTTTGCCTGTCCATCCATCCACCCATCCAACCATCCATTCATCCATCCATCTGTCCGTCTCTCCGTCCATCCAACCATCTATATATGTATCTATCACTAACAAGTCTTATAGGATACTGGTTAGGCAGGAGTCCAAACAAGATGACAAAGGGAGGAAAAGGAGATGACATGCCTATTGTCTGTATTATCACATGTATTAGTCTACACACATGGAGAAAACACGAAACAGAGGCTGAGGTCTGGTGAGCATTCTTCTGCGGCCCAGGAGGAAAGCTTCCCCAGGTGTCTTCCCTATTGACCCCCCTCTAGGCCCATCCTCACCCTCATTCTACCTGTTATCTCTGCACTTCACACCATCCTTACACTCCCCCAGGAAAGCCTTTCTTCTCATCCCCCAAGCTTCACCTTAGTTCTGGACAACACTGCGTTTTTGCCAAAGCATAAACTTCATTTATGGAAGGAAACTAATTAGACATTTGGTCATCAATTACCAGGACCAGAGTGACCTAAGGGGTCGACTGCATTGATTGGTGAAATTATAACAAAACACATGTAATTTTCCACAATCTTGGCATCGTATTCTATGACAAGTGAAACTCCCATTCTCGGGACAAGCTCTGTTGTAAATATAACGATGAACTATGAGCTATTTCTCAATCTTGTTACCACCAGCGTAAATTCAAATGTCAGCACACAAGCGGCTGCCAGGAGACAGCGTGAGTGCCAGCTCATAAAGGAGTCTTTGTGTTTCCATCTGGTGCAAAAGAGAGGAAACGACTTTGATCAATAGATAATATGCACAGTTGTTGGGGGCTTTCAATACAGCCAATAAACACAATCTTAAAATTGAGTTCTGTAAAGTATGCTCACCTTTCGTTTCTTTGTACTGGCCTTGATCGACCTTAAGCTTCTGTAATGTTGCTACCTATGGGACAAAGTTGAGGGACAAAAATTAGAATGAAAGAAATGAAAAGTAATCTTGCTTTTCCTTCTGATTTTAAAACAAGGTCGCTATGGGCTTCCCTGGTGGCGCAGTGGTTGAGAGTCCGCCTGCCGATGCAGGGGACATGGGTTCGTGCCCTGGTCCGGGAGGATCCCACATGCCGCGGAGCGACTGGGCCTGTGAGCCATGGCCGCTGAGCCTGCGCGTCCGGAGCCTGTGCTCCGCAACGGGAGAGGCCACAACAGTGAGAGGCCTGTGTACCGCAAAAAAAAAACACCAAAAAATACCCCAAAAAAGCAAGGTCACTATTTATCACATCCATATTATATATTACGTATCTCAAGACCCTCATTCTCCCGTTCGGTGAACGCTTGCTTAGCTATGCTTTTCTGAACAACAGCTCACATTGATTCAGTGCAGAGACGGCAGCTAACGCTGCTCACTGGTACCATGAGACCCTCCAGCACTCAAATCCCTTTCCTCTGGCCACTGGTTCTGGCATCCTGGGCCCAGAACGAAGATAATGCAAACCCAGAGGACTCACAGCAGATGCCAAGTGGACGTGTAGAAGGAGCAGAAACTGACACCTTGGGGTTGTTGGATTCTATGGCTTCTTGCAGCCTCCCTAATAAAAGTGCCCACTGGGCACCGGACGCTGTTCTAAAGCCTTTAGCTGCAGCCACTCATTTTGTGCTCAGAGCAGCCCTCTGAGACGGACTCTGCTCGTGCCTAGTACAGAGCCTGAGGCACAGAGTAGAAAGGTTTATGGCACCCTTACACCCCAGCGCTTTAATAAATCAAGTCATTTTATAAAACTCAGATTCTGTTCTTAAGGCCTTAAATATTCAGTTTTACGTGCACAACTGTGGATGACAACAGCAAGATGATTCCCCTACTTCTTGAGAGTGAGGGACATCAAGACTGAATAAAGGATGCAGACCACCCCCCTGGCCAGTCGGGAGTGGTCCATGACGCTCTCCCCAGAGCAGCCAAAATGTGACTAGAACCCAGCTTCCAAGCGGGTAGAGCTGTGTCAACCTCATTGGGTCGGTTTCAGCCATGAGCTGCTGAGCCCCGAGCCACACCTCCCCTGCCACCCCAGGACCTTCAGCTCGGTGCTGTCGAAAGGGGTTCAAACCCTGGGGTTTCCACAAGGAACTGCAACGGAAGAGAGGGAGGGCTTGCTTCCGGAGCTCCACCCACCCCCAGCTCACCAGAGCTCCTCTGCTCCCGCACTGATACATTGGATTTCCATTCCAACCTTATTTGAAGAGACAGTTCCATGCCTTGAAAAAACGTTGAAACCCACTAGTATAAAATAAGCCCGCAGTCAGCACTATTTACAATAGCCAGGACATGGAAACGACCTAAATGCCCACTGACAGATGAGTGGATAGAGAAGATGTGGTACATACATGCAGTGGAGTATTACCCAGCCATAAAAAGAATGAAATTACGCCATTTGCAGCAACATGGAGGGACCTAGAGATTATCATACTAAGTAAAGTAAGTCAGAAAGAGAAAGACGAACACCATGTGATGTCACTTGTATGTGGAATCTAAAATACTACCCAAATAAACATATCTAAGAAACAAAAACAGACTCACAGACAGAGAAGAGACTTGTGGTTGCCAAGGGGGAGGGGTGAGGGAGGGATGGATTGGGAGTTTGGGATTAGCAGATGCAAACTATTAAGTATAGGATGGATAAACAACAAGGTCCTACTGTAGAGCATAGGGAGCTCTATTCAATATCCAGTGATAAACCATAATGGAAAAGAATACAGATATGTATAGCTGAGTCATTTTGCTGTACAGCAGAAATTAAACACAACATGTAAATCAACTAGACTTCAATAAAATTTTTAAAAAAATAAGCCTGCACTCAGGAGGCACACAGAGCAGGTCAGCAAGCCAACTTTGCACTTCCGAGTCGTGCAGCCTTGCTAGAGTTACCTTCCCCGTTACTTTAGTGCCTCGGGCATAAAATGGAAATAATAGGATATGGGACTTCCCTGGCAGTCCAGTGGTTAGGAGTCCGCGCTTGCACAGCAGGGGGCATGGGTTCAATCCCTGGTCGGGGAACTAAGATCCGCAAGCCTCGTGGTGTGGCCAAAAAAAGAGAAAATATTAGGAAAATTGTGCCTACCTGGCAAGGCTGTGGAGCAGCTCCAACTGCACGTGGACTGTAAGGCTTGTGATGGACGCCAGGGCGTCTGCAGGTCTGGGAAGGACGGCCTTCCTGGAAGAGGCGGCATCTGAACTCAACCTGAAGGATGGAGAGGAAGCAGCTGAGCTCGCCTCTGCACGTGGAGGGAAGCACAGGGTGAGACGGCTCCTGTGCCACGCAGATGAGCTGCTTGACACGGAAAGAATCTGCCTGCTGAGGTTCTTGCATTTTTTGTTACTCAGCTGCAGGCAGGGAGTAGAGCGGAGCGTACTGCTGCCAACAGATTTCTAAGATGATGTGCTTTGAATCCTGGCAGAACTCCCGGTTGGATTTATGCGCCATCCCAGTGGATTTCTAATTCTATGTTAGTTACCTCAAACGTAGCCATCTTCAAAGAAATTCACCGGCCCGTGACATTTGACTTAATCATAAAATCAGTCTCTGGGAGGAAGATCTTGTCCTCCAGGCTCCAAATCACGCGGTAGCAGCCGGGACAGAAAACAAGACTGAAAAGTACACCTTGGCCTCAATTAAGAGGCACAGTTTGTGCATGAAAACCCAGTCAAACTGAATGGAACTTTTCTACGGGGATTTTCACTGGGATTGGACGGGGCTCTTCAGGGTAAGCGCGGACTCCAGGAGGGAAATGGTGCTCAGGTGGGCGGAGGCTTCCTGATTGCCCTACCTCGGCCAGGTTTCTGTGCTTCTGGCGGGGGGGGGGCTGGAGGGGGGTCCCGTCCCCCTCCTGTGTTCCTCCAGCCAGGGACCGAGGGCCCGAGGGTTGTGAGGACACAGGGAACATGCTTCTGAGTCCCCACCCGACGCAGGCCGGTGAGAAACGGGACACGTCTCTCGGTGGGGGGAAAGCACCTGGACGGGCACCCCGCGAAGCCACCGGGACGTCCCCCTCAAATCCGACTGTGCCATTTGTTCATGAACCACGTGTTCATCCCCCGCTCTCCCACTCCAACCCCCCATCCCCACCCACCCAGGGAGGCCCAGGAGCCAACCGCCTGCTCTGCAGTGGACGGATTTGATCTCCATCTCACTGATTTGACTACCATTTTTGGTGACCTGGTTCCATCCATCTGATGTCCACAACCTCAGATTGTAACTCATCTTAAGCAAACTTTCCCCGGTGACCCGGCTGTGACCTGAGCGTCGCTGGCACCTATGGCACACGTGTAGACCCCCGTGAACACACCCTTGCTTTCCCACCCGGGCCGGCGGAGTTGATGAGGTTCCCACCAGGCCCATTAGAGGCAGGCAGGTTGGTACTTCCAGCTTTGCTGGGTTCACGTTCTTCGAAGTCAGCCTAAGCGTCTTGAACCGGCTGCTTCACCGCCCGGGAGCTCAGGTCAAGACTGAGCACTGGGGAGGACAACACCTTCCCCACAGCAGTGTGGTGTTTACGCACACAGCGCCCGTGGATCCAGCAGCCATCTTGTTTATTTTCTTTAGTGGTAGCTGCCGGCTGAGTGACCAGCGTGCTCCCCGCGGACACTTCTGAGGACCTTGCCTCCGTCGGCTCGTCAGCCTGCAGGGCCGCGCCATCCCCAGGCGCTCCCGGATCCTGGCAGTTATCGCCAGGGTAGCCGGGAGCTAGAGATGGCTCAGGGCCCTCCCGCCGGTGGGGTCTCCCTTCTGAGACGGGGCTGTGCTCGGCCGCCCCGTGGAGAGGCCGACACACAGGGGCCGGCCTGGAGGGAAGGCGCGACTTCCCAGAACAGATCTGACGGGGTTGCTTAGTCACCAGCCACCTGACCTTCACAGCAAGTCACCCTGGGGCCTGTGGTCTCCCTCCTGAGCAGACCCCACCTGGGCGCTCATCCTTGGTCCAGTCAAGGGGCGGAGGTGGCATCGTTCACGCAGAAAGGACCACGGAGGGCCCGACCAGCACACGTCAGCTGCTCAGAGCTCCCTGGACTTTTCTCCAAAGTCGTCCCTGATGGTGTTGTGAAAGGCTCTCCAGTATTCAACTAACCGTGTGGGGTTGCGCGGAGCGTTCGAGGGAATAGGCCTGGGGAAACATCCCCACAGGCCCGGGTGTGATGCAGGCGTGAGAGATGCTGGCTTCATCTTGGCGGCTTCGTCCTTGACCCCGGCACCTTCGGTGGCCAGTTATTTCCTCTCTAGTTTGTCAGAATCGTCTAAAAATGCACATGGGAGTTTTCCAGATTCCTTTCTCTTCTTCCTCAGGTTATGACTCTACAATTAGTACTTGGATGTATTTGAAAGGCTCCTCGGGGAGATGGCGCTGCTATCATTTTCTGTAAAATAGCCTTCGTTTTCTGGAGATAACATCTCTCAGTACTCAATCCCTCTCTGTGATCATCAGAATAGTACATCAAGGTTCTACTTAGTTTCATACAGGGACCAAGTTTTAGCTGAAGAAACAGAATGAATGACCAAATGTGGACTCGAGAAATACAGAATTAGGCTCATTTTAACACATGGGTTGCAACATAAGAAATATGTCTGCCGTGGCTCCCCCACACAGCATTATTCCTAAATATGCATGAGACCCGTTTTCCTCCATTTCAGTGAAACATTTTGCCCTGAAACAGTTAGTCCCCGTTTTTGCACCTGATAACCACACACGGGCTCGTGTCACCTGTCCCCAGGCTCACGGGGAGCGCCTGGTGGCTGAGCAGAGCCACGCACAGGAAGAGGCGAGCCGCCAGGACCCCAGAAGCAGGTCTTCTAACCGAAGTCCACAGACGGGCCGGGCTCCAACGACGACCCCGCTTGAGAGGAAGGACGCGATGCCCTCCCAGGAAGGACACCCCGACTGTCCTGCCCACACTTGTTGATGTTCAGCCGCCCTTCCTCGCCCTCCATCCGATGGTCCTGCCAGGACAGCGCTTCCCAGTGGGAGGTGGAATCGTCCAAATGTGGTCCCTAGAGAGGAAGAGGGCGTCGACGCCCGGAACTGTGGCTTTGCATCCTGTTACCTGAGAATACGACTCTCTCAGAAGACAGGGATTGTCCCCCGGGGTCGGGACCGAGGTGTGCAGGATGCTCATCATGGAGGTGAGAATGGAGCTTCCGTTGTGGGACAGCCAGGAAGGCCATGGTCCCTCCTCCACCCAACCTCTCTTCCCGCGGCTTCTGAAGACCTGTCCTCTTCGGCACGAGTGCCCCTGCCCCTTTCCTCGTCTCCGCAGAGTCTCTCCACCCGGACCCCACATTCCCAGCACCTCTTTTACACATCGCCCCTCCTCCCCCAGTCTCTCTGCCTACGAGACCAGATCCAAGCCCCCGAGCGTGGTCTTCATTCTTCTCTGCCCACCCAGCCTCGTGATACACAGCACTCCTTCAAGCCAGGGCCCCGGTCCCGAGAGTGCTGTCTGCACGCCCTCTGGGCCAGTGCTCCAGCAGCCCCAGCTTCCCTGCCCCCAGCCCCATTCACAGGACCAGCCTCTGCTCTCCTCTCCAGGTGCTCAAATCCTGACCACCGCGTACGCAGATACCACCCTCACCTCAAGCCTGAACATCCCAGAGCAAACGACTTCGGCCTCCTCATTGTTCTGGTACCCTCTGTGGGCTCTGTCATTCATCCGGCCCCTCACAGGCACGTAGGGGGTCCCTGAGCATGGAGCATCTTCAGAAAGGATGAAGGCCTGCCCATCAATTGTTATAAACCATTCCTCCTGGTCCCGTCCATTTAGACACTCTGCAGTGGGGAAGCATCAAAACAGTTAACTGAACGGTAAACCAATTTAATGTGTAAACCAATATATACTTTAAAATGATACAATATCTTCCCCTTCATTCTCTAAACTACATAATTATCACGTCAACACCTTTATATATGAAACCATTTACCAAGATGTAGGAATTGTAGCACAAGTTGTTTATCCAACCTAATAATTTCCAAATCATCAACAGACACCTAGGACTTCCCTGGTGGCGCAGTGGTTAAGAATCCGCCTGCCAGTTCAGGGGACACGGGTTCGAGCCCTGGTCCAGGAAGATTCCCATATGCCATGGAGCAGCAAAGCCTGTGCGCCACAACTACTGAGGCTGCGCTCTAGAGCCCGCGAGCCACAACTACTGAGCCCACGTGCCGCAACTACTGAGCCTGTGTGCCACAACTACTGAGCCTGTGCTCTAGAGCCCACGAGCCACAACTACTAAGCCCGTGTGCTACAGCTACCAAAGCACGTGTGCCTAGAGCCCACGCTCCGCAACAAAGAGAAGCCACCGCAATGAGAAGCCCGCGCACTGCTGCGAAGAGTAGCCCCCGTGCGCCGCAAATAGAGAAAGCCTGTGTGCAGCAATGAAGACCCAGCACAGCCAAAAATAAATAAATAAATTTATTTATTTTTTAAAAAAAGAAAAAAACCAGACATCTAAAAACTTGGGTGTGACTTTTATTTGACAGAGCTGTCCCTATAAGATGCCTCTGACTGAGCCACAATTGACATGGGAACCCCAAAATCCTTCTGGCTTCCCTTTTAATTACACCGTCATTAGGCAACTTTAGTTCTTTTAGTATCTTTGACATGGTTCATAGGACAGAAGCCTGTGTGAGCATTTGCAACACTAACATCCATTACGTGTAAATATTCCAGCTCTAAGAACACTGTCTGACATTTTCGCGTGTTCAATATCTCTGCTATTAAACTAAATCTTGAAAATTGGTTCTTGGATTGTCATATTCACTAGCTGGCTGAATTTTCTTTCTCCACGGATCTTCACACATGTCATCTGACCTAGTTTCAGAATTCCAAAATTTAAAAACCTTAACATTTCATTTTATTTTTTCACTTTTTTCATTAAACCACAAGTGCATTTTCACTTAATTTATTAGGCAAGCTGGTAGTTTTTCCTCTTGGAACAGCTACTGTATGCTTTCATTTCAAATTTCATATCTTATTTCTTCCCTTGAATATAATCTTCTACTTTTCCTTCATAGTTTCATTTATTTGTTTTCTGTGTTCGTTCACTGAAGAAATATTTGTGGAGCACCCACCAGGGGCGAGTGACATTTTAGGCACATGGGATACATCAGTGATCAAAATCGACAATAAAATTAACAAAAATCTCTGCCCTGAAGGGGCTTTTACAGAGTAGAGGAAAGAAAATAAATAATAACCATAGCAAAAGAAGAAAATGATACCTGTTTAAAGCTGATAAGAGCTATGGGGGAAAAACAGAGCAGGGAAGAGGGTTCAGGAGTTCTGGGGACAGTGGGGACTGCTTTGAAATTTTAAATAGAATTCTCAGGGAAGTTCCCACCTTCAAGAATATATGTCTGAAAACTTTCTTCATCCTTGCCTTAATAACTGAAATGTCTTTCTTAATGCTAAAGAAAATACTGACACCTTTGTTGGAGAGTGGTGTGCCTTAAAGCCAATATTTAAATGTTTATCCTCTCCCAGTTCACTAATTTTATTAGAGAGGCTGAACTTACCTTGATACTCTTTTTAAATGCTGTAATACCTCTAGCTGGACAGGGTACCCATTCAGATTCAAATATCCTTCTAATTTCCTTCATTTCTACTCCTAGCTCTTCAGATATAGTATTTATAATTCTTTCTGCTGTTTCCTTGGTATATGAAACAAATATAAAGCTTTTTGAGAAAAGCTATAAGGTGATCAATTTACAGATTTTATTATATCATCCAGATATAATTGAATGTGGTCATTTTAGACGATCTAAATTAAAACATTTGGAAATTTTGGCTAAATAAAAATTTAGCCAGAGTGACACACTTTCTCTCTCCAATTAATTACAATTAAACTACATTACAATGTAATTGTAATACATGGCTGATTATACGTAACCAATATGTTCTCTATAGGAAGATTTTCCACCAAAATTATTTTTTCAAGCACTAATAATAATGATTGATGTGTAGCTACATCCACCCCTTCCAGAACCACAAAATCAACCAAACCATTAAACTATCTTCAAAGCTCTGATTTTGCACTTCAAATAAATGTTTACAACATTCTTAAGTGAAAGAGATGAAGCATGACCAACAGTGATGGAAATTTTGCAGGCTTGGTTTGTAAGTTTTTCTAAAAGTTGTTTTCACATTTCAATAGATGCACATTTTCAGTTAGCAGTGTCGAAAATCTAGGTTACAATGACCCACTTACATCAATGTTATTTTTTTTGACGCTCTAGTAAATATTTCATGTCTGAAATGCCTGATTAATTTTAGCCACAGAGTAGGTGGTGTGAAAGATTATGATAGTACTTTCTCAGTGTTTTTTGTTTGATTTATTGATACCCTTTAATAAAAATTTTATGCTTTTATTATTTTAAATATTTATTACATGAAACTGAATTATGATATTCTTTAAAAATTTTCCACATTAACTCTCACAAATATTCTTTACATAAACTATGCCTTTAGCAGAACAAGTTTATCCTTGTGCTAAAATATGTAGGTGATTAGCATTTTCACTTCTAATAAACGTTGGCACCATTTGTACTGGTATTTATATCAGTATCAATAGGCCACTCAAGTTTTGTTGAAATAATCAGCCTGTTTTTAATTCCAGGAATAGAGCTTTTCTAGTGCATTCTTGCATAATATCAAACCCTGCTCCAAGCTAGCCTGGTGCTTACATGGTATCAGAAGATATTCCAGGCAGCAGACCCCATTAACATCATTTCTTCTTTGTCCTGAAGACTCAGAAGATGCATGCTTATGAGATTTAAAGGGAGCATTAACACACGTAAATAGAGCGGTGTTTATAATATTTTATTATAAATCTGCAGTTTCTACCTACATAAGAAGTTCAATGCACCATTGCAGCAAAAGCGAAAGTTCCTCAGAGGGCTGCCCTGGTGGCGCAGCGGTTGAGAGTCCGCCTGCGGATGCAGGGGACACGGGTTTGTGTCCCGGTCCGGGAAGATCCCACGTGCCGCGGAGCGGCTGGGCCCGTGAGCCATGGCCGCTGAGCCTGCGCGTCTGGAGCCTGTGCTCCGCAACGGGAGAGGCCACAACAGTGAGAGGCCCACGTACAGCAAAAAAAAAAAAAAAAAAAATTTTCTCAGAAAACAGTGAAATAGGAAGCCCATTTATCTTTAGAAGTCGTAATGGCTGTAACAAGTTTACGCGGCCATAATGAGTTTACATCAGAATTTATATCGTTATGAAATATTACCACTATCACAGATACTGTTAAGCTATTTACCAACCACTGGGGAGATGTTTCAGGATCTTCACCGACAGTTTCTTCTTGAGAACAGGTTCCTGCACGGCCATATCTGGGCATGCCAGTTTGGTCTCAGCCAGATGATTATTAAATTATGGTCAAGGGCTGTCCTTGAGAATGTGCAGATGGCTTTTTCATCTGTAGAAGAGCAGAGTTGGCTACAATCATTTGTCCTCACACCACCCCCAGATTCCAGAACAGAGCCCTGCATGCACCGCGTGCTCTGTGGTCATCAGGGCGTTAACGTGTGGTGGACCTTGCCTCCATCACGCCTCTCCGGGTGCGTGGCCAGGCTGCATGTCCTGTTCTAGGGAAGGGTCTGCATCATTCACCACATAGTTTGGGCTGTTTTAGCCACCCCAGCACACTAGATCAACAGTTTTAGGAAATGGACCAACGAAAATTCTCAAGTACCTTTATCCAGTTTTCTTCTTTGAATGTTTTGAGGATGAAATGAGAAAACGTATACAAAGTGCCTGGTTCGTCTTCGGCACTAAGAGACCATCAGCTGCTCTTGCCATGCAGTGCCTGCCCAGCGCTCCGGACGCTGCTTGGACTTTTCTCCCAGACGCTCGTTCTCAGTGGCACTCACTTGGCATTTGGTGTCCATCTGTCCAGACATGAGCCTTCCTGTCATATTTCATCCTCCCGACACTTCCTATCTGCATGCTTTAGGGTCGATTGCAAACTTGGTGATTCATTCCTTTGGCTTCTCCTTTAAAGGCCTGACTTCAGTCAATTTTCTTCTAACTGGGGGTCTGACAATCCAATTCAAGTATTTTGTTTAATAAATGTTCTGTTTCTTCTGTTGCTTCCACGTGGACATTTTCCCAGCATCCAAACAGAAGGTACGCGGGAGATTAAATAGTGAAGGCATTATCAGTTAGGACTGATGAACACGACAAGTATTACACAGGTTTGGAATTTCTTGCTGTCTCTTTTGACTGCCTAAATATTTAGACACATGGTATCTAAGCCATACGTATTTCTGTTCCCAATTACTTAGTTCTCAGCTTGGCCCACAAATAGAGAATGAGATTGTTTTGTTTACACTGGAGTGAGAAAGTCTGCTTTGCGAAATCCAGAAAATACGGTTTTCTAAACTGGGAAGGATTCTTGATAGAAGTGGGAGAGTCGCTGTAACTATTCTTTGAAGGCGAGTGGGGAGCAGGGGGTTTATCAGGCTTAGAGGAGGTTTCAGGCGTTGAGACTGGGGCTCCAGGGTCAACGTCAGACCTGCAGTCACCACGACCTCCAGGACAGCATCACCCAGCCATGCATCGGCAGACCGCATGGACCATGGACCCGGGAGTGAGGATGCCCTCCTGCAGTGGCCGCCACCTTCAGCCCGTGCCCACACACTCCCTGGTCTCTAGCGGTCCCACAGCCTCCGGGGTTCCACCAGGCCTGCTACTGAGGGCCCCGACAGAGGAGGACGGGGTGTTGCTGGACATCGCTGTCTCCAGGGGCGTGTCGGGATGTCATTTTAATATATTATCGTGCTCTTGCTATGGATAATAGTAAGGGGACCCATGCTGATGGGTGGAAAATAGAAAAAAAAAAAACTGGGGAGGGCATTTCCAGGTAAATGGAAATGAGCCAAATTCCACTCCAGGTCAAGATGTAAAAGTATCCACCTTAAATAAATGCAGGTGAACTAGGTCACCAGCTGTGAGCCCAGCAAAGAAGTACCGGCTTGTTCGGCCTGTCCATCTAAAATACACAGCTCAAACAAAGCGCACGCTGCCTGGTGGGCTGACACGTGTTTTAACTGGTGTGCCGCGTACGCACATCAGTTTGGCCACAGGTAGGAGTGGTGTGACTGTCCCCAGTTCTATTGAGAATGGCATCATTCACTTCCCTGGCCCAATGACAGCTACTTCTGAATAGGAAGCAGTGCTTGTAATATATTCAGGACCATGTTCGCTTCCCAGTGGCCTTTCACCTCTGTTCCTGAGCGCTGGATAAGGAGGAGTTATGTTCACAGCCTGCCATGTGGCCCCATCATCCATGCGCAGCAGACTGACAGGTCCTCATGGCATCAGCACCAGCCCGGCCCCCAGGGCTGTGCTCAGCTGCACAGAATCACACCATCCTCCCTTGTGGAAACACCCCCGTCCCCTCTATCACCACCACCCTAGCTCCGTGGCTGCAGAAAACTGACAGCCCCACATGGGTCTCCAGCGGCAGCGGGGGCTCCAGCAGCCTGGACCCCGGCCCCGTTCCTCCTCGAACTCCTCTCCCTGCTGCGCCCGGCCCCCCACCGGTCCAGGCAGTTTACAGCCCGAGCCCCAGCGCCTCCCGCCCCTCCAGGATCTCCCCCTCCAAAGCCACAGCCAGACTCATCCCCCAGGTGCCCGGCCCTCCGTCCAGCCTCTCCTGCGCTCAGGAATGTACACGCCTCGCAATTACCAGCCACGCGGCTCACCAACTAGCTCGTCTGGTTCTGGAGCCTTTCCGTGCCATCTGTATCCAGCGCGCAGGTGACGCCCGATTCGTCCTGTCTGCCCCCGGCCCCTGGCCCCGCCAGGCTTTGGCGCGGCCACTTCCCCAGCCTCTCCTGGTTTCCCGCCCCAACTCTTCCCAGCAGTGCCCACCGTGCTGTGTGCAGAGCACTGCATGCCTGTCACCTCCCCACATTGCAAGCCAGGTGTGTGCTGGAGTCCCCACATTACAGCCTGGGCAACAGCTCAGGACAGCCAAGAAGCCTGCTCAGGACCATGCTCCAAAGCAAGGCCAAGGCCGGGCCCTGGGGCCGGCCTGTCTACTCGGAAGCCCACAAGTCCTCACCCCCAATTGCACAGCCTCCCTTTCCTCCAACTCCTGGACCAGCTATTAGAGGCTCCTGAAGTGCAGCAAACATTCTAGATAATGAGGCGGGTGCTTGGCTGAAAAGAGCCCGAAGTGAATCAAAAGTAGAAAGATACGAACAATGAAAAGAGCCCGAAGTGAATCAAAAGCAGAAAGACGCGAACAATGAAAAGAGCCCGAAGTGAATCAAAAGTAGAAAGACGCGAACAATAAAAAGAGCCCGAAGTGAATCAAAAGTAGAAAGACACGAACAATAAAAAGAGCCCGAAGTGAATCAAAAGTAGAAAGACACGAACAATAAAAAGAGTGACTCTCAGTATTAGGCAGTGTGATGAATACCACGCGAGTGGCAGAGATCACGTTACTACAGAAGGAAGAAAAGCTGCATATGAGGCTAAAATGGCCTGGAGACGGTGCTGTGGAGAAGGTGCATCTGAGCTGGGCCTAGAGTGACAGGCGTGTCCCTATGGTGTCGATAAACAGACAGGTTGAGGGGACCAGCTTCTGGAAGGAAGGATCGTCATGTTCCGAGTTTCTACTTCTCTTCCAGGTTGCAGTTTGTTGCTGCCTAACTGTCCCCCAAGATTCAGTCGAGCCTCCCCAACGATGCGTAAGGCATCGTCTTACAGACACAAATATATCCAAGGGTTGAAATACACACCTTCTCCTCCTCGGCCAGGGCATGGTGCCCGGGCTTCAGCTGTCCATGGCTTGTACGCGTCACGTTTCCCTGGGGGGCTGGTGAGTCACCGGTGCTTCCACTTGCAGACCTGCTCCCTCTGTCCGCCGTTCTTTACGTCTTGAGAGGCAAAGTGCCCACGTTAGCTGTCCCAGTAGCCACCTGCTCGCGAAGGCGCGTATTCAAAAGAGA